>NC_043000.1:43531414-43613914 GCF_006345805.1 Octopus sinensis
CTGTCTCCTACGATTTAGATTCCTAACTACTCCCACATTTTGCGGTGCAGTTTAACCAAAACTGGGTACCTTATAGTCATGATTCATATCGAGCCCTTCTGGGTATTAGCGCGCGTCTACGATGAGTCTACGATTTTAAAAAAATTACCATAATTTTTTTCCATTTTTAATGCATTTTTTTTGCTATTTCTTGGCTATAACTCTCTAAAGATGCTTATATAGTTATTTCCCTTACAAACCCGAGCAACGCCGGACGATACTGCTAGTATATATATATATATATATATATATATATATTGTTAATCCAAGCAAGAGAACACAAAAAAACAAAAAAACACAACGCGAGGACGTGGAACAAATAAAGTATTATTGGACGCTCAGGAAAGAAGGGAAGAAGGAAGGTTAAATGTTTCGAGCGGAGCTCTTCGTCGGAAACATAGGAGACGGAAAGACCCCGAGAAGGGAAGACAGAGGAAACAAATCGCCAGCGGTACTCACAAGGTCACATATTGAAAGACCGGAAGTAGAAAGGTGGAAGAATAATGTTTTTTAAAGACAGGAGAGTTTTCAAAGACAGTATGGTAAAGACAAGTAAAGTGAGAGGGGGAATGTGTGTGGATGTGTGCGTGAGCGGGGGTCTGCGTGTGCGTGTGTATGTGTATGTGTGCAATGATGACACGTGTGTGTGTGTGTGTGCGTGTGTGTGTGTGTGTGTGTGTATGGCGAACAACTGGCTAGTAGCTGGCCAGTATGTAAGAATAAGGAGTGGTTTTTTTTTGTCCAGCCACAGGTCAAAAACAAAGAGGTATGTGTGTGTGCGTGTATGTATATGTATCCTGTGTGTGTTTTGTTGTAGTGTGTGTGTGCTCGTGTGTGTATGCGTAGAGTTTGGGTGCGTGGCGAGTAACTGTGCTTAACTTAGTGTATGTGTGCGTGTGTGCTTGTACGTGCGTATGTGTGTTTATATATGTATGTATAATTGTGTGCCGTGTGTATCGGATGTATGTGTGGGTTCATTTGTGTGTGTGCGTGTATGTGCGTGTATGTGTGTGTGCGTGTGTCTGTACGTGCGTGCGAATGAATGTATGTATATATGTGCGTGTGCGCACAAATGTAGAGATTTATGTGTGTTTATATGTGTGTATATATATGTATGCAAGCACACACTTTATAATTGAAAGATTGATGGAAAAAAATTGATGTGGGTGTATGTGAATCAACAGGCACACACATACACACACTAACGCACGCCTGCAATAGAGCCAGCCCCATATGCATGCATGTATGTATGTGTGTGTGTATGTGTGTGTGTGTGTTTGTATGTGTGTATGTATGTATGTGTGTATGTATGTATGTATGCGTGTGTATGTGTGTATGTATGTATGTATGTATGTGTGCATGTGTGTATGTGTGCGTATGTATGTATGTGTATATGTGTGTGTGTATGTGTGTATGTATGTATATGTGTATGTATGTGTGTATGTATGTATGTGTGTATGTGTGTGTATGTGTGTATTATGTATGTGTGTATGTATGTGTGTATGTATGTATTTGTATGTATATGTGTGCATGTGTGAGTATGTGTATGTATGTATGTATGAATGTATATATGTATGTGTGTGTACGTATGTATGTGTGTGTTTGTGTGAATGTATGCGTGTGTGTGTGTGGGGGGGGGTTTCTGGAGTTGTGTGGGCGTAATGTACATGCGCGTGCTTGTGTGCGTGTGTGCGTTTACGTGCGTGTATGTGTGTGTGTGTCTCTGCTAGGTGTTTATAAGAGTGTGCGTATCTGTATGAGTATTTATTTCTTTACTACCCACAAGGGGCTAAACACGGAGGGGACAAACATGGGCAGACAAACAGATTAAGTCGATTAGATCGACCCCAGTGCGTAACTGGTACTTAATTTATCGACCCCGAAAGGATGAAAGGCAAAGTCGACCTCGGCGGAATTTGAACTCGGAACGTAACGACAGACGAAATACGGCTACGCATTTCACCCGGCGTGCTAACGTTTCTGCCAGCTCGCCGCCTTACATGAGTATTGTTTGTTGGGTTGTGTGTACGAGCATGTGTGTGTGTGCGTGGGTGGGTGTGGGGGTGTGGGTTGGTGTATAGGTGTGGAAGTATGTGTGCGTACATATGCATGTAGGTTGTATGTGTGTGGTGTGTTGAATGTAGGTGTGTTCGTGGATACGTATGTGTATGTGTGTGTTTCTGTATAAGGACAAAATATTTTTAAAAAAAGTTGCTAGTGGGGAGAGGTGGTGCGCAGTCACTAAGAGGAGGGGGCTGTGTTGAGTCCGTGTGGGGTATTGGTCGGTAGAGTGAAAATGAAAGTGAAAATGAAGCCTGGATTGTGAAGGACCGTTGTCTGGAGCGAGACCAAACACAGAAATGTCATCGGGGGAATGGCTGGCCGAGCGGAAGTGACGTGTGACGGGAGAATTGGACCGTATATATATATATTTTCATTTAGAGATAGTAGGCCCCTTCATCTTACCATATAAAAAAGAATTTTTATATGGTGAGATTAAGGGGCCTACTATCTCCAAATGAAAATATATATTTCTTCATTGAGAAAAATTTGAACCCCTGTTATGCCGGAATTTTTATTCCATAATAAATAAAAATATATATTGGTGCGAGAGTGTGTGCATGTTTGCGGTAGTGTGTGTGTGTGTGTGTGTGTGTGTTGTGTGTGTGTGTGTTTGTATAACAAAAGATACTGTTTAAGAATATATAGTCGTCGGTTACTTACTGCGTTCTATAATGTTTGATAAAAAACGATGCGAATTTCGCAGCACACTATGGAGAGTTACATTGAATAATTCGAGTAATTTGATAAAATTTTCATACCCTGATCAACACTGTACCAATATATCTGTGTATATATGTAAATAAGTATTTGCGTTTATATTCGTACATATCGAGACTTTATACGCCTGAAATATAACCCCACCAGCACCACATACACATTCACACACGCATATACACACTCAAACACATATGATGTATTGCTTTGTATTTATTTTACATTTCAATATTATTTTACTCACATTACTAAGATGTCTCTTGAGTAGTAAGCTATTGCAGACTACCATGTCTGGAACGTATGTCCGTCTATATTTTCTATTTCCTAACCACCGACCTACAACCATGTATAAGATGTGTGTCCATATTCCTATGGGGAAATCAGTACCTCGTTTCTGTAGTAGGAAATAGAATAACTCTATAAAATTGTTGTTTTATACTTCATTTTATTAGAATTCAGTTTCAAGTATTGCACTACTTTGGTTTCCAACGCTTATTCCGTTTACGGTATCATTAAAACAGTACCAGCTAAGATTTATCTCATAACATCTTGACTTGTACCCATTTACTTTATCACCATATGCACAACCAACCTTACTATATTTTAGATGTCACTTTAGAGATTTTCTAACGGACTAGACTTCTAGCTGCACTATCTGTGATATAATGACGCTATTTTCTATACATTGCAAGGGATGTAAACTGCTGTAAACTGTTGTAAAAGTGTGAATGAGGGGCGCCTTTATTCTCCCCTCATCCAGACTTTTACTATACTTAATGCAAGGTTCAATTTTGTTACTATACATCATTTTCTATTCCACAAATTTTCGCATTACCTTCCACATGAAATTCAAGAAAAATAGTTTTCGACCTTGTGTAGCTATTGTTTCTTCATAGGGAAATTCTTTTACATAATATAAAAAATATATATAGATTAAATTAAATGAATTAAAACACTAGATTGTTTCAGTAAATCCCATGTCCCTATTAGAATTCGACGGAATATAAATTTGCATTTCATCCTTTAAGAGACAACACAAAAACTACTTGTCCAAGAATGAAGTCAAATCCATTTCAAATACATTTTCGTTGACGAATTCATAGCCGCAGAACTTCAGTCAGAAATCAATAATATGCATAATGTAATGACACATAAGTGCTTCAGCAGCAAGAACCATATGGCACTGATATTAATATCTGTCATATGGTAACAATTCTCGATTCTTCAAGTTCTATAGATTTACAGATATTCAAGGATTACCAATATTCCATATCCTCTAGTATTCCTTTGTAATGCATTATAAATTTTCAACAATTCTATGTCTTAACGGCTGTATTTGCAACCAGCACATGCAGAATGTGTCTGTTTTCTTTTGAACATTCAAAGCATGCTACATTAATGCTGGCACTAATATACTCAGGGTGATATTTCACCTATCAAATAAGGATCATTAAATGTTTCCTTAATAGACGTAGCTTCAGTTGCGTATCAATCTACATCTTGTTGATGGCACTTTAATTGTTGTATGAGCAAATCACAGTTACAAATATTTCTGCTGCAACAGAAGCCTGTTTCTACACGTACAACTAAGTCGACTATCAATACCATTATTGTTGATGATGATGTTAACGGTGATGAAGATGATAACGGAAATAATAATAATAATAATAATAATAATAATAATAATAATAATAATAATAATAATAATAATAATAATAATAATAAAAATAAAAATAATAATAATAATAATAACAATAATGATAACAACAACAACAACAACAACAATAATAATAATAAAGAATCAATTCCTATCATAGTGGGTGCATTAGGTATGATAAAAAATGTTGGGAAAAATACATAACAAATATACCAGGACTTACAAATATATATAACATACAGAAAATTGCACTACCGGGCAAAGCACGCATCCTACGCTAAACACATTCAATACAGTAACCATAAGAGCATCACAGTAAACCACAGTGCCAGACAGTGGCTCTCATGGCTGTTGATCTTAATTGATTGGAAATGTTATCATGTACAATCTTTTGTCTTGGTATAAAAGACGGACTACAGCAAATATTCTCTTCTCAACACCACAGATTAGCTTGTCAGTTGTTTGACCTTAACCAGTTGAGCATGTCTCTTAGTGGCTGACGATGTGTGCATCTCTGATAACGAGCAGTAATAGTAGGAGAGCATGATAGCTGTGTGTTGAAAGGAATTCTTAGAGGTTTGGACAAATCACCTTTGAAAACATGGGTGGTTCGTTCAAAATATTAAAAAAATCCTTTTGAACGGGATGGGTTACTCGGCCAGAAGAAAATTCTAACTGGGTCCCTCCTGAAAGGTCATGCATTGTTTATCTTGACAGGAGATCACCATGTCGCGCACATATGGTTGTGATGCATGTGCCTGGTGTACACTTATCAGACAGGTAGTCATGATGGGTATACTGAGCTTCGTATACTTTACCCCATTGTCACTTTAATGGCATACACTGCTCTCTCACTGAATAGTAATAATAATAATAATAAAAATAATAATAATAATAATAATAATAATAATAATAATAATAATAATAATAATAATAATAATAATAATAATAATAATAATAATGATAATCCAAAGGCACAAAAGTTGACATTTTTGTGGGAGGGGGTTTAGTCGATTACATTGACACCAGAGTTTCTCTGGGCTTAATTTGTCGACTCGAAAGGATGAAAGGCAAAGTCGATCTCTGAGGAATTCGAACTTCGAACGTGTAGACGGACGAAATAATGCCAATCATGAATAATAATAGTAATATAATGATGCTTTCATTTGCCAACAGAAATTCTCCTTTTACACAAATCACGTCACAGAAATCGCACAGGAACTTGTGAGGGGGTGTATATATCATTATATAATGATGCATGCCACTGTAAAATCTTTGCACTTTGAGAATATTAATATTTCGTAAATAAATGCAGAGATTACTGAAAACTCTGTAATATATATATACTTACATAAAACAAAACTGAATAATATGCAAAAATAAAAGAATCTCTGCAGGAATAATTATGGAGAAGCCACCAAATGAATTAGTGGCTGATCCTCTACCCCCTTAAGAGCATTCACATGTGCATAATTCCAAGTGTGCTTGATGCAACTGACAGCAGAGAATCGACACACGTCTTCTAGTCGGTTGCATATTATAGCGTATATATTATTTAGTCTTTATTCACGAATAATTTAGGTCCTCCAAGTTAACGATTTGATCAAGATAATATATACCATGCGTAAAAAAATCATAATGCAGGACAACCAAGACAGAGTGGAGTGGAACTCGTGTTCAAGGAAATAAATCAACGCAACAGGTATTACAGTAACACCTCACTTTATGAGAACCCGCTTTACGAGACCCTGGTTTACGGGTTTTTACTAGTATTATTTTCTGTTTACGAGTTTTTGCTTTACGAGCGTTCTGCAGAAGAGAATTAACTCGTATATAGAAGCATTACTGTATATTCGACTGATAGTTATAATCATTTTTGTGTACACTTCTTAAGAACAATTTTACAGAGAAAGAAAACAACTCCTGGAGAATGGAAATTAAATGAAATACATTTTAAGTACAAAGTCAGCAAAGTGAAATACAGAATATTGAATTAAATCCTACAGTGTTTAAACTCGACAAAATATAATATAGCCAGTGATAAATGAATCACTAAAGAATGTAGCCATCATTAACTTAATAGATTTATCGAATTATGTCCAGCAAAAGAAGAATCCGTTATACATATTTTGAAGTGTTGTGTTTCTTAGGCATTTAATCCGAAGCAGAAAGGCGGCGTCTTTTAATATCGGCATTCGATTTAAAAAGCATATCAAAAGTAAATACTAGACTGATAAAAGCAATATTGAAGTAATACACGTGCGCTAATTATTATAAAAGAGATGTATGAGCAACGATAAAGAATAAATAAAGTAATTAATGGAAAGAATTGAAACTGAAACATCAGCGAGCGTACGGAGATTTGTAGGAAACAACGACACTTTTGAAAAAAATAGAAATAAACAAAATTATAGCCAAAGTGAACATTGCAAAGAAAACAAAACATTTGAGGTATGATAACAAACTCCCTGGTATAGCTGATCTAGCATTATAAACAACATACAACATAGAATTGAGATGAAATCTCACTAGTTAAAAGAAAATTTTATCTAAATTTAAAATATGATAAGACTCACAAAACAAGAAAGAAAGAAAAGGCAACAGCACAAATATACGATGATTGTTTAATCTGTATAAAACATTCAAACATATACACGATTAAAAATAAAGAATTATACCGTCAACGTTACACATTGGGAGCAAACAAAATGACATCGTGCATCACAAAGGAATCCACCAGCATTAACATTGATGGGAAGTAACTGAACCAGTAACATGTAAGAGATATTCAACAATATATTAGGGAAAAAAAGGTAAGCGCATTGCCAATGAACACCTAAAGAACTCTTAATATAATGAGCTAATATAAAGTCTTGTAAGATTTTAAAGGAATGACATGGATATCAGAATAAAAATGAGAGAATGATTGAGTCGTAATTACAGTATCTAGGGAAACATGGTTTAATCTCAATGCTGATAAGCCCTCAACCAAATCCCAATCTCCATAACAACGGACAGAATATATACTACATAAATTTTAGAAAGGACAGACCTAACATTATTTAGTCAATAACAAATTTGCAACATAGCATGAAAAGAAACAGTTTTCAATAACAACAATGCTCAATATAAATCATTTAAAAATCCACGTTTGCATCTGGATAAGCAAGAACATGAGTGTTACTATTTCAATTACATATTGAGTATCACATATTTTATTTACACTTAAAATGTAAAAAAATATTATTTGCACTGTGTAGAGCAAAATATGGAGCAGTTATTTGCATGGCAGGTTTAGTGTATGTCATCGGATAACAAATTCCTTTGATAATCACATTCGATTAATGAAGTACGGCATTCTGGTACACCAGTGCCTGGCCACATTGCGTCTAGTCAGCCAGAAAGTGTCGGAACTCTTAGTGGTTCTTTATTGTAGTGACCTTCAGAAAGAAAAACGCAATGTTTATCTCAGTTGGATCTAAAATCGGAACGTAAAAATCGCATTGAATGTCATAAAAATTTCGCCGATTCCCTTAAAATTCTGCGAACCTGGAAATTAAGAATTCATACTTTTAAGTTATTTCATTCTCATTTATATAATAAAACGCATAGAAGTTTTATTTATTAGTTAATCCTACAGTTATATTTTAAAATTTTCATTGCACATTATCAGAGTCCTCAAGCGGATAAACACAAATGACTTTAAAAATATTGAATAAAAGGTAATCGCAATCCGATAGTACTTCGTGAATGTTTTATAAATAAACGATATGTAGCAATTATATTTTCAGTGGCATATCATCTTAGTAAATTCTCGAATATTAAACATCATTTTAGAGATATATTTGTTAATTCTGGACTTAAAAGCAATTTCTAAAATGGCTGCATCTATTAATGTATTTTTGAAGTGGAAGTGTTTTTACCTATTGAATTGATCTTATTTCCAATATGATTTCGAATGCCAAAAAATATTTGAACCAATCGAACAATTATATATATGTATATGAGTTTTAACGTATGAATGAAAGAAATCTGTGTTTGTAAATAAAAGAAAATAGATTAAATAATAATAGATGAATCTATAATATTTATGTTGACATTATAGATTATGAAACTGAAATTTTTTTTAAAATTTGCTCAATTGGCATATACATTATCAATATCTCTAAAATGCATCTCAATAATTGATACGGGTTCAGAATAACGTGCGTGATCAGTGCTAGCTAATTCACTTTATGTCATATACATTTAATACTGTCTGGAATCTATTTAATTTCTTCTACCAATAAAATGAAGAGACGGATGTATAACATGGTCCCAAATTTCACATTCCTTGAGATGATATTATAACTCCTATCTCAAAGAGGAAAATTCAGAAACAAATAACATTCATAAAAGAGATATTTTGAATAATAAATAATATTTGCCTTATTTTGAATATTTGACATGAAATACAAACTAATTATTATATTTTATTTCTTATTTGGGTATAATGTAAAACCTGATTCCAATACTACTGTAAAGTTCCTGTTTGTTTCTTTGGCAATATGCAAGTCATGTCGCTTTTGGAAATTTCCTGGAGGAATTTGATCGAAAATGCTATCGATAATTACTTACTTCCACATAAAGAAGAATTCAATATATGCCACACGGCAACCTTTGAAATTATGTATGGTTATTGGAAATACATTTCAAGAAAGCTTTATATAAGTCGTCTGGGGAAAGAAAGTACAATATCTACAATATTGTCATTGGTATTGAGAGCCTGTTGGAATATGAAACGCATCATGTACAGGTCCAAGGGGAGTTGTGCAAATGTCCTGCTCTGAGAGACATGTGTATTTTAACATATCTGGTAATACATACAGAATACTTGCGTATAATATGTATACAAGTTTTTTTCTCCATATAAATAATAATCATTTTATAAATAATATTCAGTTTCAGTTTGTGGGGGTAAATCAGTCAGTACTATATGAAATTCGCCTGAAAGGAAAGTATCTTAATTGCCGTCATTCAACATCCATCGTGTAATTTCTGTTTTCACATTATAATGCACTCTGGTAAAAAAAAAAAAACTTTTATTCTCATTTGAAAGATAGCAACGAAATTACATGAAGCAATTTTGATGGCAACTTAATTCAGGCTGGCAGATTTAAGTATCTGATTTTGTTACTGTCACGTGATACGTGATTTGTCTTAAATGTTGGCATGGTCGTGAGTAAAACGCTATCAAACAATTGGTTAAGCTAAAATAACCTTTGAGTGCAGGTGATAATTTGTATCAAATGACATCATCTCTATGTTACTCCAAAAATCGAATGTGCTCTTTGGTATTTTTGTCGATGCATTTCAAGATTTGTGATAAGAAAATGATACACACACGTTATTCTGTGCGTGTACAAACACCAAAAATTGCATGCACGTATACACATAAACCTATTTAGCAATTATAAATCAGATTTAGAACGTATTATGATTATAACTGTAGATTATTAGCATAATTTGAGAGATGGCAGGCAATGGAGAAACAAAAGAAATACAATAGTGTGTATGGCGTAGGTGATGTGCTTACATCTATATATGTTCAACAGTGGCATCCAAATTTTAATTTTGTGTAATTTTCGTTATTGAAAACGATTAAGGTTTATAGAATACGGTTAATTCAAACAGAACACACGCACAATTTCATGGCTATGATAGGTTTCTCAATGTATAAATTTGCTATATATGTTACAAACTGTATGCGTCTATATTGGGATGTCATTTGTTGTAGAGATCAGAATAACTTTGCTGGAAGATTAAACGCAACTTTACTTCACTAGAACAGTCAAGTAAATGGGTCAGATAGAATTTAGTTAAGTATTTGAGCTATAAAGACAAATGATAAAGACAAAATATACTGATGTATATGAAGTACTATAGAAGAAAATACGGCAGGTCAGTTTCACTGGCAAGTATTGGAATAACTAACGCAAATAAGTGAATTGTACCATACAGATTATAAACTTTATGCTTTGGCAATATCTCTTCTACAATTTTTTGTGTTTCAATTGTTGGGTGGAACTTGAAACCAGCCGATAATTAGAAGAGTTGGTAGCCACAAGAAACAAATATTCTCTAGAAGTGAAATACGTCTCAGGAACAGGTTGCCACAATATCTCAGTGGCAAGCAATAAATAAGACAATAAATATGGGTATATCAAGTACCATTGTTATTATATTCTTGATTAACTGAAACTATTGCTGTCTTCATGCACTGTAGAGAAATCTTTTTGCGACATTTCAGATCTAAGTCATTTGAGAATGGGGGATGATATTGAGAACTTAGAAATCTTTAAATTTGATATTCTGTTAGCTAAAAGGCTATCGAATAAAGAAGGGAAAGTAAGACAACTTTGGATACGTAATTCCGGGTATTTAGGCATCATCAGCCTAGGTGTTGGTCTACTATATGATTAGAAGTAACTGAACTGGTTTAAAGCATAATGGGGTAATAATACACTAGCAGAATCTTCGTCCTACTTCCTAAATATCAAATTGTGTTTGTCAAATTTGAAGAAATTTTTAATACTTGCCAAAAAAAAAAACATTTCCCGTTTGATGCTGGTCCCAATCGTCACTGTTCAGTTGTTCTCCCATCCTCGAAACAAAGCTAATATTAATAACTGGCGAAACAAAAACACGTATTTATCATATCATTATTCGCCTTACCTTTCGAAAAATCACTGTACACAAACATAACAAGAGAGAAGTATTTATGTACATCATGTACATAATTACATGTTTACAGTACATGTCTATTGTTATTTGAAATCAGTATATGTCCTAGAAACAAATTAAGTAAATGCATATTATGATGATTGCTACATTACAGCTATACTCACGGGAACGTGATTACTATCATGGAAGGAGGATAAATGAACTACAATAACGCGCCTGTTAGTTTACATTACGGCCTAGAAGATTCAGACGTGAGAAAGTGATCTTGTTTTTCTCGTTATCGGAGAACGTGAGTGTTGATAGTACTAGGTTCATTTATATAGGAGGCCTATGAAGCACCGCAGTTTATCAAATTTATTTCGTGTTTCCTCAGACCTACATATGAAATGAGCGTATTTGTTCTTGTCTATAAAACTCAGCAAATCAATTTTTTGCTAAAAATGTGCTGATGACTGTCAAATAGAAAGAATTCACGAGTTTCAAACCGAAGAGCCTGAATTAAGGTAGTATCCTAGCAAGTTATTCTCTACAGGTTTTGGTACGCCTAAATATCTGAATTGCCGACTAATCTGGCATCTGTAGGAAGCATGTGACATTTTGTCTTCGCATCTCACTGATATTGCATAGCCTCAAATCGAGCATATATTACTAACATTTTAAACATTCCCTGCCACTTATATTATGTCTAACCTGCGTGTCCTCTCTAATTCGTACACACCACGCTATGGAATTCTTCCTTTCGAGAGACATTTCTGAAGTCGCAAATTTTTCTTTATTCGAGAACAACGTTAATTACATCGAATATTCTCTCAGGGGAATTTGAAAGAGGTTTCTTCACTCTAAAAAAAATGAAAGACAAATGCGTTATATAATCTATCTACATTTTTATAACAGCATTAGTTTTTCAGGCATAAAAGCGAGCTTTATAGTTAAGACAGGAATTACAGATACTACCTTTGATATATATTATGCTGAAAATTACTTATTCTATCTTAGAAGTAATTTAGAATTTCTGCCAACGTACTGTTTAACAAAACCACTTAATGATAATATTTTGTGGTGTTGGAAAAATAAACAATGCAATAGATTTGTAAAACGCAAACTTGGTTTACCGTTTTGATGTAATTAAGTCAACGCAAATACTTGTTTACACTGGATCTATAATTAAATGAAATAAAACATTCAGTCCTCTATAAATTTGTACAAATTTATATTCTAATTCTGCACACGTGACTATTCCTAAACCAAAAAAAATACACAAGGCATATTTGTATTTATTTCAGGTAATTCTGACACATTTATGTCTTTGGAAAATAGAAATTTACATAAATAGAAACAGTTTTACCGTTCACTGTCAATATAAATAAAACCAGTTTGATTAAAGATTAATGGTAATTTATGGTTGCTATTAGTACGTTCCTCAAACCCGTTTTCGAATTTCGTGCGTTATTTTCATTAATTTTAGCTACTTTTATGTAATTAGAAATCTAATATCTATAAAAATTAATTTTAACTAAAGAAAATCCTTATACAATATCCTTAAAACCATAATCACTTTCAAGAAAACTTAACAAAATTCACTTGTTTTCAAATGTATTAAACTAATTCCCCCCAAATAATAAATTAAGTTCGAAATTTAATTATTCTATAGAATATTTGACAAGTGGTGAGTATGCTATTTTCCAAGTTGTGTGCTCAAATAAAATTAGCGTAATTTAAATATTTATTGCATTCTTAAAATCTTATATTATTTCAATTAAAGACATCGGCGTTTTGAACGTGTTTGCAAGGTTATAATTATGCTTGTTATTTTTTTTATTTAACATGAAAATGAAGGAATTCCTATGATGATATATTTGGTAATGTGTATTTCACAAATTATCTACTCGGACGATATTGGTCCGTTAAGTGGTCAATGCGTGACTATCTGAAATATTTGATGCATAGAAATCACTCTCCCTCAATATATGTATTTACGTTTATAAAGCAATGTAGCAATTCACACAGCTCTGACTAAATATAGCCGGAACAGAGCTTACTTTTGTAAACGAATGTATGTGATTCGTTCCAAAACATACTATATGATAACAGGAAATCGTTCATTCCTGTATATTACCGACAACAGTCAACATATATGTCGTCCATGTTTTCAGTAGTTTGTGTATGTAATGTCAAGTAGCACTGATGCATGCTCTATATTCTTGATTTCGTGCATCACCTTGACTCTATGTGATAATTCTATCGAAACCTTTGACAGAAGCGATAAACTTGTTTAAATTAGTCAATATTCACAACCTCTATTTGTATATCAATAGCATCTTCTGTAACAATAGGCTTCCAACTTTTAAGAGTAGCTTCTCAGGAGCAGAAAAAAATTTCAATACCACGAAATTGGACGTAAATATAAGACTTTATATTTAGATGGATATGTACCTTTTTCAGGGGATTGGACCGGATAAGCATACGAATAATGCACTGTTTTATCAATATTTTCTCTGCTAAAGATAACTTCAAATAAGTTTTGAGCCGCACTATAAAAGTACCACAACAAAATACCAGATGTACCTATACAAAACGTAATGCGAAACCTCAGAAATAATTCTCACAAAAAAGGTGCTTGAACATTTGAGTCATTTAAGACGAGGTAAATTGAGCACAAAACAAGTATTACTTTACGGAAAAATCAGTAATAAAAAATGGAAGCTTATTCGAGCTCGTTGTGTTTATGATATTCTTCCAACCATCCTTAAGTGTAATAACTTTTCCTTCGGTTACGTAAACACAGTTTAGATAGTTTTGTACAATTTGCTACTTTTGATTAGATCGAAACAAAACAAATTGATTATATGTTTTTATTTTCCCCATGTAGAGATGAAATATGTAAATTAAAATTGTATTTACTTTATATAACTCCAAGTTTGACAATTCAATTGGCGATAGCACTATTATAATTGATCGAAGTTCCAACTATTTTGTTTTTGCATAATAAGAAACAATTTAACTGATTATAATTAAACAATAATATAAAGTATTTATACATTTCTACATTTTGTCTTTTTCACCTACCTTACAACGTGAACAACTAAAATCCATTCGATAAAAGTAGAAAAAAATGTTCCGAGATGGTAAAACCCATTCCCTTGTAAAGATGCTTAGACCTCATTTGGACATCATTTTCTCTTTCGCATTGGTTTATATTACACATGATATATATCTTTGCACTTGATATATATTACACGTTATTTGTTTCGTCTCTTTTCGTTTTGATATTCAATTCTTTCCTGCAATCGGTAAAATAATGTACCAATAAAATATTAGGGTCCATGTTACCAAATACCTCCCTTTTTCTCAAAATCTGTAGGGATATGTATATAATAAAATAGTCCTTAATAAAATCTAACTTAAGGACATACCATAATCGGTAACCCACCACTCCTAATTGTCATTGATTTTTACTACCGAAATCTAAATTATTTCGTGTCATTTCCAGTAAATTACATCGTATCTTAATTGTAGAGACAGAAAAGGCATTTATCGACCTCATTTTCTCAAAGACATAACAAACACAAATAAAAACTACAAAACTGCCGATACACCGAACCAATGCTGACGAATAATTATTGAATTCTTTGATTTTTTCCAATTCATGAATTAATGAATAGTGATAGTGATATCAAAAGTAGTTTCTCTAAGAGCGTCGGAACAACATAAGAAATACTTCATATTTTACAACCAACTACAAACAGCTACTTCTTCTATCCTAAAGAATGGATTAAATCCTCTGTCGTAAAGAAAGGGTACATTGGGAAATATTGCTACGAGACAAATATTTCTATAAAATATTCATAATAAGGTTGTTATTTGAATGAATGATTTTGTCCGTAAAATTAACATGATAGTTTTGATGAAAGGCAAATCAACAAAACTAATTAAGCCGAATCACGATATGTAATCGGATGCACTTTCAGCAATTCTTAAAAGAGCGTTAGTCATTTCCTAGATTTCTGTGAGGCTGCGAGCATATCAGTATTAATGAACCATCGTAGTTATCGGATTTAGTGGTATAATAATTTATCATGTTTGTATAAATTGCTTATTATCACATTATTATTAAAGAGAAATTTCACGAATAATGTACCAATTGATTATAGCAACCATACAGTTTTGATTAAGGCTTTGGATTTCCACTTCTAACAAAATGAAATCCAATTCTTAGCTTTATGTTTTGATTATAATTCTCCTAATTTCAACTTTAGTTTTCATCATCGTGAAAATGATAAAATAATATAAAATCCAATAGTTAGATTTAGTTTTACTGACTCCTATCGCGCAGGCCTCATCTTGGTGAAAGATTGTGATTATGAAATTCAAATGAATCCGCTCAAGCATAGTTGCGATTAATGGGTATATTTCTATAAGCATAACAGAAACTGCATTACTACTGTTATAATCATGTGTCGATAGTAACGGAATAAATCTTCCATACAGTCGATAGTAAACAAGTACTACCGTTTTATTGTACCTGCTCTCATGCAAGGTTCATATTGTGGATCATGCCAATACTTTAATTAAAAAATGCTATAGAATACACACACACCTTACTGAAAATAACTTGAGTATTGAGTATTTTACATCCTGTTAAAAACGTTGAAATTTGATTGCGAGAAACATTAATATTTTGATTTTTTAAATTCATCTTAGTGCATATAGTTTGTATGCACTTAGTGCATATAGATATCTTAGTGCATATCTTATTCATATAGTTAGTGTTTCTTAATAGCTGTAAGTCACGCAAATACTAGACGCTAGAGACATATATCCTAGATTTTTCCTACCATTTGTATTTCTTGATTATCAAACAACGGTTTTGTATAAAAAAGATTTCTTTTTATATAAAAATCAAAAGAGAATGTGTGGCGTCCTTGGAATATATAAAACAATTGTATGAAAATTATTAACTCAGTTACTTGAAAGAAAATTAAGCGAATTTGTTGTCAAGTCAAGATGCTAAGTAAATGAAATGCCCAAACTATATTGACGATATACCTGCTGCATATGGTGAGTACCAATATTAACCAAACAACATTCATAATTACAGAATTTATTCTTTACGATATCATAAACTGACGGACGGAGAATGAAATCTCGTGACTTCATTCAGGAATTAACACAGGCGAGGTGGTAGAAAGATTTATCGCATCACGCTTTGATGAAAATTTTACAAAAACTTTCCAAAGTTTTGATGGAAATTTAAAAAAAACTTTTCCAAAACTTTGATGAAAATTTTCAAAACACTTTTCAAAGATTCTGATGAAAATTTTCAAAAAAACTTTCCAAAATTTTCAAAAAATTTTGAGAAACATTTTCAAAAATTTTGTTGAAACTTTTCAAAAATTTAATGAAAATTTCCAAAATTTTGACGAAAATTTTGAGAAAAAGTTTCAGAAATATTGATAAAAATTTTCAAAAAACTTTTAAAGAATTTTGTTCAAAAATTTTCAAAAATTTAGATGTAAATTTTTAAAAAACCTTTTCACAAATTTTGATGAAAATTTTCAAAAAACTTTTCAAAACTTTTGATGAAAATTTTCAAAAAAATTTTCAAAAAAATTTCCAAAATTTTGATTGAAATTTCCAGAAATTTTGTTGAAAATTTTCAGAACACTTTTGATGAAAATTTTCAAAAAACTTTTAGAAAAATTTTGATGAAAATTTTTTAAAAAGCTTTTCACAAATTTTGATGAAAATTTTTAAAAAACTTTTCAAAAATTTTCATGAAAATATTCAAAAAACTTTCAAAAATTTTTATGAAAACTTTCAGAAAAATTTTTCAGAAATTTTGATCAAAATTTTCAAAAAACTTTCAAAAATTTTAAAAATTAAAAAAAAAAATTTTACAAAAATTTTGATCAAAATTTTCACAAAATTTTCAAAAATTCTGATTAATATCAAAACATTTGATGAAAATTTTCAAAAATCTTTTAAAAATTTTGTTGAATATTTTCAAAACTTTTCAAAGAAATTTTCAAAAAACTATACAAAAATTTAGATGTAAATTTTGAAAACAATTTTCACAAATTTTGAAAAAAATTTTCAAAAAACTTTACAAAAATTTTCACAAAATTTTCAAAACTTTTGATGAAAATTTTCAAAACACTTTTAAAACACTGTTGAAAATTTTCAAAAAACTTTCCAAAATTTTGATGAAAATTTTCAGAGAAATTTTCAAAAATTTGGATGAAAATTAAAAAAAAAAATTGCAAAGATTTTGATGAAAATTTTTAGGATTTTTGATGAAATCTTCAAAAAAGTTTTTTTAAATTTTGATGAAAATTTTCAAAAAACTTTTCAAAATTGTTGAAAATTATTAAAAGTATTAAATGTATTTCATACAATTTGTTCAAAATTTTGAAAAAAACTTTCAAAAATTTTGATGGAAATTTGAAAAAAAACATTTCCAAAATTTTGATGAAAAAAACTTTGACGAAAATTTTCAGAAATTTTGATGAAAACTTTCAAAAAAGTTTTGAGCAAAATTTTGAGAAAAATTTTCCAAAATTTTGATGAAAATTTGACGGAAAACTTTCAAAAAGTTTGATGACAATTTTCAAAAAAATTTTCAGAAATTTTGATGAAAATTTAAAAAAATTTTTCTAAAATTTTGATGGAAATTTTCAAAAATCTTTTCAAAAATTCTAATGAAGTTTCAGAAAACTTTCCAAAATTTTAATGAAAATTTTCAGTAAAATTTTCAGAAATTTTGATCAAAACATTCAAAAATATTGAAGAAAATTTACGAAGGGTCGCATGCGCATTCTGTCTCAAATCATAAACTTTACTGAACAGGACTGCAATTTGTTAAGAAAATTGTTGTACAATACAAAGCAATATACAATATATTAGATCGCGATCCTTCAAAATGTATAAGTTTAATCCTTAATGTACTAGTGAAAGTAATATATTGGTTTCACATTTTAGTACAATGCAAGCAATTTCGAGGTAGCGCGTAAATCGATTTCATCGACAAAGTCCTCAGCTGCTATTCATTTTATCGACCCCGAATCGGATGTAAGACAATATTGAAATCGGTAGAATATGAACTCAGAAGGTAAAGTTGGGTTGAATACTGATAAGTGATTTTGCCCGCGGTGCTGAAGATGCTGCCAGCTCGCTACCTCACCAGTAAATATAATATATTAATTATAGATTTTATACGTAATTATAGATTTTATACGTATGCTACTAATAATTGTAAATTTATTATACTACTAATAATTGTAAATTTAAATTGCATCCATATATGATTATCAAGCATTTAAACAAGTACATTTGACGTGAACATATCTGAGACTAGTGCGAAAAAAAGTCGATGAATCTTGCCTTATGTTAAAATAAATTTGGATTTGAATGAATTACCATTCGAAAGTTTGCTGATATCCATAAATATTTTAGTGTTTACTAAATAACATACGTTAGGTGTTATAAATAAATCGCTGCACAAGGATTTATGTTTCATATATATGTAATCTAAGAATTAAGCAAACACTCAACAACAATAATAATAATATATATATAGATTAAATGTATTGAGGCGCTAAGCTTAAATCAAAATTTTCAAGTAAGGAATATGTGTAGGCAGAACATTTCTATTTAGATATCATATTAAATTTACGTGTAATGTAAAACGGAATATATTTCAGCTGAAGACTAATTTCCTGGAGACAACAAACTACAAAATATTTTATCAATAGCTTAAAGTTGTCATTGCAAAATTGTTTTCTAATTACAAATGTATTTGTTCATTTATTGCTTTGTATTTAAAATAAAACAATATTTTGAAACGAATGCTTGAACATATATTATTACATTTACGATATTCTTTCAAGAAAATACAACATACATACGCACACGCACACACACACTCACACACACACACATACACCCGCACACACACACACACACACACACACACACACACACACACACACACACATATATATATATATATATATATATATATAATACACACATTTTCGGATTTAACAAGTGTGAAATTGAACGATATATGTTAAGACAATACAGGATGTAACTTTCTAGATAATTTTATTCTGAACATATAGATATTTGCTATATTTAATCTTTCAAAATAAGCATGCGTAATACTGATGTGAATAAATTTGATAAATTCTGACTCATATGTAACTTGTAAGAGAGATTTTATATTTTCAATTATATTTAAAGTAAGAAAATAATTCAGGTATTAACTGAACATCTTGTTTCTTTCAGCAAACATTATTACACAAATTGTATGATATTCCTACATTTTGAAAGAAATTATAAATCATTTGACGAGAGAAATATGCAAACAAAATCGCTACCACTTCTCACTTTAATACTAATTGTATAGCCGTCTTATTGTATATCAAGGTTTTGCATAGAAAAATAGTTATTAATAGTCATTTTTAGAAACACCTGCATGAATATTTCTTAACATCGATGTTTAAAAGTAAAAGAACTGGATTTCCTGTATACGATTTCCAATCAGTTATTCAGAATACCATTCTGACGTAAGTCTGTCTTGAAGTGAAAAGCAGATGTAAAACAAGTCTAGCTTCGTCTTAGTTTTAATTTTATTAAGTTCATCTGTATGCATTGTTTCATCACCTTGATTCTATTAACGTTACTGCATTGGCCGCTTCTGTCCACACAAATGTCAAGCACCGTGTCCGTTTAAGTACAAATGCTTCATTTGCCTCTTTCCTGTGCTTTCACAATATTTTAATATTGTAAAAGCACAGGACTTGAATCCACATTAAACACGTCCCTAGACTCTTCTTCCGAGAACGCCCAAAGTCTTGAAAAATTATACTGGCTCGATTATATTTCCTAAACCAGAAACCAAAGGAGATATTTTTGCGGCCAATAATAATACTGGTAAAAAATATATGTCAAAAGTAAAGGGAGGAATGTGAAATAAAAACGTATAGTGTACACACACACACACTGCAACATTTGACACTCAAATTCACATATTTTCATACACATATGTATATAATCTATTTCCAATTTGTTCTTAGTATTACTATATCGATATCTTATTTCGCAAAGCATTTCCTTACTCCTTCATTTTAGTCTAATTGTATGTTTGTTGATTTCTTTCAGTTGTTTATGTGATGGTTAAGGTAGCGATATTAAAAGGATGGATGAAAGTTTGGTTTAAATGGATGCTGCACCATCCATTCGGAAACTAACTTTCACAATAATAAGAACGCGAAAATTGCTTCGAACTCTATCGCTCTCTAATGACTAATTTATATGTCACCAGAAAATGCACCGGCACCAAGAATAAAACTGAGTTCTTTTTTATTCTGAGTTTTCTTATTTTATGAGTTTTCTCTCATTTGACTACTTGACGAATATGGTTGTATTTACAGCAGCATAACAGTTTCAAAAAATATACACTATACAATAACAGAACAGAGAAAATAAATTGAGCAAGTAACAAGAAAACAATTACGGCTTTTTAAAAATTATTTTTAAACGTTTATCACTTAACTGCTTCTGTCATTTGAATACGGCCTTAATTTCGTCGTCTTGGCACTTACTTTATCGGTCACCTTTGCCGAACGCCTAAGTTACGGGTACGTAAAAAAAACACCGGTCGTCAAGCAGTTGTTAAGGGCAAACACAGACACAACGACACACAAGAACACACACACACATACGCATATACACGCACACACACAGAAAGAAAAACACAAACACACTCACAAAAACAATATACAGCGTGCGATAGGTAAATTCTCGCCATCGTATATTTAACTATCTCTGTCAGTCTTATAAGAAAATCCGTTGAAAACGTGCTGATTTTTAAAATTGTAAAAGTATAAGCAACAATTTAAAATTTATTACTGTTTACTATTTTATCGTTTTGAAAGTCCTCACAAATTTTCAACAGTTTTTCGTATAAGACATACATAGGTATTTGAGTTTAATCCTAGGTGTTGAGAGTCACTGATGTGGATTAAAATGATCTTCATTAGAATCTGAAATCACTATCCGACTATGTACGCTGGAAACGTACCTCCGTTTGTCAGTCATTAAATTCAGTGCATTTACGCCCTTAGAGTTGTTTGAATTCTTATTTTTATCAAAAGCCGTTCTAGTCAGTAATATCTGTTACGTTTCTAATCTCTATTAATTTTGAATTTACATTCTAATTGCTAATAAGCCTTTTAATTTGTTATATGTGTATATGTGAGTGAGTGTGATATATCATAATATATCATGATATATCATATCAGACTCGCTACCAAATGCAGATTGGTGAATGCAATTGTCTTCCCAATAGCAACATACGGATGCGAGACCTGGACACTAAAGAAAGCTGACCAGAAGAGAATTAATGCATTCGACTTTGGTGTTGGAGAAGACTTTTACGGATTCCATGGACAGCGAGGCTCACCAATGGAGAAGTTCTTAAGCAGATAAGGCCGAAAATGTTGCTAGAAGATAGGATCACCAAGCTTGGATTGGCATATTTCGGTCATATTATGCGGAAAAAATCCCTGGAGAAGGACATCATGCTCGGAATGGTCAGTGGCAAGAGAGGAAGAGGCAGACCAAGAACTCGCTGGCTTGACACCATCAAGAGTGATACCGGAATGGACATAGCCAATCTGAAGGAAGCGGCCCAGGATAGAACTGACTGGAGGACACTGATCCAACGAGTGACCGAGAGTCAACTTCGACTGAGCGGATAGAGAGAGATATATCATAATAGCGACAGAAAGAGAAATTAATTCCAAAAGCAATCTTTACATCCAACATATCGTAGATACTGTATTAGCACACAGAATGCTGCGTTATTTGTCATGAGAGATTCTCTCATATAGGCACATGGCGCATGAAAGCACTCATATTTATATTATTATATCTAATGCTTTTGCTTCTTTTTGTCTGCTTGACGTTCTAGCTTTTACTGTTTTACAAAGTATTTCCTCTGAATGTGTTCGAAATGATATTTTCTATTGTATATGCCCGTGATTAGAAATTTTCTTGCTCTAATTGCTTAATAATCTCAGGTAACCAAAATGCATCTCCTCAGTCTCTTCTAAAATAATGTATTTCTATTAGCGTGGGATATTTAATAGCACACCGGTTTTATTGCATGTTTTATATGTATTTCAGTGTGTGATTATGCGTGAAATTGGGTTTGTGCGTTGAATTTTATGTTCTAATATTCATTATTCTAGGGGGAGAGAGAGAGGGGCGAGCGACGAGAAGAGAGATGCACGGAAGAGAGAGAGGAAGAGAAAGAGAAAGAAAGAGCGTGTATATGAATGAGCGACAGAATTGGAAAGTGAAAGTTAAAGATCGGTGAATAGAAAGATATGTGGATCATGTGACATGCATAATTTTTCTTAGAAATAAGGTACTGATGAGTTAAAATTTTACCGGTATCATTATTTGATTACTCTCTTCCAATCATTTAATAAAATTATCATAACTTAAGTTCTTTTCTAATTTAATTACATATGCATGATTTGACATGTGTATTTATTCTTTCGAAATATATTGTAAAATATAGAACTTTAAATTTGCAGACTTCCGAATAATTTCTCTTACCGTATTTTTTAATATTTTCTATGCTGTTTGCTGTGCTGTGTCCCTTTTATACAATTAAAAAATTGTATGAAGACAATATAAAATATGCTATAGTTCTCAAAAGCATTGCGTTCATTTGAATTTGTTATTCAATTTAAATATTATTGAATTATATATTGTACTTTAAATATATGCATAAAATTATTTTTCATTTTAGGTATCAGCGACCTAAATTTAAGTACTGAAAAATATTCTAAACATACAGATTGGAAAACTCAAATATATTTCAATTCAGCTTTTGTACAAATTTGAATAATAAAGATACGCATTTAGAAATAAATATATGTAGCTTGTAAAATTTGGATTTTCGATTGGCAGTATGAACAGTTCAGTTAACTAAAAGAAAAATCATACGTTTGCACACCATTCTTTTTTTTTGTATTAAACCAATTATTACACTTCAGTAAAGTTATAACTATAATTGAAAGCTTTTAACCAACCGATTACACTGCCCATTAGTATTTTTATTTATTTAAGAGTATTGTATTATAGTGGTACAAAACTAGATATTTTAGAAGAGATATACATTTAGGATTGAAACCTATGAAAGTTAACTGAGGGAGTTTTTTTTTGAATCGTTGATAGGATGTATCTGATAGAATTATCTAGAAGTAGGCAATTATTAAAGGCTGTATTCATGGTCATATTAAAAAGAATAATTCTAGTGTAGATTTTGATTTGTAATGACTTTTATTTTGTGTGAAATACGCAGAGTTCCATAATTTCCTAGAAATATGGGAAAGAACACTAGTCCAGAAGAATTTAGATGAATTACTGCAGTTTGTCGCACTAAAGCATTCCACATTTTACACATCTCTCCTGACACAAGCAAAGTTACGCAGGTCGAATCAATAATTTCACGCAGTGAATATATTATAGTTTTCTGTATGTTACATTCATATTTGAGACAAGTGAACAACGTTTATTTTTCTGATACAAATTTTAACGTGAATGGTGATTTCGGAATGCTTATTTTGGCGGCAACATTTATTTACTATGTGCGTGTGTGTTGGACGCCATTTTCATTTATGTACTTCATTTCCATCTAGTATTAGTGCAATGTTTTAAAGTAATATTTATGGAAGTTTATTATAAAGCAAGCTACTATATTTCAGTATTACAGTTGTTGGAAGGATTACTATTCATTTTAAATTACCATCTATTTCAATTATTGTGGTTGTAATTTGCATGCTTAAATTCGTTTTGGTTTTCTTAAACGCATAACATACTGTTCTATAATTAAACCTATTGGAGTTGTACGCAACACCACCATTCATATAATATTTATGGTATTATACCGTGTTTGTGGCCAAGTGAATTTCTCACCAATAATTGAGTTTATGTAACCGAGGGTAGCTACCCTATCGTTTTTAATTTAAAGTGGTAGCAAACTATGATTGTGGTATATAATTTATACATTTAGTGGATTATCACACATGATACGAATTCAATTTTGGAAGATTAGAGTACAAACCTGGCAGAAAAATAAATATTAGTATCATGCTATAACTTCTTTATACCTATATGTAACTTACTTTCTCTCAATAATATTTCCATATAGCCGTCGATTTTTTGTTATGAGGTTGACACCTGAAATGTTATCCTAATGTATTTCAGAAATTTTTACGAAGACATATTTGAAAATGAAAATATTTAATAATGGAAAACGTCCTTGAATATTTCATACAAAATTCCACGTGCTGATAATAATTATTTCAAATACTAATAATTGAGGATATTTCTGTATAAATCATATATATATATTTTTTCATTAATATACTTTAAAAGGGAGTTACAGAAGATTATTGATTTGTTCGAATTGGTCCCAGTTGTAAAGGTAATTTCCTAACGGTTTTCCGATGAGGAAAGAGTTTCCAAATATTTTATAGTTTTCCGTGATCTTGCCTGCAGTTACAAATATAATGTAATATATTTTATCAGTTACCTTCTGAATTCAAATTCCGCCGAGGTCAACTTTGCCTTTCATCATTTCGGAATCGGTAAATTAAGTACCAGTTGTGTACGGGGGTGGTTCTAATTGACTGGCCTCCACCCTCAAAACTACGGTCCTTGTACCTAAAGTAGAAAATAATATATTTTATCAGTACTGGCAGTAGATGCAGTGTGAATGTGAGATGTAATATGTATATTGACTTAAGATAAGTTTTGGTCATATCGACAGAAAGAAAGTATGTTTCTCTCATGAATAATCTGCATACCAGTAAAATACTAATTCGTGAATAAAAAGCTAGGCAGATCGTCCAAGATAAAGGGAATTATGAGTACAGCTTAGTGATGCATCATAATTTTAGTATGAAAAAATAGTGTTTATAGACCAGCTGCCACAACGACTCAATTACTGTGCTTGAAAGACTAGGAGACTCTCGAGTGTTTTGAAAAATAATTATATTTCTTACGTATTAGAGTTTGAGAATAATTGTCAATTATACGTCCCTATAAAATATCTATCAGCATTGTATTTTATGTGATCTCTCACAAATATGGGTGATAGCAGTATTTGATTAGTTTTTAAATTGATTCTATGGCGCGGCATTACTTATTTTATTGCGAGTTATA
This sequence comes from Octopus sinensis, assembly GCF_006345805.1. Classification (NCBI taxonomy): domain Eukaryota; kingdom Metazoa; phylum Mollusca; class Cephalopoda; order Octopoda; family Octopodidae; genus Octopus; species Octopus sinensis. The sequence continues at coordinate 43,556,856 of NC_043000.1, forward strand.
ACGGCATATATACACTGTACATTTATGGACAAGTAAATTTCTTTCAAAAGCAGACAAAAGTGATAATAGGCAAAAGGGTATAACGATAACAAAACAATTAAAAGTCATTGTTCTAACCAATATTTCACATATCATGTGTCAGATATATTGACATGTTACAATATACCAGTTAGATTGCATTATAATAAAACCAGTCGATCGTAAACATATGTTTCATAAAATGAGCCATTTTTATTCATGTCAATTAAAGTGGATGCATACACACGGGTATACACACACATACAGATATATTTAAATATTTACCATCAAATACAAAGATAACGGAAGGTAATAATAATACAGATCAATCTCTCCTTCAGTGTATTGTCTAGAATATATTAAGGCAATAAATATTTTTATCACCACTACATCTAATCAAGAGAAACAGAACCGGTTTGTCTTCTAAATATAAATTAACATATACCAAGGGAATTATCAAACACATTTGTATAGAATATTTTATATTTACTGTAGGAAATAGTGAATGTAAAGTTTATGCATGCTTGTATACAACATCATATTGGTGTTTGATTGCAAAATATAGGGAGAATAATAATATACCACTATTAATAAATTATTTGAAAGAAATATAGAACAAAAAACACTGTTAAATATTTTAGTTATAACGATATCAAAATTGATATCGACAAACACTTTTAAAACATAAAATAATGAGATATAGATGAAACGTTATATTCTTATTGTAACAACTTATGAGTCGCATAATAGAATTAATAGAATGCAAGACAAGACAACAATTACTGGACATTGAGTCATTACTGACTGGTTGTATATATTTAATTGAGTTAAGCTCTTGTCCTACCATACAGACAGATGAAATTGTGGACTGGTGTAATGTCCCGGTGCGTATTCCCTCAAAACGTCCATAACGTAACGCGAACCCAGTGGCGGTAAATAGTGCTCATGCTATCCGGTGAACTTGCTTTGTCTGGTAGCTGGAGCCAGCAAAAGACAGATGCTCGGTGACTCATACACCTTAATCCACAAGCAACCTGGATCATGTCATAAGCCTCTGCAGCGTTTATTCCTAGTTTAACAAACTTTTTATTACATAGCGAGTTTCCATATTGTCTATGCAGTCTCCAAACTATTCATCTCTGATAAGCATTGTAGAGCAGGATGTGTTCCATTTGCTGTAACAGGCGTCTCTTTCAATCGGGAATAACACAATTTGGCAGGTTAGTTTATTAGATATATAATTATGAAACACTAGAATTACAATAATCTGAAGCAATTATAACTGTCTTTCCTACAATAAAGTCTCAAAACTTCTGGAGTACATGTCGTATGTCTGACAAAAGAAGCGACTGTCAAAGAAGTGTCACAAGTAACATTGGATCAGGTAATGAAAATAGCAAGGTGAATAATAACAATGAGTTTAATGGCAATTTTGTGATTTGGTCAATATGACTGAAAGAAAAGCATTCAACTACATCTGATGCAAAATAGGTTTTCTCCTGCGAAGAAACACCCCTCTAGTATATATTCTACCTTCGGTCATATATACTTAATTTCTCCTCTCATCATCTAATAGAGAGTGAACAAATGAATTGTTTCTGTTGGCAAATTGTAACCTGAAGCTTTACTTCTAAGTAATTGCGGTATAGTATGTATAAATGTATTTAAAGTAGACAATATTTAAAAGTGAGAGTGAAATTGCCAAGTGACTATAATGTTAAATACGTAATATAACACAGTTAAATGTTTATTGCTGTGAGTTAGGGCAATATATTTAATTATTAGTATGAAAGTACACCTAGTTATTGAGAAAAATTATCTGACACACTCTGTTTTGTATGCGTGTTTCTAAACTTAGGTTACATTTTGTCATCATGATACCACTGCGTATGAGGAAATTGAGATAACCTATAGCTCTTTGGCATCAAGTCAAAGGAAAGCAAGAAAATTCAGAATTTTCTATTCTACTGTCTCTCTCTCTCCCTATCTCTCCCCCTCTCTCCTCTCTCTCTCTCTCCCTCTCTCTCTCTCTCTCTCTCTCTCTGCATATTAGAGAAAGCAGACAAATGTATTGCAGAAGAAAAGGAAGGCCGAATAATGTGTCCGCCTGGATGATGTAAATACAAAATACCTGAATAAGATCAATCTAGAATCCCTTTTAAATACATTTAAGTTCGCAGAGACACACGAATACCACGAATAAAATGATAACGACTAAACTTTATTGTTTTAAGTAAAACATTACACTTCTAGTGGGTATTTGTGTTTGAAAGGCAGCATGAAAATTATCCCTTGATTACAAGATTCTTTCAGGTAAAGAAAACCGTATTATAAAGCTTGACGACAAGAGTTAATTACATATAATGATGTTTCTACGAAAATGCTTACCCTCTTGTCACAATTTATTTAACTTTTTACTGTGGTTAACATGACTATCCCATTAATTTAGCAGCAATCATGCAGTATTTTATAGACGTGTCACTACAAACTACTTCGGCTCTAATGCGAATGGCTAACACTGATTCTGTCATTCTGTTAGTGTCTGTTATTTTTGATAGCTATATTGGCACAAGACCTCTAATAATGTTGAGCAATAAATATTAAATCGATGGAAAATACCGCTTGCCACTTCACCTTTACAAATCTTAGAAAAATTGCACGCATATTCTACACACCGTAATGATAGAAACCATGGATGAACTTTTCCGACTAAGTGTTTGTCGTATAAGTTTCTTATAGTTTATTAATTACATAATGTTTATTGAAAGAAAGAACAAGTTATATTCTTCGTGATAGGTGACGCTTAAACACTCACACGCTGGCAGCGGATTATTCGACGACCTCTATAATAAACATCCTGTCGCTGAATTGATATTAAACTATATCATGAAATAAACGTGGAAACCGTCAAATGTTCCGAAAGCTATTGTACACTTAACTTACTCTTTTTAGTATCAGTATGACACAAAGCGAGTCGTTTGTATTTCATGTACACAGCAGGTAGAAAGAGATAAAAACTAAAATAACGGGAGAGTTAGAGTAAGATGGTAGAAAGAATAACCGAAAGCACTGCAAGACCTGTAATCTACTTATCGACCCCATAAGGGAAAGTGACAAATTTAATTACAACATGAATTGAAATGAAACCGAGAAAACCGGAGAGAATTCTGTAAGGCAATTAATCCAATGCTAGGACGATTTATCCATACAGCAACTGTATCGCATTCCATAGTTTCTAGGGTTCGTATAACGATGTTATATATATCCCACATAATTTAATTCTACATTTACATATGCCTATAACATTTAAATAGATTTAATCTTCTTTAATCGTCATCATTGGCGTTATTATCATCTCCCGATAAATATCATTATCCCCAACATAATAGTCCTATTAATACTCTAGTCTGAAATACAAAATATATATATTTTTTTTTTACTGTAATATTGACAATTATATCATGATGCGCATTTTTGGATAATTCTGTATATTTCTTACGGAGTCGCACTTTCATAGTCACGCTAGACATACAAAATATCGCTGAACCATGTAATTTAAAGTGCTAAGCATCCTCATTTCGCAGTGAGAAAATGTGAAATGATAAATTGCTAAGATTTTTTGACTGCTATTTCTAAACTTCGGTATGTGGTGAAGCAAATCGTTGCTGGACCCTATTTATAAAGTATTACGTAAGCTTACCATGAAATGGTTTTTTCATGCCGAATTCTACTTGGTGAAATTACTGATTACTTCTTAATTAATTAATTTTACCCTTTGTTATTATTGATAATGGAAATCTTCTCCCAGATAACAAACTACAGTTTCTCTCTGTAGCATCTTGTTTGCCGACACGCTAGTGGGCAGGGGAGGATGATTAACTCTCATTCGTATTTTGAATTTGGCGGCACTCTGATACCGTTAGGTGAAGAAATGTTTTCCAGTGCCTTAATATTTAATATTTAACAATTTATAATTGAGAAATCCCACGCTGAAGAGCCGAAAATGGTCGGGTAAGGTATAATTATTTATTATTTATGGTTTATATCGATCTAATTCCGAAACGCGCGTACGTGGGTAACCTAATATAGAATGATTTTCGTTGTTTCTCCCTTTTGCCTACGTGGATTGTTTTCAAGTACTTTGGTTTTTCTGGGAGCCCCTTTTAAAGTAGAAGGAATAGCTAAGATTTTTTGACTGCTATTCCTAAACTTCGGTATGTGGTGAAGCAAATCGTTGCTGAACCCTATTTATAAAGTATATATATATATATATATATATATATTATATATATATATATATATATATATATATATATATATATATTTGTGTGTGTGTGTGTGTGTATGTTCAATATATATATGTATACCCCTCTCCGGAAATATGCATAAATATGATGAATTATATAGATAAAATTCGTCATAGTTATCAGTAATTACTAATATTATCGCATTGCATTGTTTGTATTTTCTGAATCTTTTGTATATCGGCATTAGCTTGGACATCTTGTAGCTAGGTAATACAGAGCGCAGGCGTACGTTTCTATCACTTAAGTCGCTGAACTACACATGTAATATGGTATCGACTCAGATATATTTAATCTCAGCATAGAGGGAAGTATATAATCCCGCATGCAAATTGTAATTTTTTCTTTGGTTTCTCTCAAGTAATAAATCAGCATTAACATTTTATCATTAGTATATATTTGAAGTGAGGGCTGCAATATGAACTATGTGTTAAGTTGTCGGAAACAGTTTCACACCGTCTTGCTGACGCATTATATTTCCAGCAGAAAAATTTGTTTTAATAAGCAAATATTTTGAATTTCGTATTTCCCATCAACTTTTATATAAATGTATCAGCGTAATTAATACCAAAACTAATATGAATGGAAATACATTAAAAGTTGAAAATAATAACTGATTAGTTTGTTATTTTAATCTATTTTACATCAGTTGCTTTTAATCTTAATAGACTCCGATAAATATTGAAGCGTAATTGATTGATAGTGTTGACACCAACTTCAAACATCGCAAGAGGAAATGCTAAGTTTCATCGCCCCAGTATTAAAAAATAGACACTTCTATCGTACCAATATTTCATTCTGTATATGCTAGTCTTTTTCTGTAAGAATATGTACTTTGAATAACGAAAAGAAATCAATATATTATCAAGTTTCATTAAGTAAATTCCTTTCTCTTCTCATCTCCTCATCACCAAACATTTTAACTATCTTTCCAGTTAAACTAAATAAAAAAAGACCCAAATTTTAACAATAGAACAAACTCAATATTAATGATATCAAACAATAGTATATTTATTTAGATTATTTATTTGGAAAGTTTACATGTTATAAACAAGTATAATTAAGTCTATAAACATTCATTCTGATTATTTAATTTCATATAACTAAGACTATTAATTATCTTGCAGCATAGATGGGGTAGTAGAAGTATTATCTTTTTTGCAGTTTTAATTAATCAATTAACTTCTTCTTTTGAACTTATATCATTGCTTATAGAAAATATTGTTTTTCCCAGCATCATTTATGAACGGGTTTGCTTTTAGATGAATTAATCAGCCATATTTGAGAAGATTGTAACGATTTCTTCTTCACTGATTATTTACAGAGCCTTTCTTTACCTGATAATTGGGTTCAGTAGTGTGATTCATTTAATTAAATATGGCAATGGTTTACGCACTGGGTTAGCAACTTATTTATGCTTATACTTTGTTTAATATATTCAACACATTGGAAAAACAATTTTCGATGACAGAGAAACACCTTTCAATCTCCAGCTTGATTGTTTACAATCAAGAGACATTTACTGATATATTTATGCATTAGTTTAATATGCCTGGCATACCATAATATGATAAATGAAGCAGTCCACTTTAAAAATATAACAACGATTAAATAACTGCATTTTATGAAAACAAAATTGAACGCCGTATTAGTAGTATAAATAATATTAAAAGATTACATACGGGGTGTAGTAAAAGCAATAAAACTCTCATACACTGATGTAAACACACTCATAGGCATACACACTTGCACACGCACATATATGCACTAACACACAAAATCTCTCACACATAGAGACATATATTAAAGTACTATATATATATATATATATATATATATATAATATATATATATTATATATATGTGAATATCTGCTAAGATGAAAGTACATAGGAAGGGAGAATGCAATACATTGCGATTCATGCGGAAAATGAACATTTACCTTATATATAAGCACATAAATATTCAAAGATTGCATCAGAAAAAACGTGATCAAAATGTTTAAACGCAAGAGATATTTCTGTGGTAGATATACTACAATTAACATAATTTTAAAAGAGCGAAAATGAAATATTAATGAAATATGAAAGCAAAGAAAAGCTTCCTTAAATCTATAATACTGCTAACGAATAATAACTATAGCATCCAGAAATTATGACAAAAATCTATGATAAAATTTAACAAATAGGAACATTTTAAAACAAAATTTATCCTTTCATGACTCTCCTTTTACTTACCACTCCTTTTGTGTAAGAGAATGTTTGAATAGACTCTGAATCTTCATGTACCCCCATGTCTCTATTAAGAGACAAATTGTTTTTTTTTTAAATACCAAGGTATTTATATTTGCTTATAGTCTAGTAATGTTGACGTATATCACTTTACTTATATATCAGAACCAAATTTTGATGCTTTACTAAATTTCTCATATATATTTGTTATTTACAAATGATAATGCTACAACATGCGTAGTAAATATAAGGCTGCTTATCAATCTTTTAATCTATAGAAAAATGTGACATATGTGAATGTAGGTTTATATATAATGATGTAATACTTTGATACTGCGTTGAATAGGTTCACAGTTATATGCCTCCGATATTAAATTGTAGCAGAATCTTTAACACGTCGGGCAAAATTCTTAGCGGCAGTTCGTCTACCCTTTTGTTCTGAGTTTAAATTCCTCCCAAGTCGACTTTGCCATTCATCGTTTCAGGATCGATAAATCAAGCATTTGTGAAACACTGGGGGGGGGGGTGGCAATGTTCCCTGCCCTAAAATTTAAAGCCTCGTGCTTTTAGAAGAACGGATATAAAATAAAGTGTTAAAAACATAAGGTATGAAAATTAATTGTTAATTTTTTCTGAAGATACAACTTCTGATGTTTATATAAACAGATTTGCGATGGGTTTAGCTGGATTGCTTAATCGAGTAATGTAAACAGCTCTAATGAGACAACTATAAGGGTGAAAAATCTATTAAGGTATTTCATCATATTTTCCCTATGTGGATAAATAGATAAATTTGATATATTTGTACGTCTCCTCGATAGACATACGTTTACATAAATAACATTTTAATCTATTTTCCCGCTTCAGTAAAAAAATCTTCGCATAAATGTTACGACATTATTACTGAAAATTTTAGTGCCCATTTCTTCTAATACTATATCTAAAAAAAATTAGCTGCACAGTCCATTTAGATATATGCCAATGAAAAACATTTCTGAACGTCTTTTAAACCATAAATGGGTTCAGCTCAGTCCATAGGCATGTTTGTTTCCTGTGTTAACAGAATGAAAAGACTTAATCTTTAATCTCCATTCTGTCAACATCTCATATGTAAAATTATTCCCTGTTAGACGGGGGACGGTGGTATCCGATGGTGGAATCAAGTTACAAGCTTTCTTTTGGACAACCAAGACCTCAGAAACCACATCTGTTGGACTCGTAAATCCCTACTCAACCCCCTTAATCCATCATATCATTTCCATTCTGTGTAAGTCGGATTTCTTTTATATGTATACATATGAACATTCTTTGCATTAAATGTATTTAACATTTTTTGTAGATCGACTTGACTAATTTGTTTGTCCTTACACTTCTTCCTCTAGCTCCAGAAATTCAAATCTCTTGAACACTTCGAAGTATATTCTATACAGAGAATACCTGTCTCCACTATATATATAAAGATATATATATATATAAATATCAGTGTGTGCGTGTGTGTATGTAAGCACATGTTTATGCATGCATATATGTATGTATATCAGTGCGTATGTCAGTGTATATGAACTAAGAGCGAGGGATATATATTTCTAACTACAAGCACAACATCGTTCAATAGATGATAATGTTACTTGGAAGAAATATATGCTGAATAGAATTCTATTCTTTGGCATCTAGAATAATCTCAATTTATCCGAGATTATGACTGGGGAAAGTGTAGGCGGGTATTGTGCACAATTCTGTTTGTTGAAATTTTTAACTGTAATTCAACATCCAGGTTTATGACATATTGTATCAACTTGAAGATTACTTAAGGTCACTCATTTCTGTCAATTATTCAGGTTCATGAATGGATATTCAAGAATCATATAGATTTACTGATCGCACAAGAGAATTGTCTTCATAGAGACCGACACATTCTATGTATTGCAGTTACATCAAAGGATAAAAGCATGGATGCGTAAATGTACGTATAAATGTAATTTTTGACCGGTTGTATATAGAAATCAAAGCACCCTTACGCATACGCACATACAATTTAATAGATATGTACACATGTACAAACATGATCTTACAAGCACACACACGAACGCACACACATGCATACATATATATATATATATATATATATATATATTTATATATATATATACACGTGTATACATATATATGCGTGTGTGTGTACGTGTGAGAGTAATTATATATACATAGTTAAAACTTACGTAAGGAGGTTCCCAAAAGTAACCGGAAAAGTTCTCTGAGGCACAAGTGCGTTGTAGCTCAGCCACTTGATGCATCTGAATGCGCATCGTGAACTGAAAGAACAGTTGGTTGTTGATTCAGTTCTTCTTTCATCGCTGCGTTATGGTTACGACCCAGAAACGAAGAGGAAATCATGTCAATGAAAACATTCAATGTCAACATGCACCGAAAAAGCGCATCAAGGCTAGCCCAATAGGAAGACGATGCGGATTTGTTTCAACGATGCGAAAGAATTTTCCACAGAGAAGTTGTTCCTCCTGGCCAAACTGTTAACCAGACATTTTACTTGGCGGTTCTAAAGTACTTGCGAGACGCAGTGAGATGAAAATACCCCGACCTATGGCAAAGTGAAGTGCGGTGGTTTCATCACGACAATGCGCCAGCGCACACCACATTGAGTGTGCGATAGTTTTTGATTAAAAATGGCAAGAACTCGCTTACCCAACATCCCTATTCCCCCGATCTTGCTCCCTGTGGCATGTCTTTCTTTGCCTCGAATGAAAAACTTTCTCAAAGGAAAACGATTTGCACATGTGGAGGAGGATAAAAAAAGTACGAAGGCGTTAAAAAGCATCATTTCGCAGGAGGTTCGGAACTGCTTCAAACAGTGGAAAAAACATCTGGACCGATGCAATGTTTCGAACGGTGAATATTTTGAAGGCGATAAAAGTGTAAACATGTAAAACTAAGTGAAGAAAATAATATTGCAAAATTTCTGTTTCTTTTGGGGACCCCTCGTACATGCGTAGTTACAGGATGTTCGGACCAAATTTGACGATTTTTATGCTTCCTTTTGTAAGAAAGAGCTTGATGTATTAGTCGATGAACAGTGAATAGCGTTGACAAAAATTTAGCTGTTATAGAGGTCTGGAAACTAAACTGAGTATTGGAAAACAGTTACCTGTATCGTGGCTACTCTGTGAACATTTAAAGGATATAAGATGTGACATAGACAGTAATAACGTAGACAGCCGTAACATAGACTAAAATGCTGTGACCAGCAGGAGGGATAAAACAAGTGTTCTTACTGTGTTCACATGTCAGAATTCATCGAATAATGGCAGGACGAAGTAAAGTAATGGAAGATCCGAGCAAGAGACTCTGGGTTTTGCCCAGAGCGAGGTGTGTTACAGTCTCCAGTTTCAAGCTGATCCCGAATAACGAACATCGTCAAAACTCGTGCAGGAGGTGCCATGTGAAAACTTCTGAGAGCCAATCCCAATGAGAGCCACTTGAAGAATGTAAAGAAGCTACAGAAGAAGAGAGTCATAACTTGAATCGGGAATAGTGGTTCTCAGATGAAAAGAATTTCTGCCAGGACGAGTTGCATATTACGCTGATGAGTAGGTGGTTTATCTACTATCCATGCGATGTACTGTCCCACGTTTCATGAAAACCAATATTCCCCAAACTGCGATAGGTTTTGGTTGTGTCGCTAGTGAGGTTAATGTCATTCTACCTTCCATCTTCAAACTAATAATAATAATAAATAAAATAATAATAATCAAACTGACTTCCTCAGCATTGTGAGCCCGACTCTCAGACCACTGAGCCATACGCATTCTCTACAAACCTTTCCACTAAATGCACAAAGTCTTAAATTTGTGGAGAGGCTACTAGTTTATTATGTCGACCTTAGTGTTTCACTTCACTGGTACTTAAATGAATGTTTCCGAAAGGAGGAGATGAAAGTCGAGCTCGGCGGAATTTGAATTCAGAACGTAGCGACGGGTGAAATACCGCTAAGCATTTCGTCCAGAGTGCTAAAGATTCTCCCAGCTCGCCGCTTTGTGCCTCTTCATTATAATGATATCACATAATGTAAACTGCGAATCAATTAATATTATTAAATTTTAAATTATATAAAATTAAAATCATCAGTATATGGTGATTATAAGTGTACATAAAAGTAGATCCTAATGATCCAGTTTCAATATTGGTAATATTAGGAAACCCGAGGGTAACAAAATGTAACCAATGAATGTTATTATTACTAGAGTACACTTAATGTTTAGTGTCTTCCCATGGGTCATTATGTCGTCTTCCCACAACAGTTCAGGCTTCAGTTCGTAACCTCATACTACTTTCTTTACCTAGATTTATTTAATAGATGTCTGCCACATCGAACTAAATTACAATTCATCCGCTTGTAGTCATATATCCTTTCCTCCCCTATCATGAAGTGAATTTACTGAATAAATAAGCCAATCAATCAATAAAGCAAGTATATTAAAATTATGTAGAATAATTAAGGAAGGAGAAAAACAATTCCATTTACATACATACATACACATATATATTTAAATATTTACACAGATATACGTTCAAATATATATATATATATATATAAATACATACGTATGTATATATATATATATATATATATATATATATACATATATATATACAAATATATACAGATATACATATATATGCATATATATGTGTATATACACACACATATATATCCTTAGTTGATCATACATATATCCGAAAAAGAAGTACACAGAGAAGAAATGTAATTACATATAGTAAAATATATGTCCGATCATAGAGTGACCATTGATTTCGTATTCATAAAGCGCTTAGCTTCATAGACGACTCGTCAGACACTAATGGTGAGGCACCGTTAGAATATATATATATATATATATACATATATATATATAATATATATATTATATATATATATATATATATATATATATATATATATGTATATATATACATATATTTATACATATATTTATATAAATATATATACACGTATATATACATATATATGTATACATATACATTTATATATAAATGTACATGTATTATATATATATATACATATAAATACACACATACACACACACACATATATATATATATACATATATATATATATATACATATATATATATATATATATATATTATATATATATATATATATATATATATATATATATTATATATATATACATACATATGGAGGCGCAATGGCCAGTGGTTAGGGCAGTGGACTCGCGGTTTTGATTCCCAGACCGGGCGTTGTGAGTGTTAATTGAGCGAAAACAACTAAAGCTCCACGAGGCTCCGGCAGGGGGTGGTGGTGAACCCTGCTATACTCTTTCACCACAACTTTCTCTCACTCTTTCCTCTGTTGGCCTGCTCGCTTAGCCAGCGGGGTGGCGTCATTTGAAGGCTAAAACAATGCGAAGCGCATTGTGACCAGTGATGTGTAGCAACATCTGATAACCTGGTCGGTCACAGTGATCACGGTTATATACATACATACATGCATGTATATACATGCATATATATATGTGTGTGTGTGTGTGTGTATACAGTTTGCGATGGGTAACGTGTGCTCATTTATAGTTTTATGTTCATACCTTGTATGTTTTTGATTTTATCGACCACACTGTATAGTAGGGACAGCTGGGCACTGTCTGTGAGAAAATCAGCACCATGACGCAATTCATTCCACCATAGATTTGGAAACGACTTGCCCTACTGCTTGGCATTTGCGCCGGAATTGCCAATGCGAACGGTTCAGAGTTTTTGGTTGTCAACCTGAGGACAGTGCAGATGAATTGGAAAGCGTTGAATGAGTCTAATAGCGATTACGAAAGTTCGGGTGCTCGGAAATCTCAGTCTGATCATTCTGGTAAGAAAAGAACTCCTGAATTTGTTGATGAGATCCAAACCATGATTGACAACGTTCCCTCCAAGTCAATCAGGCTCACCTCCTGGGACATGGGAGTGTCTGCGTTTTGTATCAGGCAGGTAGTAAATGAAGATATTCGGTATTCCTCATACATGAGAACTGGTCAATTTTTATTCTAAGTCATCAAAGACAAGAGAAAAGACCACGTTACGAAATTTTTGAATAAACTCATGCATCCCCTCCAACCAAACATGCTTTGGTTTTTCTCAGACGAGAAAAATTTCTGCCGGGATCAGATAGTGAACATTCAACAACTGTTGGTTTGCCGCGACCCCAAAACATGTACCGAGAATGATAAAAATAGAACATCTAGTCAATATCATGGTGTTTGGAGTAATCACTAGTGATGGCAACGTTATTCATCTTTCCACAGAGCCTCACACTCAACACGGAGGCCTATATCAAGTGCCCAGAGGAGATGGTGCTGCCCTAGGTCAATAGGGTGGCTGGTGGGAGACCCTATATTAGGCAACAGGACACTGCACCATGCCACATGAGCAGGAGAGTCCAGTCATGGCTGTCAGACAATTTCTGCGACCTTATCACCCTTTACATCTGGTCATCTAAATCACTAGGCTCCACCCACCTTCATTATTACATGTGGGGCGCCGTTGAGCGTGAGACCAACAAAAATCCTTGCAACAGCAAAGATGAACTGAAGGCAAGGATTATGACAACATTCACCAACTTAAACAAGGTGACCTTCCAGAAGAGTTGCAGGATATTGCGAAGTCGCCTGGAGGTCTTGGTTGAACTCAGTGGTGATTTTATTGTATAAATTTACTCTTTAGTAAGTGGTGTTATTAATTTAGAAGTGGCCTGGGCCTATACTTGCCGAAACCTATCAAAGTAATCAAAGTAGTATTTGAAGATATTTCTATGTAATTTTGGTAAATATATCTGTTGAAATGAGATGTTAATTTCATTTTTGCGTAACTTAAACAATTTATACATAGAATGGAAAGAGAAAGAGTGGAAGCCGAATTAATCGTCTTGTAGTCGACGACCATGAAATACGTCAATGTTTAGCCTACGTTGTGTATCGATGTGCCGGGTTTTATATTGCTTAATGTTTTTTTTGTGTCACCGAATTGCTACATTATAAACAATGTATGTAGGATCATGTGCAATAAATGATATGTAAACAAATGTGGTGATACGAATCACTTACTTGGATATATGCCAGATATGAATAAATTCGTTATAACAGCAATTCACACAAGGAGATTAATATATCTTGGCATAAATGCAGAAATGGTATGACTCACTGGTATGCAACAGTATAAAAGACTAACACTTACGTACAATCCTCACAAAGAAAACCAGCTGCATCATAATTATATTTAATTTAATACTGGTGTATCCAAAAATATTCTCCTGCTTGCTACTTGCAAACGTTTGATATTATTTTACCTGTTTGCCATACTTCTTTTCAATTCAAATTTCAATAATGCTACTAAGATAATATTAATAAATATGAATAACGGAAGCTAATCAACCAAAATAATGTATATTTAAATAGAAGTGTGCTTTCAAAATTGATAACCACCAGCAGATAGCGGTTAATAATTAATTGTTAATTACCATTGCAATAAATCTAAAACCATCGTGGTTTTAAATAAATAGAAATAACGATTTGGTAAAGTATAAAACTGAAGTGAATTATTAGGTGTCAATTATTTGGTTGTCATGAGGATAGAAAATGAAAACCGTACAATTCTTTCGTGGAGACTTTATGTGATTTCCAAATTTATTACAATGTATGAAATAGTCAAAGGGTGTTTTCTATAGCAATGGACGACCGGGAAGCCACAAACATTCAAACAGATATTACTTAATGAAATATTTGTGGTTCAAGACAATGATTATAGCACTATAACCATATATTTCGCGCAAAATACAAACCTGGAAATTTCTTCACGTCATTTCTGGATTTATTATGCAGAGAATATTAAATTTTAAACTAAATCCGGTTATTCACTCCCGCGTTCCATTGTAATTATATATAAAATTATGCTTCCCTGGTGAGGTCTAATAATATTGAATTTCACAATGATCAAACATCACTCACATTACTATGCCCCCGAGTATACTTTCCACACTTATTTTGCAGTTTTTACACCTTAACAAATTTCTTGTTAATAATTACCGCCTTCGTTATCTTTTCCATTACTAATGTAATTGTAATTGATTAGGTATTCTATTACCTAACTTGGTGAAGTATATGAGCACGAAAGAACTAAAAAGAACTTCAGTAATCCTAGTTGACAATAGAAAGATAATTCATGTGTTTAAGTATAGTATAACAAAATAATCAGATAGATAATAGCTTGAAATTCAGGAAATGTATTAAAAGTAAAACATTAGGGACAACAAGGTGTAAAACTGATAATATTGATGATGAGCTATTAAACGAAACATATAAAAGAATATATATATATATATATATATATATATATATATATAATTTTTACTCAATGATGGTTGAATGGAATGTTACTGAGTTGAAGAAAGCAGGGATGTAACTTACAGATAATAATCAACTCTGAATTAATTATTAATTATTAATTATCAATACAATTAAACATATTATGTTGCCTTATAATGTTGCCTCGAATGTAATCCGATTTCTTTTGAACTCGGAAAATAGAGATGAGAATTTAGTTCCATCTAATTATAACAATCGAATGAAGATGTTTATCTTGACAATCTCAGATTTACCACGAAAGGGAGCTGTTCAATAATTTTTAAGAGGTTATGACAACCTCGGTAGGCAAATTTGTCATGTATGTTGACCTATTTCTAATTCAAAACATTAAAACGGTGAACATCAGAGATCATCTGACTGATACATTGTTAATATATATATATGTGTATATATATATATATATATATATATATATATATATATATATATATATATATACATATATATAATACATATATATATACATACATATATATATATATACATACATACATATATGTATATATTATATATATATATATATATACTTATATATATATATGTATAAAGAGAAAGTGATTGATATAGCCATTATCTGTCTCTGTATGTGTGTGTGCCTAACGTATGTATATATATATATATATATGTATATATATATAATATATACATATATATATATATATATATTATATATATATTATATATATATATATATATGCATTTATCTTTCAGTCTCTTTCAGCCGTTTTATTCAGATAAAATTTCAGCACAGAAGTGTAAAGACACTCTTAAATATTAATTTTAAAATATTACGATATTAATAAAAGTTTTAAGGCTTACCCAGTCAAAGAAATATTAGATATATCTTCCGCTCTTTATGATGTGCCATCTACAAACACATACATATGCATTTGAGCAATTTTAAAAGAAACCATACATCAAACGTTGCTTTCTGACTGTAATTTTTAATTTCGAACTGTCTACCATCCATATCTCTGTCAATTGCTGTTTGGCTGTGGTAATGACGTTATCAGTTATCATTTGCTCGTCTTGCAGTTTTATAGTGTGAATTTGAGTATTGAATTTATATGAATTTGTATTCATATGAATTTATATCGTCATTCGGTAAAATTATTTTATAACGTACACTATTTTGTAAGAAGCCTCTTTCCAAACCCATAGATAAATACAGCAATTTTCTTTGTGCAAATGGGACAAAATGCATTTTATGATATATTTCATTAATTACTAATGAAACACATTACACCTTACAGCGAACCGTTGTTTCCAACCATGGGATTCATTAATCACTAAGAAATTGACATGGCGGTTAGTTTACCAGATTTGAATTTGCAACAAGCATAAACAATGAGGTAAGACAATGATTGAAACATAATACTTAAAATGATGAGAAAATGCTATGCAAGATACAAATATAATTTATGAGATGCGGAATTTCAATAAATTCTTGTTGATATTGCTGCTGTTGTCTTTGTGGTTCTTGTTGCTCTTCCTCTTTTTTTTCTTCTTCTTCTTCTTCTTCTTCTTCTTCTTCGTCTTCTTCTTCTTTTTTCCTCCTTTTCTCCTCCTGCTTCTCTTTCTTGTTGTTGTTGTTGTTGTTTTTCTTCTTCTTCTTTTTCTTTTTTTAACTATTACACACACACACACACACAACACACACACACACACACATATATATATATATTATATGTATATAACTTATAAATAAGGGCAAACGAAAAAATTTCTAATGCCATATATGCCGAAATTGGACATATTGTCCATAACCATATAATTTTTTCACAATACGCACGCCACTCGAAAAAAGGTAGACAGAAATGTCTAAAAAATTCCATTATTACCATATCAGACCGATTTCAGGGTTAATTCGTAAGAACCCTCCCGTCGTCAGTGATAAATGTGGCAAAGAAATAAATGAGATACTTACTCCTACCCACGGAAGAAGCAAAACACTAAGTCATGAGCACAAATATGTACCCCAAATACATCCAAAATCGAAATACTCGTGTATATATGCGTATGTATATATATATATATATATATATATATATATATATATGAGTGTGTATACAGAGAAGTAAATATATATATATATATATATATATATATATATATAATATATATATATATAGATAGATAGATAGATAGATAGATAGATAGATAGATAGATAGTAGATAGATAGATAGATAGTAGATGTATCGATATTGCATACCGACATATACGAGCACACACGTATGTGTATATGTTGTTTGTGTGTGTATATATATATAAACGCACACATACACCTATATATATATATTATATATATATATATATATATAAAATCGCACTCTCATCTCATAACAACAATACGGCACAATTATTTCACCTCAATTGGCCCCGCTCTCTTTAACATTACACCAAAACACATTAAAACAGAAACTGACCCTATAGGGTTCAAGAAGTCTTTGGACAGATTCCTTCAAGAAATCCCGGATAAACCCCCTACACCCGGATATGTCTCTGTAAACAATAACTCTCTACTTGAGTGGGCCATAGTGCCCAAATTCTGACTTGAAAGACTTCACCAGGTGGTGCTATTAAGTTAGAAAAGGCCTGGGCCAATAATGGCCGAAACCTATCAAAGTATCAAAGTATATATATATATATATATATATATATATATATATATAGAGAGAGAGAGAGAGAGAGAGGGAGGGAGAGAAAGAAAGAAAGATAGAAATGAATACCTATGTCGCTAGATAGATTGATATGTATAATTTTGACCTTATCTTTGTTCATCAGTAATATTAGTTCTACAGAATTTTAAAAATTATCGCAGCTGAACATCTGAGAAACCAAAGCAGGACTGAAAGGAATGCGGTCAAATTTATTTTGAGAATTTATTTTTATTTGAATTTCCTGGCTCAACTGCTGTCATGATGAATGAAAAGTTTGATCGCTTTTCCTTTTCAGTACAGTAAAAATAGAAACTTGTGGAATTATTGATATCCGAAGGTACAATATATATTTATTATATATAGATATATAGATATATGTACACACACACACACGCACACACACACACATACACACACACACACACACACACACATATATATATATATATATATATATATACATACAAGAACATATATATGTATATATATGCTTATACATACCTATATATATATATATATATATATATATATATATGTATACATACATACATACATACATAGAAGCACGCGTACACACATGCACACTCATACACGCACACTTATATATATAATTCATCTAATCGCAGACTCACCCGCGTCGCTTGCTAGGATGAAATATACAAACCACAGCTGTAATAATATCAAGAAGCCATACAGCACAAACTCATTCACAGTAAAGGAAACCGAAGAAAATTTAATGGCTACATACAATCAATTCCAGACATTAAATGTTGCTGTAAATGTTTTTGTCATATGACATTAATGCATCGTAATGGTGAGGAACATACCCGAATTTTATAAGCCTAACCCGGTGATTAGTCTCTATCCATTAAATGATGCTCTAAATAAATAATTCTTCTCCACGCAGAAGCAAGAAACGGCTGGCATAACCCCTATCCTTTGCATTTCACTTGATGTTTGAAAAATAAAGAAAAACAAAACATCTTTAAGTGTGGTTAAGCTTTTAAAAGTTTACCATCTAAAATGCCTCAGTGCATTTTCAACAATTTTACACCCCCATACACACATACCTCACCCGCGCACACACATATAAATATGATTATAACAGACGACTAGTTTATCTGGTTTTGCTACAATTGTTTCATTAGGTATCTTCATTGGGACATAGTCAAAATAAAATTGGTTTGTTTGCGCAACATATCCACCGAATCATCGAACACCCCAAAAGCAAGTGACCTTTGACATATTCATTAATCAAAAGTCAACAGCAAATGAATATTCCTACTTAGAACTACCAACGTTTAAGTGATTTAAGCTATGAGTGTCACCAACCTGCCAATTTAGATTGATGGTTAACGGACTAAGCTCCCATCTATAAGGATGGTTAGAGACGTTGCAATCCTAGAGACGTTATGACGCCTATCGACATCGTGAACAAAGTCAGTAGAGAAAGAACTGGTTTGAATGCAGCAGGTATCATATATCAAGCATGATATTTGACCCTGTCAAAACACATCCATACCTAGCTGCTGGTGTTGCTCCAAACAGCAGTTATTATATTAAAGCTGTTCTAACAGAAAATAACGGAATATTATACTATTATAATTTAATAGATTTAAGGTTAATTATAATACTGGGAGATTACTAAATTAGGGTAAAATAGCAGATTAGTTAAGTGCTGTGCCAAATTCTAGATGAAAGGCGGGAAAATGTATAAAGAGTAAAAAAGAAATGACCCAGAACAAACAAAATAATATACACCAAGGAGAAGAAGGAGAGAGAGAGAGAGAGACAGAGAGACAGAGAAAGGGAGAGAACGAAATATAGAAAGACATATAGAGAGTGGGGCAGAGAATAAATTAAATCAAGTAGAGAGAAAATTAGATCAAAATTTAAATGGAAAGTTGTAACACTGACAGGTAGACAGTATTGACATAAGAAATTAAACAGATGCCACACCGCCGACATTAATTTTCCCAAAGTTAGTTTTAGTGTTAGTATAATCATTTATTATTACTAGAGGTTCTTCCAAATAGACCTGTTCACCATTCTTATTACAATTAACACCATAACATAATCTGAATCAATGAAATAAAGTACAGGGGAAGGTGCCTACCTCTATCTCTCGACGGTATTGCCTAACCTATCGTTCAACATTTCTGGCTTTTAACGGAAAAAAAAAACATCAATTACTTTTATTAATATTTGTCCCTGTATTCATATTTAATCTGTAATATACGGGCATTTTTGTGTCTGCTATTATCATATTGATAGAGTGAATATTGGCATTGAGACTATGTGACTACAACAATATTAAAAAGCCCATGTGAAATAACATTTAAAATCTATGCTCCGTTCCCAAATAAAGTGATTATAACATAAATCTTAGTATCATAAAAATATGAGGCACAAGCAGATTTGAATTCAATAATTATTAATTAAATATTTGGCAATTCTACACATTGCATGTGTTTCTTAATGAGCTCTATCTAATCTAGCAAGTAATATTTCGGCTCCTAATTCCTGTGATTCAATTAAATAATTCATATGCTTAAACAATAAATCTGCTTTGGAAAGTAGAGGAACAAATTTGTATCTGAATTAGTGTATGTTTTATATATATATACTTATGATATATTGTTCTCTAGCAAAAAGATTGTGTCTTAATAAATGTTGAAAATTAGGGAGGGAGAGAGAGACACACAGACAAAGTGAAAATAAAGGAAGGAATGAAAGGGGGAATAGGAGAAAAGTTCTCTCCCTCTCTCTTGCCCTCTTTCACCACTACCTGCTGCTGACACGTGATCCGTGGCCAGCTTTCCTTTACTTCTTTCACTTTTTACACGGTTGCGTTGATGGCTCGTCTTAAAATTTCTTTGCGTCCTATATTTTCTGTTTTCTATATCCTTTTGGATTTCTTCTGAGCGTTAATATTTTGTTGTTTCCTATGTATTTCGTCTTTACCCATCGTCTTGAATTATATTCTTTTACTTTCGTATATCCACTGTGTTGTTTTGTTTGATCTATGCCCTATCTTCACCGCGGCATTTGCGGTCACCGACAACATGGGAAGTTATCAGCGTCATAATTAATGGTTCGAAACTGTATGAGCATTTGGTTATTAACTAATGAAGAATTAGGGACCTTCTTTATCTGTCACTTGTTCGGTTGTGCACTCAGGATACGTTTTTTTTATCTGTCATTGTTTAGTTACAATCCATGTTTTCATATAGTAAATAACGGTACGCAACGCACCCTGACTTTTATTAGCTGTAAGTTATATATATATATATATATATATATATATATATATATATATATATATATATATATATATATGTGTGTGTGTGTGTGTATGTATATATATATATATATGCATGGTAAATATTTGTATTTTTCATTCCTTTCGAAATTTCTCTTATCTGTGGTTGGGACTTCTTGACTGTTCTTTGTTGCATGTTAGGCAACTTGTTAAGACTCGGCTCTTTGTGTTTAAATGCACACTAACATGCATACATATATATAAATATATATGTATATATATATATATTATATATATATATATACTAGCAGCATAGCCCAGCGTTGCCCGGGTATGTAAGAGCCCCTAGTAGGCAATGACTAATCCCAATCTAGTCCTTTGCCTCTAGGGAACGAAGGCGCATGTGTAGGTTGCAATGTCTTCTCTTCACTCCCAAATAACTATCAAACAGCTATCGATAATTCAGCCCAACCAATACCTACCAGAAAGAAATTACATTCGAGACTTTACTCCCAACACCGCCACTTCTGCTAATAGCTGCTGCAGCCGCAAGTTATTCGAATACTGTTTTGTTTAAACGTTCTTAATAACTACCACCCCAAACGTTTTACCTTAAATTTTTGACGTACCTTAAGAGTCCTCGGACGCTACTTGCAAACTCTTGGTTTATTATAAACCGCTTTTGTCGTGTGCACCAAAAAACCTTTTCCATTCGTTTGTTCAGTTTGGTCACTTTTGACTTTTTCGTTGTTGTCACTTACATTGCTGTCCGCTTTTTTGCCGTTTTTGTACATTTTTATACATTTTGGGATACTTACCCCACGTGTTCCGAGAGTTAAAAAGGTCGAGTTGCGTCCCCTAGACAGTCTGTGGTTTGTGTTTAATACACAAATCGGTTTGCTATGTGTGCCACATGTGATTTAATTAACCGATTTTTTCCAGTAATAAAGTATCCTATTGGAATAAAAAGGGCCATATAGCTCCCTGGAGCAGTCATGATGCTCGCTGTGAATTTAAAAAAAATCCTGCCAATTTGTGAAAGATATTGTCGAAAATATGTCATCTTAAATTTGAACGCGATTTCCCAAAATGGCATGATTTTATCGGTTTTTCTCTGATGGTAAGGTATTGCATGGAAAACTAACGCCAGAATTAAGTTTCTTAGGGTAACATTAAGCTTCACCATGAGTTTGGTGAAACTCGATTGTAAGTTGCGAAAACTACAACAGAAAATGTGTTGCATATAAAAAGCTTAGATTCTCGACCCCATGTCGAATTTATCGATTTTTTCAGAACTGGGGGAACTTTTCAAAATTTTCGCTGCGTTAGTTTTGAATTATGGCATTGGGCTATGTGTGTGTCAAGTTTCATCAGAATCGGTTGAAAGCCGTGGTCAGGGTGAGGGTACAAACTGACAGACACACAGACACACAGACAGACAAACTGCCGTTTATATATATATATCGCCAGGCTAACATAGCTGTCCAGAAAAATAAGACGAATGCTGCCGTTGATTAGTTCCGAGAGGCCAGAGCTTCTAGCTAGTTATGTGATACAGTAATCTGTGTCCATTACAATGATAAGGAGCAAATTCTCCGAAACCGGTTTGTGGGTGTTGATGGGGAGACTGAAGACCTCACCTATTCGAATGTTATAATAGACACAGACTTCTATCACGTAGCTAGATGGAGGCGATGGGTTCTTGGAGCTAATCCACTGCAGCATTCGTCTGGACTGCCATATTAGCTTGGCTATAAATATCAAAACTCAGTGCTGCTGCTGTAGTTTCCTTTAGAGAGATTTAGAAATAATAATGATGATTATAATAATAATTAATAATAATAATAATAATAATAATAATAATAATAATAATAATAATAATAATAATAATAATAATATATGGACGAGTGAGTGATGATTTCCTGAGTTTAAGGCTATCGCTTAATGCCTACCGAGGTCTTTTACAGTGCTCAAAAATCCTGAAACACAGCCACAATATGTGTGAATCTGAGAGAGGAATATGAACAAAATCATAATAAATTGATTCTCCTGTATTTCTTTTTACCCAAAGCCAGGAACATTTTCAAAGACCCCCCTCTCATATATATATATATGTATATATATATATAATATATATATATATATATATATATATATATATATATATATATAATATTAATTCGAGACAAAACCACTATTTTGCAAAACAAACAAGGAAAGACTTAACCAATACATAAAATTTTTAATATTTCTTTATATTAAACATTTTTATGTATTGATTAAGTCTTTCCTTGTTTGTTTTGCAAAATAGTGGTTTTGTCTCGAATTAATATTATATAATATTTTACTATAAAATTGGACTTAATCCTAAATCTGATTTTTTCCCTGTAAATTTGGATTTATTCCCTAATATTTATTATTTATTATTATTATATATATATATATATACATATTATATATATATATATATATATATATATATATATTATAATATATATATAATATATATATATATATATATATACATACATATATATATATTATACATATATATATATATATTATATATATATATATATATGCATGTATATATATTATACATGCATATATATATGTATATATATATATATAATATATATATATATATAATATATATATATACATATATATATATATATATATATATATATATATATTATATATATATATATATTATATATGTGTGTGTGTGTGTGTGTGTATGTGTGTGTATTCAGAGTGCAGTGAATAAACTGTCGTCTAAATTACGCAAAGATGGAAAGAACACTGACATCTCATTTAAACAAATATATTTACCAAAATTACATAAAAATATCTTGAAAGGCTAAAGAGTAAATTTTATTCAAGAAAATCGCTATTGGTTTCAGCCACGGCATCCAGACGACTTCGAACATCCTGCAATTCTTCTCGACATCTCTTCACTTATGGGCCTGTTGTCTCGCCTAATCTGGGACACACTAGTTCCTTTAACACGCGACTTCTAGGGCCTTTCTCCTGACGGTATCCCGCAGCAAAGGGGCTTTTATACAAAACACATACAGTAGGGTTGGGTGACTGTTTACATAAAAGTGCCGTATAAGTATAAACACCATAACCTATGTAAATTTGTGTAAGATACATAAAATGTCTGTAGAAAACAATGGAGTGTACAGCCTTTTCTTGTAGATGATAATAATTGCTGTCCTCAAGAAATATTTAAAAATATACAACTTCTGTTTGTTATGCATAAACTTCATCGAGTTCAGGTTCTGCATTGACCTCCAACACCCATCGCTTACATGCTTTTGCATAATGTTGTTGTTCAAATACCGCAGTCAATAAGAGCTGCTATAAACAAGATAATTGGGTGAAAATATATTCTTTATATAGAATATAAGAAAATTGGTATAGAGTCTGTTTTGTAAGAATATATAAATACTGACGCACAGCCAAACACACTTACACATGCAAGGCACACACCCAACGCACGGACACACACTAGCAATACACATACACGGTACACACGCACACAAGGCGCTTACACAAACACATAAACGCAGGGCACACACGCATGTATATATAAACTTTTTGCTGAAAAAATACTTGAGAGGGAATAAAAAAATTTAATAGGTTCATTTAATCAATATGAGAGAATTCGTTTCTAACGTCTGAATACATGAGAGTTAGTCAGGTGATATTGACTCGATACTGGCTTTTGTAGTTTATATATATTTACTATTAAATATGTTTATTCATGTATTTTCTGATGCCTTTCAGGTTTCCTAATGAAGGGGGAACCAATTAGGTACAAATTTAAACATAAAGACATATTAGTTCTTAATAAGAAGAGTAAGTTAAAGAAAATATTGAAATATAAATTACATTAAAAACAACGAAATTTCGAGTGCATAAAACAAAATTTCCATATTGCATTACATTGAGAACAGAAAGAGGAAAATGGAAAACTCATTGCAGATTTTGGCGTCGATGTTATTTTCTTTTCTTAATGACTGCTTCGGACACCGACAGTTTCATGTGTTATTATTGGATATACTTGCAATATATATTTTGACGTTTTCTTTCTATTTCTATTTTACAAATATATTCGCTTGAACATTTCTGATTCTATCTTCTACTTTGTCAACTGAGATAATACACTCACATATGTATAAACTATTTTATTAGATTTGTAGGTATCAACAGAAAGCAATAGGAAATAGAAAAAAGATTCAACTTTGTAAATAGTGTATATGTCTAATGATATCGATTATGGTTTAAGTCGTATGCCTCTAGTTGTCATGTAGATTTGATTGCGCATTTATATACTTTTTTAGTCGTAATGTTTCACGCCTTATAATTCAAAATTTTTTTCTACTTTTATTATTTAAAATAGTTTGGCGTTTTCGATTTAAATATTTGCGATGGACTCTGATCGTTAGGAACATTTTTATATTTTGCAAAGTATGTAATTCACTCATAACTACACTTCATGTATTTTTGAATTTGAATTTTATACACTTTTTCTTAGTAGTATGTAATGTATCAATTTATAATATCTTTATGAACCAACAGCTTAATCAATGAGAAAAAAATTGCATAAAAAGAAACTAATATATGTTCTAATGGCAGCATGTCTTGGAAGCAGAACCAAAGGGAAATAAAGGGAAGTATTCAGTTAATATTGACTCAGGTATCAAATAATCATTGGTACATACGATTTTGTGCTTAGAATAAACATAAAATTATAACTTCGCTATATAATTTAAGTAAATGTATTACCATTCTGGCAAATCGTACAGAAGCGCAGCATCAACCGTAGGAAATACTAATCTAATGTGCACATTATCTGGGCATAAATATATACCTCTCTATTATTATCCCCCGGCCATTCGACTGTGACGAGTCATCGATACATTTGAGCACTTTATAGGTGCGAAACCATTGGCCACTCTCTAATCGGATGTAACAAGCAACCTTCACTAAATATATATATATATATATATATATATATATATATATATATATATATATATATATATATATATCTATATATATATATATATATATATATATAAAGAGATAGATAGCTAAATGCATACATACATATATACATGAATATAAACACACGCGCACACATAAACGTATATGTGCTTATATATAAGTGCCCAAAGTGTACGTACGCCGCTAAAGATTTTAATAGAGATAGTACAAAAATAGGAAAAGAACGCAAAATTTCCAGACACTTAGGTGATACAAAAAAGGGACAACAAAACATCTAGACAGATGATATAAAGAAAACAAAGACGGGGGTCATTCAGAGTTTTCTATCCTCAGTCGAGTTCCAGATCATCTTTACAATTTCGGCTGGTTATAAACGAGATTGCTACAATGTGACAAGCCCCAGGGAAAACCTAAGCTAAGAACATTAGATTCCTTTGAAGAAAGCGAATGTATACGCAAACAAGGTCGGAAAAAAACCGAGAATGTTACACAAATACATTGCAAATAACAGGAGTTAACAACAATGTCTTTCGACTAAGGAGGAATTCAATTAAGCTAGCGTGTGTGACGATTTCACAAGGAGGAATATAGATGTTGCTGGGATGATAGTCGAACCAAGAAAGAAAGGTCAGGCTTGATCAAACACCAGTCACGTGGTGAGAGAGTGAGAGAGAGAGAGAGGTAGAGGCAGAGATATAGAAGAATTAAGGAGGGGCGAGAAAAATGAAAGGGACACAGTGAAGTGAAAAGAGGAGGCAAAGTGAGCAAGAAGAGAAGATCAGGAAATGTGTGAGAGGGGGAACGAAATGCGGAATTGAGATAATCGCAAGTTGATATTAGGTGATAATACGTACGTTTCGATACAGTAGTTGTTTGGAACTCTGCATAGGAAATACCAAGCACAATTATGGCCTTATCCACAGCATACAATCAGGGAACATTTTATTACATTCTGTTACAGAGAATTAATGATGGCGAGGCACTTTCGAAGTATTTTCAGAGAGAGTAAAAGGAAAGCAATTGATACAAAATATAAAAAGGGACTAAGAATGAAGAGCAAAGGAGAAAGGAAAAGAAAAAGAACATAAAGTCTGAAATATAGTGAGAGAAATATAACGAGAAAGGAAAAAAAATTAAAATACAGGATAAAGAGTCGGAAATATATATATATATATATATATATATATATATATGCGTGTGTGTGTATGTGTGTGCATATATATATATATATATATATAAATGGGAGAAATATATATATATATATACGTAAAGTATATATATATAAGGGTGGGCGTTACTGTAGCTTTTAGCCCCAGGAGATCATCGTCTCGAGCTGGCTTTAGGCACACTTTCTGTGCCCTTATGGTATTTGCAAAAGGAGGTCATCCCTCTCTCGTAAATCGGTGACTGCCGTACGCCGAAGACAGGCAAATACCTAGAAACTGCAGTCCGTGCGTGTCACTTAGGTTTACGAGAGAGGGATAACTTCCATTTGCAAATACCATAAGGGTACAGAAAGTGTGCTTAAAGCCAGCTGGAGACGATGATCTCCTGGGGCTAAAAGCTACAGTAACACCCATCCTTAGTGGTTAGCCATATTGAGATGGCTAGTATACTTTACGTTGTCGAGCAGTTACTGTATACATCTCGTTCAGAGGTTTATTATTACTATATATATATTTATATATATATATATATATATATATATATATAGTGTGTGTGTGTGTGTGTGGTGTGAATGTATATATATATATATATATATAAACTGGAGACACAAGAAGGACAAGTTCAGCTTGTAAATAAAGAAAGGAAGAAAGAGAGAGAGAGGACGAAAGGAAGGTATACTAAAGGAATATGGACAATCATATCAGAGATAAACATATATATATAAATATTCAAATAGAGACAAATGAATACATCAATATATAGTCCCCCTCCGTATTAAGAGAGTGAGAGCAAGGAATAGAGAAATAGAAGAAAGCACAGAAAAAAAGAGAACACATGATAGTCTCTCCTTCCTTTCAAACTTTCTCACTTAGCTTGCGTTTTTTATGTAAAACTAAGTAAATTCTTCCTAAATGATCTTATTCTTACATTTGCCTCCACGTTCATTATCATTCGAGCCGTACATATTGCTTCTTTTAATATTTCTTGAATTACTGTTGTCAAATTATACCGCTATTATGTAAATTAAATTCATTTAATTTTGTGATTCTGAAGAAGAGTAATCTAATTTCATTTTCTGTAACATGGTTATGTGAGAGATATAGCTAATATTGTAAGGGGTATCAGCCATCTGAATGTGGCTAGCCACTGGGGGGGGGGTGTTACTGATGCTTTTAGCCCCAGATTTATTATAGCTAATATTGTTTTAGTTAAAATTGAAGCTGGTTATTTCAGATCCAGTAACAGGAAGAAAATACTGGACTTTAACGATTGCGAGAAAACTTTTACAGACAGTCTAAATTTATGTTTAATAGGAGCAGTCTTAAAATTTACAGTCGGAAAATTTACCAGCCCATTTCTCTCTCTCTCTGCCTCGCTCTCTCTCTGCCTCTCTCTTTCTGCCTCTCTCTCTCTCTCTCTCCTTCCCTACTCGCTGGTTTTCTGTCTACGCACTCATACACACACATATATACCATCACACACACAAACTTAAAACAGTTCACGGAAAAATCTAATGATTTTAAAATATGATGAGACATTAAGTATTTATATTACCTTTAAAAAACATATGCATATGCTTATCTTAGATTGCATCCACTCACTATTTATATGTTTCTACAAGTTCTCCAAGCTTCTGCAAGTATATTTCAAAAGCAATATTTTACTACGCAAAATTGCGATAAAGTGAAGTCAACTGGGAGAAGAATTTTAAGTTGGCGAAAGGGAGAACAGAAGTAAATCAGAATCGTTTGCACATAGTGTAAAATATCCAGTCTTATTATGATTGTGACAATGCTTCCTCACTACTACATATGGGAAATAATAAATCGGAATAGTTATAAAAGGTTGGATCGATTTATGTGGCAGCTAGATACACGGGAACATTATGACGTGTATGCCTTCATCGTTTCGAGTAAATTATCGCATGATTTAAAACTCAGTAGGATTTTGATGACTCTATCAGGAGTTTTCTTGTCAGATAAAGAGGTAAAGAGAATAAACATCGATTATAACTATTTAATGAAACGTTTGTCTATTTACGTTTCAGAAAATCTCTGGAGGGTATTTCCTAGCCCCATCAATATTTAGCTATTGTTAAGCTAGCCAGGTTACATTTATATACAAGTACATACATGCATTCATATGCATACAAACACACTGGTATATATTCACACACACGTATGTACATATATATGTACATGTGTATATATATGTATATATATCGATCGCGTTCTCACCGGGAATCGATTTTTGTAATTTTTTTCAAGACTTATACTCGCCCTGATACCGTCGGTATCTACCTATCAAATTGGAGCGCAATCTGATGTAGGATGCCTGAGATCCTAGAAGACACACACAGACAGACAGAATGGATTTTATATTATAGATATACATACATACATACATTTATATTCATATATACGCATTGTGTATATATAAATATATGTGTGTGTGTCCGAACATACATACATAGTTAATTACTTTGACGAGTAGCGATTTTTCTCTATGAGCAAAGCACTTCCACGTCACTGCAGCCTACACAATTTAAAAAGAGTATCTACCAAGTATCCCTGTAACTGGTCTTTTCGGCTGCCACATCCTGGATGTGCTAGAATGTCAAGAGGATGTCTATGTCTATTCTCAGTTATGTATGCCATTAAAACTGTCATTGAAAGTATCGTTCCTATTTTGAAGCAAAACTTGTTCGTTGATGATTCGCTATTTTTATATAGACCATAAATACAAGCGTTTGTGTATGAACGCATGTATTTGCGAATGAATGCATATATATGTGTGTGTGTGTGTGTGTGTGTGCGTGTGATTGTGTCTTTATTAGTCCCGCCACCATCGCTTGACAATCGATGTTGGTGTGTTTACGTCCGCGTAACTTAGTGGTTCAGCAAAAGCGATCGAAAGAATTAGTACCAATCTTTACTAAGAATAAGTGTTGGGGTCGATTTGTTCGACTAAAGGTGTTGCTCCAGCATGGCCACTATGAAAGGACTGAAATAAAACAATAAAAGAATATATTTATGTATGGCTGAATGAATATATGTATACATGTATGAATGAATGTATGTATACATGTACATATATGTTGATAATTACCAAGCAATTTCGAGGTCAATTTATCATCGCACTATTGAAAATTTGACATAATCTACACTCATGAGTTGTGGATTTCCGTGCAATGATTTGCCTCTGTACGTCATTGTTTTTCTTTCTTTCAGAATTAACATTAATAATGCGAAGATAATCTCTCAGCATCTAACCACAGCTTTAAATATTGAAATAGATGATGAAATAGTGTAACGTGTAAAGCAATACACCGATATTTGGTAACTAATATGTTTAAAAGATAAAATTCAGACCACAGAAGTTTAACGATGATTACAATTAGGATGGATATCCTACTGTAAATAGAATCACATCATGCGCAGTGCCTTATTTGTATCTGAAAAGAAAGGTTTTCAGCCAGTGTGAGTTGCTTACCATTATGTATGCATCAGAAACACAGGCTATCAACAAGAGCATTGAAAACATGTTTAGGAGATCACAAAGAATAATAGAAAACAGAATGCTGAACCTTACCAAAAAACGGATGAGTGAAGAAACAACAGAATAAGCGTGGCAACAAGTTTAACGGATATTATCTGGAAAATATAAAAAGCCCGAAATGATCTTTGGTAAGACAGGTATGTTTGAATGCTTCGATGCCCAAAGATGGATAACGCAAACATCAGGCTGTGGCAGTTGGTGAGAATATTATGAGGCCTTCGTACACCAGTGGATTGAACATTTACTAGAATTATGTATGTATGTATGTATGTATGTATGTATGTATGTATGTATGTATGCATGTATGCATGCATGTAAACATGTATGTATGTACATATGCACACGATATGAAAAGACTGCAGATATACCTCATTCAAATTTTGTCATTAACCGTGACGAGGACGACGGTGGTCACCGAAATATGCCCAGATTTAGCACTCGTATTATACAACTAACACATTTGATACTGTGTGGAGTATTTAAACTAGTTTTAGTTTTCTCCTATGCTGTAGTATGTATATTTACAATAACTTTCTTAACCATTCCTAGATACTTGCTGTTTTTTTTTCAGACTTACGTCATCCTTAAATAACTGATCCGATTATCATCTTCAGCAAATCTAGATCTACTGGTATAAATTCTGTAAAAAATGCCATTATCTTTTTCTGCATATCTTAGACCATTTGTATAAATTCCTTTTTAAGAGTTAGCCTGTAATTTGGTTTTAGAAGTTCGATGTCTTGTTACATTGGAAATTTTTTCAACATCTAAATTTGTGGATTATAGGATTCCTAATGCTCTATAACATTGAAATAAAAAGTAGAATTAGAGAAATAAATTTGAAATATGTTAGAATTGTAGGTTGAGCTATGGATTTTGTTTTATAGGCAACGGACTGTTTTAAAATTTTGTTTTTATTTCTTTCTCTCTAACATGCTCCCTATCAAAATTTGTCCGTTCTGTTTTAACATACTTGCTTGGTTAAGGACAATATGTCTCTTGGTTACACATTGCAATATCAAAACCAGAGTATGTGTCCTGTATAGTTTGCATTTTAATTGCTTTTCCATAGTTTGTGAATATATGCCACAATGACGCATACTATTGTTAATGAGGCATTATTCACTTATATATTGATTGCTATCTTGATTTTGTAAACTCAAATTCTGAAACGATATCGTAGTTCGCTGGCATCATTATCGAGTCGCAGCTTGTCATTCGAAACTTGTTCAACTGCAACTCTAAAATATTTTAAGATAAGGGTACAGAAGATTAAATTATTTATGAATCGAAAGTCCGGGCATTGAACGTAGATCTACATATTTTAATAAGTCATTAACACTGGTCAATTGTCCACTAAAACGATATTTTCTTTTCTATAAGTCTTTAGATATTATGAAATTTATGTTCATGGTATATCGATACATATACACACATAAGAAACTACATGTATAGGAATATGTAATGCATATGAATAAATAATTGCGCACCCTGCTGAAAAAAATAACTTTAAAAATACCTTTGGCATTTTAAAAGGAGCCGTAGAAGCAAATGTCATTTCAAGTATGTCAGTATTGAAATCAATAAAAACTATTTATTTCACTGTACCACCATTCAGAAATGTTTCGGCATTCCAATAGAAAGGAAAGACAAAATTCCTTACATGCAACCTCCCGCTATCAACTACTGACATTTATAATATGCTCTTGTCATATTCTATTGAAAATAACTTGAATAATAACTATGCTATTAAACTGCAAGGCATTGCCAGTTATGTCAAAGAGATTTTCACAGAAACTGTTATTTAAAGCAATTTCCTTCAGATATGACATAACCTGGAAAATATTGATAGTTATTCCACAACGACTATGGATTTGCAATCTATAAACTACAATGACGCTGGATCTAATAAACTTTTTTTTTTATTATTTGGGAGTTGCTGCAATATCTAGTTAGGCTGAGATTGAGATCTATAATACAGATTTATCAGAGATTTTGATATCTCATGGTGCTAATGCTACTGAAACAAATAATCTCTTCATCATCATCATCATCATCATCATCATCATCATCATCATCATCATCATCATCATCATCATCATCATCGTCAGCGCCGTCGTCGTCAACAGCACCATTGTCGTTATCCTCATCAGCTTCATGATTATCATCAACTTTGACACTATGATGTCTTTCCTTTGCATTTCATTGATAATTACCTGTAATTTTGGTGAATCTATTGTTAGATATTACGATACCAATAGTTTATAATGTATCAAGATTATATGGAACTCCATCACGTTTAGAAATTATTCAAAAGGAAGTATGTTATCATCCTTCCCTTCCCTCTTTCCCTATGTTATACGACTTCGATTGTCTAATATTGGAATCAACATCCCATCTTCGTTACAGGCATGAAACTTTTTTATAGTTTTCTGCTACAAAATCCCATTTTCCTAGTTGTAAATTTATATTTTGTAAGTTCAATCTATTTAGTAAGAAAAATTCACAAACATGACAACTTCATCTAATTTACTAATCGCACATAATACAAAGAACGAATCTTTCGAGGAGATCCAGTGAAATACTGAAGGATATTAGGGAGTGTATAAAAGCATTGATGTACAGAGGAACGTGTTTGATCTGTCCCAGATCCAATAAAGTCCATCATATAGTTGATAATTCCTCAAATTATAAAATAATTATACTGTTCCAGATTTACTCCGCGTAATGGATACACCTTTCTGTTTTTCTTTTCCTTATCTCAATGCTTAAATTTCCTAATAAATTCGTGATTTTAGGAGAGTCAAGGATCGGTAGAAAAGTAATGGATCATTGGGCTTCTGTTCATGCCTTGAAAACAGATTCAAAATTCCTGTAACTGTTTTATTAAACTTATACTAATAAGGTAGAGTGTTGTTGACAGCAGAATGCAAAGTAACAAGATGTATTAATGCAAAAGAGAGGTAGAGAGAAATTCATAAAAATATTATTTTGTTTCTAAAACCTGTGTATATATTGCAAAAATAGAACGATATTTGAGCTCAATTTTGACTATGTTTCGATTGTATAAATCAATGCTAATGAGAAATGATATCTTGTATATATTACCACATGACAAATATTTCTTTAAACCTAATAAAAGCCGAATTATATATGTAAATCACAGTGAATAATCTTAATAAACAAAGGAATATTACATTAAATATCATAAATACTAGTTACAAATTTCGGCTCAAAGCAATCAATTTCAGTTGAGTGGTGGGCGATTAGATCAACACCAGTGCTCAACTGATACTTATTTATTGACCCGAAATGATGAAAGGTAAAGTCGACTTCAGCAAAATTTAAACTCAAAATGTGAGGACAGATAAAATGCCGCTAAGCATTTTCCCTAGCGTGCTAACTATTCTGCCAGATCCAACCTTAAATATGTTAAATATTTTCATGAAGAATATAAGTCAAGCTTTCGTAGGAATATACACCATATGCATTATTGTTAATATATTTTAAGATTCAGTTAACTACCCCAGGGAGCTATCTCAGTTAGGCCATATGTATTTTCAATGGTGAAGTATTCCCTGTCTATGCAGAATCATTCCGGTTACATTCGCTTTCGGCCATTTTCCAATCATGCATATTTAAATGCCCAAGAGGAAGACAGAAAAATTAAGTTAATGGTTTCTACTTAAAATATGTGGTATAAAAGCATGGAAATTAAAAAACTCAAGGCTTCCGTATAATTATACATTCACAAGAAATCTATCAATCAATTAATACGTCTGTCCTACTTGATTTAGGTGCAAATGTCTAAATAGTATGCGTATTTGTTTATGTGCATCGCTATGTATGTTATATATTTATAAAGACAAACACACATTCACACATACACGTACACAAACAAACATACATACATAATACCTATATATATATATATATATATATAAATATATATAAGTATATGTGTGTGTGCTCGTAAGTAAAACCTAGCGTACGCGTACACATAGATTAATATATATATATATATGGCAAGAAGGAGAGAGTGCGTGAGTTAAAGTGTTTACGATGATATTCCTCTATATATATGTGCCAGAGTTTAACATTCAGTCGAGAATAATCTTGATGCCTCAGTAAGAAATATATTTTACCACTAACTAAATCCATACGAATCAGTTGTGAATAGTATGTATCATAATATGCAAATATTAACGAAACTACTACCAGCCTTAGTTTGACAGATATCTCTCAAAGAACGAAGTAGGAGATAATCTGCTTTTAGACCGTAACAGTTTTATATGCGCAAAATGAAAGATAAAATATTTGCTACTTGATTTTATTGGATTCACAACGTATTTTCGAACCGTAGAAGTATATATTTTTCCTCAAGAAGCACAACGTAGCGAAGTTATATGACTTTGTATATATTTACACGAGTTAATATGTCTATATTTATACCTGTGCGTGCATGCATCTGGCTATTGACGAGTTTATGACAGGACCGTATGAGAGTATATGGCAATGACCTGAGATTTAGGGAAATAATGAACAATCATATTGCAGATGCAAATATTACGAAATAATAATATGATAAAATAGGTACCAGCTGAGCATAGGATTTGATGCAATCGATTTACCGTTTCCATTAACATGCTGGCCTTGTGCCAAAACCTGAAACCAACATGATACATCTTTGACTTGTAAACAAGATGGAATGATATAACCGAATAATGATATTGGAATTTATTACATGATAGCAGTTAATACTATTGCATTTATCTCCGACTCTTTCTACATTAAAAATTTACCTCACCGACATTTTGCTGAGTTAGAATGAATGAGGTTGATCAGATCAGGAACTTCATTTAACGGGTCGAAATACTTGGTACAGAATTTCGATTTCTGTGTACCATCTGTTTTGCAAATTTGCTAATAATGACATATGAACAGCTAGTATTATTTTCAATCATTCCTTTAAATAGATTCGATTTAGAAGTTAATGTCAGTATGTTCCTTCTTTCCAAATTTTTTATTCCTCTTTCGATATATGATAATGGTTAGTTGCTGCATAATTTACAGCGATGTATCTCTGAGGAAATGAAGCGTTTGAAGCTGACATTCTGCTTTCATGCTATACTTAAAAATCGAATGACCAATACACTTACTATATAGGCTACGACGAAGAATAATGAAACATTTAAGTGCGAATAGCCGGCTAAGTTCAGGGTCCCAGTATTTAATTGTTTTTAACAAATTTCAATCAGGAGAAATAAAAAAAAGAACGATAATTGCTGAGAGCTGTTACAATGACGTCCAAAAGCTATTACAATGATCAGTTTTTGAAATTTATGTTAAGTGTATTGAACGCCAACAGTTGAAGCCAATTTATGCATTGTTTTAGTACACTTAATGACTTAGTAGTGAATAAAACGGCTGTTTGACAAAATTTACTAGTAGTATGAAATATTTATCTTTTTTTCAGAAATATGCAATGCGCGACTAGCTAAACCTAATATATTACTGGTACATTTACTGACTGCCGAACTACCCTTCAATATATATATATATATATATATATAAATATATATAAGTATATGTGTGTGTGCTCGTAAGTAAAACCTAGCGTACGCGTACACATAGATTAATATATATATATATATGGCAAGAAGGAGAGAGTGCGTGAGTTAAAGTGTTTACGATGATATTCCTCTATATATATGTGCCAGAGTTTAACATTCAGTCGAGAATAATCTTGATGCCTCAGTAAGAAATATATTTTACCACTAACTAAATCCATACGAATCAGTTGTGAATAGTATGTATCATAATATGCAAATATTAACGAAACTACTACCAGCCTTAGTTTGACAGATATCTCTCAAAGAACGAAGTAGGAGATAATCTGCTTTTAGACCGTAACAGTTTTATATGCGCAAAATGAAAGATAAAATATTTGCTACTTGATTTTATTGGATTCACAACGTATTTTCGAACCGTAGAAGTATATATTTTTCCTCAAGAAGCACAACGTAGCGAAGTTATATGACTTTGTATATATTTACACGAGTTAATATGTCTATATTTATACCTGTGCGTGCATGCATCTGGCTATTGACGAGTTTATGACAGGACCGTATGAGAGTATATGGCAATGACCTGAGATTTAGGGAAATAATGAACAATCATATTGCAGATGCAAATATTACGAAATAATAATATGATAAAATAGGTACCAGCTGAGCATAGGATTTGATGCAATCGATTTACCGTTTCCATTAACATGCTGGCCTTGTGCCAAAACCTGAAACCAACATGATACATCTTTGACTTGTAAACAAGATGGAATGATATAACCGAATAATGATATTGGAATTTATTACATGATAGCAGTTAATACTATTGCATTTATCTCCGACTCTTTCTACATTAAAAATTTACCTCACCGACATTTTGCTGAGTTAGAATGAATGAGGTTGATCAGATCAGGAACTTCATTTAACGGGTCGAATACTTGGTACAGAATTTCGATTTCTGTGTACCATCTGTTTTGCAAATTTGCTAATAATGACATATGAACAGCTAGTATTATTTTCAATCATTCCTTTAAATAGATTCGATTTAGAAGTTAATGTCAGTATGTTCCTTCTTTCCAAATTTTTTATTCCTCTTTCGATATATGATAATGGTTAGTTGCTGCATAATTTACAGCGATGTATCTCTGAGGAAATGAAGCGTTTGAAGCTGACATTCTGCTTTCATGCTATACTTAAAAATCGAATGACCAATACACTTACTATATAGGCTACGACGAAGAATAATGAAACATTTAAGTGCGAATAGCCGGCTAAGTTCAGGGTCCCAGTATTTAATTGTTTTTAACAAATTTCAATCAGGAGAAATAAAAAAAAGAACGATAATTGCTGAGAGCTGTTACAATGACGTCCAAAAGCTATTACAATGATCAGTTTTTGAAATTTATGTTAAGTGTATTGAACGCCAACAGTTGAAGCCAATTTATGCATTGTTTTAGTACACTTAATGACTTAGTAGTGAATAAAACGGCTGTTTGACAAAATTTACTAGTAGTATGAAATATTTATCTTTTTTTCAGAAATATGCAATGCGCGACTAGCTAAACCTAATATATTACTGGTACATTTACTGACTGCCGAACTACCCTTCAATATATATATATATATATATTGCCATATACTCTCATTGCCATATACTCTCATACGGTCCTGTCAGAAACCCGGCAACAGATTAGAGACCCAGAGGTCCGTCAGATACCTTTGAGTAACCACCTAGCAACATGTGGCCGGGAAATGTATATAATATTTTCGTTCTACAAATTACACAGCCCAAGTGAAATCGAGAGGAAAATCAGAGAAAAGAATTTTATTGATAAATTCGAGCCCAAGCTAAATAAGCAATAATAATAATACTTAGAGGTACTACTTCTACTGCTACGACCATGACCACCACCAACAACAACAATACTAAAGGTGATCAAGATGAAGATAGCAGGAAAATTATCTTACTTAGGGTTAAAAGTTCTATTGCCACAACAATAATTAAGGTGCTGACAATGATGATGATGACAATTGAAATATAAAAATATAAAAATCTCTGACAAAGGCTATTTACAACATTTCTAAAAATAACCCAACAATTACTGCTTCGGCCAGGGTCAAGATACAGGACTCTTGACATGTCCAACAAAGCGTGACGCCTAAACCAATCAGCTCAACCAACCAATCAGCTTAAGTAATTGAGTGATACTACACACTGATTGGTCAGAATACAGTTTGCAAAACCCAGCACTCTGGAACCTACCCAGCTGTATTTATAGCACAGAATAAATCATCTTGCTACAGTCAAAAATTGTGAAGCATGACTGTCACCACTACTACATGAACCCGAAGATTGCAGAATTTAATGCATGAAAGTACTAGTTCAAACAGAATGAACATTTAACATTCTACTATTTTATTTTATTTTATTCTATTATAATATATTATCTTATAATATATCATTATAAGATTGTAAATAAAACGTGAAAATCAGACAAGGTTGGAATTCCTTTTATTAATATATTCTTCTTTACACAATCACACACACGCATATATATATATATATATACATATATATATATATATATATATATATATATATATATATACATATATATATATATATATATATATATATATATACACACATATATATATACACACACACACACACACACATATATATATATATATATATATATATATATTCATATATATGTCTGTCTCTATATGTACATACATAGATGAGTGTGTGTTCATGCATATGTGCGTGCATTTATGTGTGTGCGCGTATACACACACATATTTAAAGGAGAAGCCGGCTTCACAGATTTTGCTGCGCAAATTAATATGCATTTAGGATAAAATTCGATTGTCAGACAATGATCACGTGATCAGGCATAGAAATGTTCGTAAATCTGCAGCTAACACCATAGCGTTAATGCTGAGTGACTATATATTTTATGCCGAACGTGTCTAGCGTCAGTTCGAAAGAGCCAAGCTTCTCTGAACTTCATTTATCAAGCGGTAGATAGATTGGAATTGCTTGTATATTATCATAAAATTTTGTTATATTTCTTTTTGTCCGTGGTTTAGTGCATGTGTAGCTTGTTGACTTTGTATCAGCCAGGATTTAAAAAATTTTTGTGTAAGAGTATTTCCTTTATCTATTCGTGTTTCAAGTGTGATATTCTTTGAATAAAGACTTTTGGGGATACTTTTGGAGACTTTTTTCCCCTACAAGGAAAGTAATCCATGTTGAAATGTTTCACTGCCTATAACTGTTGACAGTGGGAAATATCAAAGATTTGTAAATTTAGTATATCCAGTGGCTGAATGGATAAGATTTCTATGTTGCAAGGTAAGAATGAAATTTTGTTTTCCATTAAAGTTGTCTTAATATCATTTGAGAAAATCCATGTTTCTGCCCAATGTTGAGATTGTTGATTGTGTAAATGCAACATTTTAAGTTGCCAAATGTGTTGTGTATGAGTTGTTGTTGGTACACGTGCATTGTCAAGGTTTATTTAGTCCTGGTTTGTATTTTTGTATGAATATAATTTCTTTGATTTCTTTGTGTGTTTGATCTACGGCATTGAGTGAACAAAGGCAGTGAGAAATCTTTGAATTCGAGTTAATTATATTTTGCACATATTTCTATGTGCCCACTTAGTGTGTTCTATCTACTACTGTGGTGTCACTACTGAGACAAGACCCAAGAATGAATCAACCACTCGAAGAACACAAAATAATCAAAAAATAACCAAAATCTACTCACCAGAGCTAATTTATACTCCACAAGTCATACACCGACAATAAAATTGCGTGGACGACCTGACTGCGAGGTTTGCATCAATCCCATTGGAGACAAAACATAAATGTAAATCAGATCAATTTTTTATAATAAAAATCATTATACTTGTCCATGGAAATATTCAGCATGGCCTTTTATGTGTTATGAATCGCTGGAATATATCATGAGTATATCAACTCATGTCTAAATATACGCACAAAATATTTCGTCCTTACATATGCAAGGAATGCAAGGCTGAAACTGGATAAAATTAGATTGATTTCGTCAGTATATGTAATGGTGTGTTGCTACATATCAAATAAGTTTATGTGCAAGATAACATTTTAAAGAATTTATTTTCCTTAATGTAAAAAATTTCGAACAAAAATAGAGAAAGCAAAATAAAGTGAAAAATATATAGCGTAAAAATATAAGAATATGGCGAATAATGTAAATGAATTTTTAACCAAAGGAATTACATACATAGGTTAGGGGAACTGAAAGAGATAGAGATATAAAGGTTCTACAGGGATCATAGTGAAATCAAGAGGTAATATTCAAACACAGTAAATTTCAATGCAGGCATAACAAGGACAAGACATCTCACAGAAAGCAACTGAACATTCAAGATTTATTGTTAATACGTTCAAACCTCACCTGAAATATACTTTTCAGGAGAA
Organism: Octopus sinensis; assembly: GCF_006345805.1. NCBI lineage: Eukaryota > Metazoa > Mollusca > Cephalopoda > Octopoda > Octopodidae > Octopus > Octopus sinensis. The sequence goes on from NC_043000.1 coordinate 43,597,580, forward strand.
AATCATACATAGAGGTACATCTGCAGAAGAGTGCAAAAATACAAACTAATTTCCATGCGCGCGCACACACACACCTATTAGTAAACAAACAACGGTTGTAATCTGTGTAACCGCTTCTCCATCTATCTATCTATATATATATATAATATATATATATATATATATATATATATATATATATATATATCTAGCCATCCATCTACATATCTGGGAATCAGCTATATAGTTAGAGAGATGGATAGATCGATAGATAAATAGATAGATAGACAGAGTTAAGTCATCGCGAGAACTTTGTTGCTTGAAAAGGCATAAGGTAGTCAGATTAAAAGATATAAACACAATTTTTGACTAAGATGAAAAAAGGAACTGTTACATTTTAAATCGAACCCAGTGACACTACGAGACACCATGTTAACCGAACTGGAGACATTAATGATTAGTCAATAAAGAAAACATTAAACGCAGAAGAAGTGAACATATTGAGTAGGGGATTAAAATTTACAGCTCACCATTTGAGCTTAGAATGTAATGCGCATTAAGTAATCTTGGTCTGAGATTCTAAGAATTCTGCCATCTTAAATAATAATAATGATTATGTTAATGTAGACGAGTACAAGAAGATAAATAAGTATGATTATAATTTCAACGGGTAATTACAAGTCATTTACATGAGTGTGTCAAATAATGAATCGCATATATTATATGTACGTTCTGTCATATACGGTCTCACAGGAATTCACAATTACAATTGTACACTCTAACATTTCTTTATCTAAATGCACACTCTGTCAGGTGATGAAAGATCCACCTACATACGTATATGCACAAACCACTCACACACATATGCATATTACTAACGCCCATAGAGATTTATTTCAGCATATACTTAATATTACGTAACTTCTAATAGATTACTGAATGTAAACTGAATTTAATTATCACTCGGAAAGTGGTAATGCAATATATCATAGCATTCTCTGAAATATGTATTAGAATTAAGTTAAATAAGAATAATATACACAAGTGCAAATATTGCTGTGTAATTGAGAAGCAGGTTTCTCAACCACACGGTTCCAGGTTCTATTTAAATATGGCAACTCGGCAACTGCTCTTCGTTTGTTTCGGGTTGACCTACAGCATCTCCCTACGATTTGGTCAACTCTCTCAGAAGCAATAAGTAAATCATAAAAATGGTTGTCAGGTGATTCCATAATATCACTCGCCCCTTTTAAACGTCACTACGTTTAAAATTCTAAGCTAAAGCAATTTGCAAGCAATATAGGATATGCGACCTCAGTATTATGACATTTGATTCTCATTTTGTCATTTAAGCATTTCATATTGTGCTCATTAGAGATAAATCAGTTATTTTCAAAACACTAGTCGCTTACTTACATACATAAGGTGAGATGCAATTTTAAATTTTATAGTGGACAATTGAAAAACTATTCATATTTTATACAACGAAGCGGTCTGAACAATATGTTTTTAGACATTTCTCATAGAATAAGTTAGGATCTGTTATAAATTTAGCATAGTAATCAGAAACACACTGTTCAAAACATGTGTGCTGTTAACCAAAATTAAGTTAAAGAAAATTTGTATGAAGAGTGATGCAGAGAAATAATATCAAATAATAGTAGTAAAATCTGCAATCAACCATAGTATTGCGTAGCACCCTCATTCATTAAGCGGGAATTTCTGTTTGTAAAACTGCATGTCAATGTTTATATGATACAGTAATATGTAGATTATGCATGCCAGTATTTTTAGATATTATCAAGCATTTAAAGACTTCGATTTACACAGAGTATTTTCGAATGAAAATAATCACAAACGAGAGAGAAATGTTTCTCCATATTATTTTAAAACTTGTCCTCCTAAAGCAGTAATGAATTTATGACGAATAAAATGAATTAAGAAGATGTAGTGATTAACGCTTAATGGGTTAAAAATCGTCATATAAGTTTTCTATAGTTTTTTTTAGAGATATTCCAAATTATATTTTAGTGGTGGTCGTATGGGGCAGGTTGGAAATATCGTGTGCATTTAAGTCTGAAATAAGGTCCACGTGGTTACAACGAAGAGGTTTTTTTGTCTATCTCGTACACTGCAGAATGCTGTTCACAATGCAACCAATTTCCATAACATTTTGGCATAACATTACAGTTTTAGGAATATTAAAACGTGAATTTCTTGTGGTTTAATTTATTTCATTTCTCTTATATTTTAAACCCCGATGAATATAATTTAATGAATGAAGTGGATATCAGCTTCTCTTTATTCAATACTCTGAAATCCTACATTAATTTTGAATAGAAGTCCCCGAAACTTTATCAGCTTTTTAATTCATCGGAGGTTAGTTATACCAAGTTTCCAATTTTCAATAGCATTTTGTTGATGAGATTATAAAAATGGAAATAAAGTTATCAGCTATACTGGCATTCTTTATCATTTTAAAGAACTCATTTGTTAAAAGAACGAGTTAAGCGAATAGTTATCCATCTAAAAGTCAATACTGAATTTTGTCGTGACGATATAGCATTTGGACAGACAAAGAAATCCCAACTTCACACAGAGCTGTATTACTACACTTGCCATTGTTATCTTGCAGAAACAGATTCCTTGTCCTGAAAACTTTGGTATTATATGGATGCTACGAATATATTACAAAATGGGAAAAAAGATAAATCAGGCGACGATGTTCTTTTCTTCATTTATCATACTTAAACGAAAATATCACTACATAAAGAAAGGAAAGGCAAATTATATAATGTATTTTTAAAAAGTGAAGTTCTGAGAGTTGCTACGTTTTTACTGGTACATGCATATCATAGCAGTTCATAAGATGTGTTTCTCAGTAACAGATGTAGAATAGACGAGCAAATCAATTTTGATGCATGTATAATAGAAGCTATGTATGTAGTTTATAGTTGAACCAATATTGACCAATTCAGCAATGACTTTAGAGAAAATGACGTAATCAGATTTCGCTGTTGTAACTGTTAAGAGAAAGAAAAGGAAGTAGAAGTTGAAAGGAAAATGATATTTCCTTTCAAATTCTAATTGCTTTTCGTTCTCCTGATAGTTACAACAGCGAAATCTGATTACGTCATATTCTCTAAATTAGAATGCATACTGTCCACGTTCATATTTGAAATTTTTGCGTTTCAATAATTTTTCTCTGATTTTACTCATTCTCGAATTTGATGAACATATAGCGGTACGAAGGCCGACTCAAGAAATCTCTAGTGAGATTTTTTATTGATGTACCTGAAGAGAACCAAAACGGGTCGAAACATGTGTTGTAACGGATAAAGTTTGTTACACATTCCATCTCCTATTTTATTAATACTGTTACCCCAACCACCACTACGATCCTCCAATAAGTCTACGGATAACAACAGGTAATCGAAACTGTGCAGGTGCTTTACTCATCATCTATTTATACAATTTGTTCAATTTCTCCATTATATATATATATATATATATATATATATTCTATTATCATAAACATAATTATAATTAGGGGTCAGCTAATTATAATTATGTTTATAATTATAGAATATTTGTATAATTTTAACTATAAAGGTTATTTTAACGTACCGATCTACTTGGTAAAATTATAAATTAATTGATTGATTAATTTAATTAATTGAATTAATTAATTTTACCCTTTTATTATTAATATATATATATGTATGCATATATATATATATATATATATATATATTATATATATATATATGTGCATGTGTGTGTATGTGTGTGTATATAAATGTGTATATATATATATACATATATGTGTAAGTATGTATGTATATGCCGGTGACAGTCATGTCAGTAGAAATAACAGCAGGGCTGTAATTAATAATAATGATGAGCATACAAATACCGATAAGCATAATAGCAAAATGTATAATGTCTCATGTTTCGGTAATATAACCGTGCCTCATAATTTAAACTTAGGAATTATGCAAGATCAAGCCCTTTAAGCAATCTAATATGGAAGCTTAAAGTTAACAAAACGTAGTATTTTATTACGGTTCATTATCAAACAGTACATCTACTTACAACTTACGGAAAATTATATATGAACATTGCCTAGAAAAGTCATTATTCACACTTACATCAGAGTATGATAATACTTTGAATAAGTGACAGACACTAGCGGTGACATGGGAAGATTTTTACAACAAAACCCTTACATTTTTCCATTGATGACTAATGATCTGTACAAAAGTGTCACTCAGACACATCTCCAATCTAATAGTTTAGGGATATTGAATATTTAAATTAAATTAGATTGCAATTAGCAATTTACTGAAGTCCCAGAATATTCCATCTTCCTAATGTTGGTTCTTAGTTAGTCGGGCTTCCCGGCAAAACACAGAGACTGCATTTATATTTCTTCAACATAAAACCTCAGAGCACATGATTGAACCTATTTGAAAACATGGAAGCTAGCACACGTATACAATAGATCCTTTTATAAACAACTGCAGGTTTGGTAACATTTTTGGCATAGATACTCATCGAATCTCTTATCTATAATTTCTGTGAATCTGTTCCGCAATATGTAAGGAGAGAAAAATAATTTACAATATTTTTACGACGAATCTTATATATATATATATGCGTGTGTATATATATATATATATATATATATATATATATATATATATATCTTTACATATCCATATCTACATCAATCTCTCTCTTTCTTTCTCTCTCTCTCTCTCTCTCTCTCTCTATATATATATATATATATATATATATGTATGTATATGTATATATATGGAGGCAATGGCCCAGTGGTTAGGGCAGCGGACTCGCGGTCATAGGATCGCGGTTTCGATTCCCAGACCGGGCGTTGTGAGTGTTTATTGAGCGAAAACATCTAAAGCTCCAAGAGGCTCCGACAGGGGATGGTGTTGATCCCTGCTGTACTCTTTCACCACAACTTTCTCTCACTCTTACTTCCTGTTTCTGTTGTACCTGTATTTCAAAGGGCCGGCCTTGTCACTCTCTGTGTCACGCTGAATATCCCCGAGAACTACGTTAAGGGTATACGTGTCTGTGGAGTGTTCAGCCACTTACACGTTAATTTCACGAGCAGGCTGTTCCGTTGATTCGGATCAACCGGAACCCTCATCGTCGTAACCGACGGAGTGCTTCCATCCATTCCATATATATATATATATATGTGTGTGTGTGTGCGTGTGTGTGTGTGTGTGTGTGTGTGTAACTTGAATTTCGAATGGCCGTGAAAGAATAGTGTATATATAAAAAAGAAATTTACATATTTCTTTCGTAAATATGGAGAAATAGTGGTGAAGAAGGTCAAACTAGACAAGTTTAAATTAAATCAATTTTTTAAAATTAATTCATTTAACTTATAATTTAAACCCGAAAATATTGTACACTATTAACTCACAGTAAATTGTATTTTTTTCGTCTCGCCCGTTGATAGTTTTCTTCGTATCCAGGTGAATCATAGATGTTTCATTAACCCATCTATTTTTCTACAGGCAAAAAATAACCGTTTCTATCTCCTTCTCCCTCACAATACACATACACACACACGCACATATACATAGATACATACATACATACATATATATATATATATATATATATATATATATATATATATGCACACATACACATACGCTCATATTGCGATAGAAACAGTTAACCAATGAAGATCTCATGAAAGATAACCTGAAAGACCGACACTGACGTAAATATGAACACATGAAACATACACATTGTTTCAGATCTGGGGGATCTGAAACAACATGATGAGTTTATTGAAACAATTGTAATGCCGACATAAAATTGTGTGAAATACCCACAGAAGATCAAAGCTAATGCACTTCGTAATGAAAAGCTCTACACCGCCAATTTCACCATGAAACTGCTCTCTATAAAATAAAAACAATTTTGTTTAGCTATGACGTATTGTGCATGATCCATTTTACGTTAAAGAAATACAGATAAACTGAAATTGTAAACTGTTCAGTTACCACCCTTTGTGAAAACAGATTTTGATATTTTAATATTAATTTGATTGCTTCTTCAAAGGATATCAATCAAATAATCCCTTGATATTTAGACATTAATTTTGTTAAAATGAGAAAAGAAAAGTGCCCTGTAGGTTAATCTTCTATAGAATAAATTGATGAAATTTACTGAGGATTTGCCTTAATGAATTATGGAAGATATAAAACATAAACTGTTTTCTAGAATTAATTTACTTCAATCCGAGATCAATGGTCCCTTGTTCCCGAGGCTCGTTTATGAATATATGTTTTGGCAGTTTTGTTTCCAAATCATTATTGCGAATCTATCCGGTAATTAATAAAACTGCACTAAAGTCACAAGAACAAGCTAAAGGCTGACATTACATACGCACACAATGTCAATAAAAATCTTAATGATTGATTCCATGGAGATACGATGGTAAGGAGAAAGCTTTTATTACGAACAATTGCAAGAAAAATTTGGAGGAAATATGATGATAAAGGAGAAATGAAAATAGAAATATAATTAATTTCAATTTATAAAACGTAGATAAGGGTAAAATTTATTCATATATTCAAATAATATATTAATAAAACTCATATAAAACAAATTATGCGGAATACATTGAAAGACCTTTCATTATATTTTTCAGAAGTCATAGACTTAACCAACTAGACGTATTATTTTATAGAAAGTAAATTAATTTTCATAATTACAGAAGTAGAGAAGTTTAGAAGAAAGAGCAACTTTTATGCGTTTGAAGTAAATTTCGTAATGGTTTGAATACAGCTTGTTGATAATTCTTCTGAGTGGTGAATACATTAACGAAGACTGGCAGAATTAACAAGAATAGAAATATAAATAGTTAATACCCCAAGAAATATCAGATAAATGGAAACTACTCAGTGATGTATCCATACATACTAATGTGATCAGAGGACCTATCAAATTTCACTAGATCTGGATCTACTAACAGTTCTATTAATATGTGCATTTAAAGTAGTCTATAAACCATAAAAGCCTCGTCGATTGAAATCAATGTCAGTAATCCACAGCTGGTTTAGTTTCATGAACCCGAAAGTATCTAATGTCCCCATTCATACCAAAGAAATTCAAAATTATGAATAAAACGTTCGTAGCTGAACATAACAATGTACATTGACGAAAGAAAAAAAATTCCCACGAACGTTTTTGTAATTAGCCAAACGGTTAAATAATTAGTGTTCAAGGTCAATCTATTATTATAGATTTAGTAATGTCTTTTCTCTATTAAGTCTGACTTTTCTGTTAAAGAGTTAAAAGAAATTTGATTATATGAAGTTGTCATAAAAATATCCAACTCAATATCACCCGTACATATTTTAGACATTGTGTTCTCCATCATTCTTTGAGAAGATTAAGTATATAATAAATATCTTCATCCAAGTAACGCAAATCTAGTTTATTTGGTGCAAATAACAATACAAACAAATGAAATATTGCTTTACGATTTATATTTTGTTTGCTATACACATGCTTCTTTCGAAATCATAAGGTTTTAGGTGTTAAATTAGTGGGGGCAAGGTAATAGGGTTTCAGTAGGTAATGTAATCTTTATATATATAAAACTGAGAATGTGTGTCTGTCTTTCCGTCTGTCTGTGTGTTTCCCTAAAACTTGAGAACTACACAACCAATTTCATTCAAATTTTACACATGCCTTACATGTAGTTTCATGGGACAAAAAAATAATGTTCAACTTCTTACCTAGAGCGAGCCCATAGCAGTATCATATCTTCTCCACTATTTCAGTATTACGTGTTAAAAGTGAAACAAAAATATTTCTCTATTTTATATCAGATGCTTTCACTTTAACAATAAAAATAATAATAACAATTGAATTATATGTAGTAAGTAATAATTAAAATCAAACTAAAGTATAATATTATTGTAACATAAAAAAAAGTAAAAATAGCAATTGGTATAAAATTGCATCAATGATTTGAACTTGAATAAGTGGTTTCACATGAATGGGAATAAATTAAAAGAAAAATTAGCGTGCAGAAATGGAATAGTTCAGATAGATAATAAAAAATTAAATTAAAGAAAAGAATATTGTCTATAAAGTATACAATGTAGAGAAAAAAGAAGATTTGAACACATGGAGGAGAGCACCTTGGAAAAGTGTCTTGGTGCGACTTCTCCACAATAGAAGCAAGGTTCGAGTCAACGGAGCGTGCAAGGGAGTACTCGACTCGAACTTGCAAAGTGGAAATATTTTATTTTTACCTTTATATCTGGGACGTAGGACGTCACGGAAAAAAAATTTAAATGCCCCCCCCCACCAGAAGTACAGGTAGGCTGGATTGTAGCCATACTTCTATACAAAAGGGAGGACAAGATACAATTGATCGAAATTACAAGAGACGGGCTAACAATTCCAGTCTGTTATATATTTTGAGTATTCTTATCACTAGCGATATCAAGATATAACTTTGTATTGTTTATTTTATGTGTAGATGTATATATATAGATGTACATGTAATGTGTACCTATATATATACACATATATACATGCACTAGCACTATGATCCGGCAACGACGGGTCTTTAATGCTAGTCGATTATAATCAAGTAACTCAAGTATTATGTATGAAAATTTCACAAAGAAATACTCTTTTCAGCACACGCATAATAACATAAACCCAGGCGCATACGCATGCACCTAAGCAGCCAGCTACACATACGCACATGCCTATAGAAGGCTATGTACATATACACAAATAATCTACATATGGAAACAAACATGTATAGAAGATATGTTTATAGAGATATATGTGTTTATAGAGATACACATTTTTAGAGACATGCACAGATCCCTCCCCCGTGCTCAGCACAGCTTTTGCATTGAGACATTGAGACATTAGAACAGAATGTGGGAAATTTATGACCACCCTGTTTTTTTCTAAAATATTAACAAAATGCATTAAAGGAATAGGTAGAAAGCAACAATATGAACCTTGGTTTGACACGTAGTTGGAAAATATAAACAAAAGGTTAGAGTTTGAAATTGCTTATTCTTATACCAGCACATGTAGACAGATGTTTGTCAAGTTTTTGTAGTTTCGTTTAATGAGGTTGTAATCAACTTTTACAATTGTTTAGAGCAATCACAAGGCATGATGTCAACAAGGTTTGATCTAAAAAATAAATTTGTATGCGTGCTTGTGTACGCACGCGCCGTTCAGTGTGACTTAGTGTTTGTGCGTTTGCGTGTTAGTGTTATTATACGCAGATATACAAATGCATCTATATGTATATATGCACGTAGGTATATTTATGGATAATTACATTGATAATGATGCATACGTTTCTATATATATGGAAATGCATATATATGCGAGTGTGTTTGTGCATGGCATATGCATGATTTCGACATTTGCTTTCTTTTTAGATTCCTTCTATTACAAAACTTCTGGAACATATAACGAAACAGAAATGTATACAACTAAAATATAATTACATTTAATGTTCGGTTTATAGGTGCTTGTGGCTGTGTAGACTATAGTATCACTTTAGACACAGAAGATCGAGATCTCAAGGAACTTAAATATATACTCTCAGACACATACGTGTAATATATATGAATACCATATTCAATGCTCGAAATGAGGAGTAGATAGACAGCAGACAGCTCATGACGTGTTGTTCTTTATGTTATTTGCCCGGTTTTCAATTTGCCTCTCTCATTCTTTGAGTATTGAACTCATTTGCTTTCTTATTTCATGTTGTTTTCTGTTGACAACGTCCTGTACCCATATATCATATATGCATATATATTATATATATATATATATATATATATATAATATATATATATATATATATATATATATATATATATATCGTGACGTATTTTGCCATTTCAATATGGCTAACCCCTAAGGGTGGATGCTACTGTAGTTTTTAGCCCCAGGAGGACACACTCCTCCAGCTGGCCATAGCACACTATATGTGTCCTGTCAGTATTTACAAAGGGAAGTCATCATTCCCGTCTTCAACTTATGCATACACCGGACTGCGAGTTTCGAGCTGTATTGACCTCTAGTCCAGCGGGTGACTCATAGTTGTCGCCGAGAATTAGAATTGTCCTTCACAAATACTTATACTTTTTCCAGCGTCCAACTGGCGCTGCATATTGAACAAGTTAAATCAACCTTATAAATACAAAGTGAGTAATATACAGTAGCGGTAACACATCGTGACGTATTTTGCCATTTCAATATGGCTAACCCCTAAGGGTGGATTCTACTGTAGTTTGTAGCCCCAGGAGGACACACTCCTCCACTGGCATAGACACACTATCTGTGTCCTGTCAGTATGCAAAGGAAGTCATCTTCCGTTTCAACTTATGATACACACGGACTCCGAGGTATTGAACCTCTCTCAGCGTGGACAATCATAGTTGTCGACAGAATAGTTTCTTTCACAAATACTTTATTTTTCCAGCGTCCACTGTCGCTGATATTGAAAAAGTGAAATCAAACAATGATAAATATCAAAGTGAGTTATATACAGTAGCGGTAAAACATCGTGACGTATTTTTGCCATTTCAATATGGCTAACCCCTAAGGGTGGATGCTACTGTAGTTTGTAGCCCCAGGAGGACACACTCCTCCGTGTGTATCATAAGTTGAAGACGGGAAGGATGACTTCCCTTTGCAAATACTGACAGGACACACATAGTGTGTCTATGGCCAGCTGGGGCTAAATCTAATTCTCGGCGACAACTATGATTGTCACACGCTGACGAGAGGTCAATACCTCGAAACTCGAGTCCGTGTGTATCATAAGTTGAAGACGGGAAGGATGACTTCCCTTGGCAAATACTGACAGGACACAGATAGTGTGTCTATGGCCAGCTGGAGGAGTGTGTCCTCCAGGGGCTAAAAACTACAGTAGCATCCACCCTTAGGGGTTAGCCATATCGAAATGGCAAAAATACGTCACGATGTGTTACCGCTACTGTATATAACTCACTTTGATATTTATCATTGTTATATATATATATATATATATATATATATATATATAATATATATATATATATATATATATATATATATATGGAACACTAGCACACACCACAACATATGACAGAAGAGGATCCCCATAAACAAAACTGAAAACATAATAAATTAAAATACACAGATAAATAAACAATGGAAGTAAATAACTATATGTATACTTTTTAATTTAATTTTGTTAATTATTATTACTAGTATTGTTGTTATACATACATACAAACATATGTAATAATAATAATAATGATAATGATAATAATAATGATAATAATAATAATAATAAGTGGGTGTAACAAAATAAGAATAAACAAAAACAAAAACAAATTACACGAACGTATATAAACAGAAGATACAAATATTACAGGCTTTACCCCCCACACACTAACTAAACATAGAGATATACGCATGCGCAAATGAAGACACATACAATGGAAATACAAAATGGCTGACGGTTAGTAAGGAGAGACGCACAAATAAGAATGAAGAAAGCAAAAGAGCCACTAATGAGGTCACAGGAGTGTGACGAAAGAATTCTGTCCGAAATAAGATTAAGATAAATGTAAAAAATAAATAAAACTGAAGCAAAGACACACCAAATATATAGTGCGTGTGTCTTTATTGGCTAAGCTGCCAAAATGACCATTCCAAAATACAACAATATCTGTTTCAACAAACGATTTCACATAAACAATTTTGCACAACAAATATATATATATATTATATATATATATATATTATATATATATATATATATATATATATATATATATATATATATATATATATACATAGATATTTCATAGCATTTTTTCCGATGGCCGGCTAACTGAAGAGATGGCGGCTTGAATTTCCACCTCGGCTACCGAATAATTATCACATATAACATTTACAGATATATATATATATAATATATATATATATATATATATATATATATATATATATATATATATATATATATATTATATTAAATAAGAGATAAATCCACTATTAGGCAAATCATACAATGAAAAACTTAAGCCAATACATAAGATTAATTAATTTATATTATTTAAATATATATCAAAATTATTAAAAAAGGTAATTAATATATATATATATATATATATATATATATATATATATATATATATACTGGGTAACTTAATTACGCCATGATATATTAATTAACAATATCCAATATCCTTGCATCATTTTGTAAGTCATAATGCAGTTATCACTGCAATCCAGAGTAAGCCAGAATAAATTTTCAAGATCTGATAACGTTTCGGATTTTGTGAATAATTGATTTTAAAATAATTTATATTCTTACAGGCAATAAATAATCGGAGAATATCAATATCTTAGATTTGCTCATTTTTCTCAAATGAAAGGATGAAATATCTGTCATGGACCTTCGTCTCAAAGCTATGTGCAACATTGTAGGTGTTTATTTGAACAGCACACTTTTTTTATTGAACGAAAGGCGACGAAAAGGAAATTAAATAATCTTCCATTTTGGGGACATAGCCTCCTTGGAGAACACGATAGAGTTAATGTAAACGGAAGTGAGAGCTCACGTAAATGTCTTCTATATACTACAAATAGATATTTGTTTAAACACTTCCATTTGCGATAGCATTTTTAGAAATCAGACACTGTACAATCTGAGAAACAAATGTATAAGTAACATATCATTAATAATAACAAAAACGCAGCTGGTAATTTCTTTTATATAAAAATAATAATAATAATAATAATGATAATAATAATAATAATAATAACAACAACAACAACAACAATAATAATAATAATAATAATAATATAATAACAGCAACAACAACAATAATAATAATAAGAAGAATAATAATAATAAGAATAATAATAAGAATAAGAATAATAATAATAATGATGATGATGATCAATAATATATATATATGTGCTTATATGGATACAGGTCATCACCAACTGTGCAAACAACTTGAAGGAGGAAAGGGGTAGGTTGGAAAGAAGTGCGAGGTGGAAGGGTTGGACTAGATTCGGCAGAAGGCTCGTAGAATTGGAGGGGGTCGGCTGGAGGTGTGGTAGGTGAAAGGAAACGGAAGACGCGGAATGACGGGGTGGGTGTGGGGAGAAAGAGCAGAAGCGCGGTCCACGGAACGCGCTCTGGCAAAGGCAGTGTGGACAGTGGTGTAGACAGATGTATTAAATTAGGAAAGTTTATGCTGACAATGGTATGTTTTTTTATGTGACATTAAGTGCATTTTTGTTCATCTAATTAAAATTAAGCATATCATTAACACATTAAAGGCAATAAAATAATAAACAATGTGTAGCATTATTAGAGCGTGAGACAAAATAATCGTGTATATTTCTCTCCACATCCTCACGTTTAAATCACTTCATCTACTTTATCTTTCGTCCTTTCGGGCTTATGTAACATAATATCAATGAGAGGTTTTCAAATAGTATCGTCTAATCATTCTATTGAAAATTGCGTCTTGGGCATAAATTAGGCAGCCTATAAAACAGATTACAATCAGTATCAGCCCAAATACAATATACATTCACAACATGTAATGACATAGTGTTTAGGTAGGATATATTGTCTAGTTATGTATCAGATAATTGAACGAAAATTGTCATATGATTGACACGCAATTACACAGAGTAGCAAATTCAAAGCAATTCAACATAGTAATGTGTTGTTTTCAATACTCAACTATACTGCCACTCTTTATATGAAATGAATAACTGTTTATAATATAAATATATTTCCAAATGCATTTTAATTATATTTCCTTTTTATATCTTTGCTATCTAAAATCAGCAAAGTATACCATCAGCAGTGATACACGTTGATGAATACATATATCACACTTGAGAAGTGAATAAGCGCGCTTATGGATCCAATTAAGACAGATGGAAATTATACAATTAGATAAAGTTCGTAATAGACGTCAGTTCATTTTAACATAGATTATTTTCACGGTCAACTGATGGAGCTTCAGGACAATGTTCATTAGCTGAATAATGGTGCGATCGTTCATAACGAGATTATGATTGGCTGATACACTAATTATATTTCCCCGTTTATTGCTCCTGATACCTCACTAATGCCTCACCATTCTTTCTGGTGAAGTGAGCTCTCCAGTTTCATGCGCATATTGAATTGCATATGTGTGTTTCGTATAGCTGTACATCAATTAATAAGATCAATAAATATTCGGAGTCAGTGAAGTTATGTAATGGAAAGTTTATCTGAAACTATTTAGTAGAGGTCTCTAGGTAGAAACAAAGTAGTAATAAACTTTTCCAATATCTGTTGCAAATCCAAAAACAGTCTGAAACATTATATATTATTAAGGTCTGATATTGCTATATAATGTAATCATGTGAAAATTTCACTCAATAATATTTGAACTATATTTATATTAGAAATTACTTTATTCACTCATTCATCTTCATGAAGCTAGGTCATTGCGTTGAAGAATTCTTGTCAAATGAACTGACCCCCAGTAATTATTTTACTAAAGCCTATTAATTATTCTGTCAGTTTCTTTTGCCAAACAGTGGCTGAGGGCAAACACATACACGCACACATGCACACACACACATGCATACCCACACATTATGCGACGTGCTTCTTCGGTTTCCTTCTACCAAATTCATTCACAAGGCTTTGTTTCGGTCGAGGTTGTAGTAGTAGAATTCACTCGCTGAAGTTGTCTCTTAGTGGGACTGAATCTGGATCAATGCCGTTCAAAAGCAAAATTCTTACCAAACAGTGATGTTTGCGCGTATATACATACTTATACATATATACATACATATTGAAAGTAGTGACACCTGCGGGATGGTTTTCATTTGTATAATTCTTCGCTTGCACACTCTCCTGAAAGTAAATCTTTACAGATTCAGTCATCACTATTACCTAACAATATCATAAAATCGTCGAAAGTATATTATTTCTATTTCAAGCTGTGTGTAAATAAATGTTATCCACCACACAAGCGGAAATATTTATATAGGTAGTATAATTTAGTTTGCTATATATCTCCCGTTCACAATCTTTTTTATGAAACTATGATGTAATTGTAACATTCACAGTTGGTAATTTTTATATGACTTGAAATATGTTATCTTCATTCAAGTGATACCAATTTACGAATAGCATTTAATTCCCGAGGGATTTAATGCAGTTTAACTTAGTTTCTCTGACAGGGAAATCATATGACGGTATATAATTAAAACAAACTCCATTTACCTTTATTGATTCCGGTAATTTCTACAGTATTCATATTTTTAAAAGAATTTAAAGAAAACTGCAAACTATTATGTAACCTTATCATTAACTCGCTGCCATATATAAATATCAGTCAAATAAATTGTTTAAATACACAACTGCAAATATGTACTTCTTTACGTGAAACTAAAATTTATATAGATAAAAACTGAATAAAGATAAATATAACAAATGACACCATGTATATAAAAAATAGTTTTACAGTTTACTTGATATCCAACTTTTACATCTGAGTAGCCGAAATAGTGATTGTACATAATACAAGGTTTTATTATAATTCTATTTTCTCCGTTCCACGTTAATGGAATAATTGACGGCAAAATGTGATGGTTATATATTATCTAAAAAATCTGCAAAATATGTAGTTGCAAAGATGGGAAAATCAGCGACAGTTTCTCATTTGAACACTCTCAAGTGAAAAGTAATTTTTCTCTTATCTATTTTGCATCTGAACCTGCCGAGACATGTTAAGAATAAATATGTAAATATTCATATTATCTACAATAAACCATTTGCACTATTAAGAACAAGGCAAGATGATATATACCATTAAATCTTTTATCATTATGATAATCGGACATTGCTTACAGTTTATCATTTTTGTACTTGGCTTCAATTATTTTTGTTTGTTCTCTCAATGCACTACCCGCTGCAGTATTTTAGGCCTTCTATATTTGGAGTGTTTAGTCTTAGCATTACATTTTGTATTTTATTTAGGGTACTATTTCTAAAACATACACACGCGTGTAAATTGAAGGCTCTCTGATTATTTGAACGTTTTGGAGTTGTGTATTATGGATTCAATAACAAATTGCCTATATTCATAGAGATTGTTTTTACTCTCGTTCATGACATTCTGTTTCAAGCAATCTGTCCCCATATATATATATATATATATGTATATATATATATATATATATATATATAGCTTGTTTGAGGGACAATCTCTGAAATTCCGGATC
>NC_043000.1:43616414-43681414 GCF_006345805.1 Octopus sinensis
ATATGCGTTTTAGTAAGTCTTTGCACTATCAAAAATGGCTCTAGTAACATGGAAATGGGATTTTCCTGATCACAAAACTTTGGCTTTTTAATTCGCCATATCTCAATCTACTGGGCTATTAGCTGTGCAGTGTTGTTGAGAGAGAGATCAACGAACAAGCCCATAACACCAAAGATTCTTTGAAAGCTGCCATAGTCAGAGTAATGTTGATAATAGAACCAGGACTACTTGATTCAAGCATGTACATGATTTAGATCTCGTATACAATCGTTTGTTGAAGTCGAAGGTAGCATTATTGAATAACATTAAAGAAAAGGTTTATTTTTTATCCTCTTTTGATAAATGAAGTTATTATCTGTTATTATAAATGCGTTTTATTTCATAAGCATTAATCTGTCCTCAAATACCTTACGCAGCCTGTATATATGTTCCATAAGATAAGAAGTTTGGCAGTGTACACATGGTGTTGTTTTGTCTGGGTGTGCTCTTGTTAGGATCCCCCGTAGGAAATTTCATGAGTGGGTCACTTATATATTCAGTCCATCCCTGCAGATAGGAGCATAGTTTATATTCTCATAAAGTTGTGGCAGTTTCAAGACCAAACGATTTCCGAGTAAGTGCGGGCTTTGTTATGTCGTCTCGAGATGTCCTGGCGTTTATGAAAGAGTATAGACAGCCATTCTCCATTACGATTTCTCTGATTTGTATAATATCGGGGTCTTGTATAATGCAGCGTCGCTGCATCAACTGCGTATCCTGTGAATCCAGTTTATAATATAGGCTCTCTGATTAGCAGGGATGAATTATAACAAAACACTAGGTCCCTGCATGCCGCTTTTCTTTAGAAGTTATGGTACGTAGCTCCATTCCCCGTGATTTTGAGCTCGAAATGAAGCAGAGCCTCTTCACTTCAAATTTAAAATGTTCATCGATATAGTAGAACATATTGTATACTTCATCAATTGTCTCGCTAAAGGCCAGGAAAATCCTAGGTAAAACGGAGTCAAGAGAAAACATCTCATTTGCAATGCCTAACTGACCGATTGGAAGGGAAAATTTACGTCTGTGAAGCAACGAGTGGTATCAGATCACGAGTGACAAATGCAACAAATTCTATATATGAAGTACTTAGGTACAATCTGACGAATAGGAATAGGGATAAAAGAACACCTGTACATTAATGATTCTTTCGCCAAAACACATGTACAGAAATTCCACACCCACTGGAAACAACCAGGATACCATTGAAGCTAAAGAAATATTAGGTTCTTAAAATAAAAGAAACTCTTTTAATCAAGAAATACACAGCGCATATTAATAACAGATCGAAATTGCACATAACTGATTGGTCACTACAGCAGCGCATAACAGCATGTCATACACTCACATTAGAGAACAGGGGAGTCAGCGGATAACTTTTCTACAATCTGAAATGCCAGGTAAAATCCACCAACTTGCATTACTTTAAAACTGACATTGTTACAGATTTTCAAAAAAAAAATGATAATAATAATAATAATAATAATAATAATAATAATAATAATAATAATAATAATAATAATGATAATAATAGT
Organism: Octopus sinensis; assembly: GCF_006345805.1. Taxonomy (NCBI): domain Eukaryota; kingdom Metazoa; phylum Mollusca; class Cephalopoda; order Octopoda; family Octopodidae; genus Octopus; species Octopus sinensis. The sequence continues at coordinate 43,617,989 of NC_043000.1, forward strand.
AATAATAATAATAATATTAATAATTGCTAACAAGAAACGATAAACTAGTTTTGATATTATCTATCACGAGGTTCATCTTTCAAGTATTATATTCGACGTTGAACTAATTTATAATCCATTTGTTGTCAAATACTTCGGAATTCTATTTTACATTAAACATTGTTTTAAATCTTTATTCTTTTCTGATTAGGTGCGTTTTCTAAAACATTTCCTTCAGGTTGTTTCAGTTTTTAGTTTCTGATTTATTTTTTCGTATTATATACAGAGGAAAATGTTCGTTTCTTTATATTACGTTATTATGTTAATGAATTTAAAATTGCCACCTAATAAATAGTTTTCTACGTTCAATGCTGTTAATTTCTGATAGTACTCATTTGTTTTCAGTTCTCTCGGTGTTGCAAAACACGTAATTTATGTATTCTTGGTTTCTTTGAATGCTTTTAGAAACCTGTCAATTAACTACTGATCTTTTCAGCTTAATAATTTATTTCAGATTATAGTGTTGGATTTATTGTTCATAAGTCGACAACTGGTGTATTTATTGCTATAAACTTATTTCTCTCTTTTTTTAGTGATATGATGTTGTCTTACATTTCTCTATTCTCTATGATACGAGTTTTACTTCCCTTTATAATTATATTCTTATTCCATAAATGTGTTCCATTAGGAAATGCATGATTATTATAACTCGTTGGCATTGGAACTGGCAACGATCCGGAGAGTAACATGTATCCAGGAATGTGATGTACTGTAAATAGGCTTCTATAATGAATCCGAGATGTAAATATATGTTTTCTCATTACTCTTCTTTCAAGGCTTCTAGCGGCTCCCTACACCGTCATTTCACGTCCGAACACACAACCTCCTTTTCGTAATATATTATTGAACTTAATGTAGATATGTTATTTGTAAACAAATCAAAGACCGGAAGATTATAATTCTCTGTGGATTTTATTTTGTTGGATTAATGTTGTTTTCCATTTTAACTGCCATTTAGCACAGCTGAGAGTTTCTATGAATTTATTCTATTGTTCAATAAACATCACTTTTAAGGCATTTAGAAAAGAAAATTGTTCGTTAAGTAATTTCGAAATCAGAAGAGTAAACTTGAAAATATAGTAATTTGATTCGATGCACACTATTTGATATAAGTAAAATAAATGAATAACCTGTTTCAATTGCTAAAACAAGATTTTGTTTTTTTTCTTTCTAGTGTCTCGAACAGTGAACAAACTTAAAGGCGGATATTCTCAAAATAATTGCATCATTCCTTTTAACATTATCGATGTGCTTCTGCAGAAACGAGAAAATGAAAATAACAATAATACAAGAAGCTATCAATCGTAAAATAGTGTCTTGTCCGTGTCTTGGTGGTATAATAACTTAAGGTGATTGTCTTGCCTTCACGGGGATTTAATTGCGGATATATGAGGATGCAAAGAGAGTACAACACAGGTTAGTGAACCAGCGTAAAGCCTACATCGAATAAGATGTCGTTGCTGAACGTCAACTAAATCTATTCAGAAAGAATAGCTTGTGATATTGCATACATTTCTTTCGCTTTTAAAAACTAATAGGTGCCGCTCTGCAAAATTCACACAAACATCTTTATTGCGGATAATAAAAGATGCCTAGATTTCATATATTTTAACCTAATAAATATATATGAACTATAACTATTCATATAATTTTTGTTTCGAAATGTTAATCCCAATATAAGCATGCATTGAATTGTTTATACAAGTCATAACATGGACACTATTTTGATCTATCGAAGGGCATAGGCTGGGAACGTAAAAAAACTTTCTCACTATACGAAAGTTAAAATAATACATATGTTTGTTGTTTACACACCCGTCTACGTCTTTTGCTTTTTTGTAAATTCTCACTATATACTCATATATATATATATATATATATATATATATATATATATATATATATACATCATATATAGATCCATATATGCAAATACACACACACACACACACACACACACATATATATATATATATTATATATATATATATATATATATATATAGAGAGAGAGAGAGAGAGATTACGAATTTGTGTTAAATGTGTATAGAATAACATATCAGTTGAATAAATTTACAACATGGTCTGGTTTTCACATTTTTTATCATTGCATTTAAAAACATTTTAGGCACTTTTGAAGTTAGACATTAGAAAATATTTAGTAGTATTCATAAAGTTCAATTACCGCTTTCATACGTTCGTAGTAATCATCCGATTTGAAAATGTTTTGACTGACAGTTAATTTGAATTCTTAGACAACTATAGTAAAATGACTGACCTTTTAGGCGGCTGTGATAAGCTAAATTTTTTGAATACGGTTTTAAGCAATCAGCTTGCAGCGTAAATGTTACGGTTTGTCGGGTGCACCGAGTTTACTAGCGTTGATCCTGCCTTTATTCTAACCGATGAGCTTGCGGTTTACATGTAATGGTCTTATGAGTGAGCTCATAAAACTAATACAGAAATAACTTATATATGCATATATATATATGCATATATATTTATGTATATATATATATATAATATATATATATATATGTGTGTGTGTGTGTGTACATATATATGTATATATACGTACATATATATATATATGTATATATATGTACATATATACATATACATATATGCATATATACATATGTATATATATATATATATATATATATATATATATATATATATATATATATATATAGTTATACAACAAACACAAAACTAACACACATGTATGTCTATCTTTATATGGAGTATTTTACTACATTGTTTGTCTCTGTTTATTGTGGAAATTTCATGTTCATTTAGTTAGCTTTATGTTGTACCAAGTAACACAACGATTAAATACACAGAGTCAATGTCAATGACATGCATTCTGTACCCAATATTTCACTTTATGTGTTTGTTTGACTCTTTAAAAATGATATTTGTGGTTCTTATTTTCGTGAGAAAACACAACGAGAATTTCCTTTTACTTTTGCTTTATATCAATCAAGTTACACTCCGACCTGTAGATATGCAAATATTCACTATGTCTTATAATCATTCAACCATTAAAAGCCGGGGAAAATGTCATGATACATTATGCAATATCCATGCAATGATATTTCACTGAATCTTAACTCAGATGTTAAGAATAACGAAAAATTATCTTCTTGCTATTTGAACTTGTAACGTAAAAGTCGTGAAACACTGTCTAGCGTGACTTATAATTTTACAACTAAAGTGGAAATTCCTCTCCTCATAAGATATGTGCGAATCTGATATGTATTCTCAATATTATAACGATAGGGCATTTTATTCAACAAGTACTTAATAGTATAGCGTTCTTGTTAATTAATTCTGTCATCTCTATTATCATTAGAATCATACCAAGAAAATTAACACTGTTGACAACTGCAATAAAATCAAGTATATTAAATTTAATACTAATGTTATAAATTCAGGAAATCTGTGAACTTAACTGCTTTTTCTATGAACGAGAGAGAAATTATTTAATCTGAAATGGCAAATGTTCGCTAAACTTAATTTAAATTCATTAAATAGTTCATTTTTATTTTCTCCGCTCCATATTGAATTACCCATTTCAAGATTTGGATTATATAATATTGTACTATTGTATATACTGTTATTTAAAATTTTGTCTTTGATGTTTACTCATTCATCGGCGTTCCATCGCTAAAAACATGACATTAACTTATTGATGATATATTACCGTATATTATCCCTTACATGGCAGACTGTGCGTCTACAACCTCTTTCTGCTGTTAAAATCTTTTCACACAAATTGGCTTGATATGCCCAAAGTGCTAATGCAAAACGCTAGATGATAGGCAACCATTGTATTTTAGTGTCATGTTAATTCTAAATTGTTTAATGCGCCTACATTTTCTGCATAAAATCTTATTGAACATTTAACATTGAATGCACATTCATGCAACCAATGTGAACATAAGAAGATTATTGAATCACCAGACCGAGTTGGCCTAATCGTATCATTCTCAGTTTCCTTCGCTTGCTTCTATTATTTGTAATACAATGACGATATTTCATAAATGATAGTATCTAACACTACTTTACATATTGTGACAAAAAGTAAAATGCATAAATATTTTGCAATAATTTCAGCTCATTCACAAATATAAATTGGTAAAGACTATAACATGTTTGTTTGCAATATAGTTCATTTTTGTAGCTCCACTAGTCAGTAATGCTGGCGATGCCACTACATTTCCTGGGTTACCTGATAAATCATCCTCGGACCCAAGAGAAAAACTTCATCATTAGGTTTCAAATAGTGTAGATGACCTATTGCATAGCTACAAAACATCTGGTATTTAAATATGTACTATATTGAGGATTGTAATTACGATCTTCATGATGACGAGCAATACCAACACCATCACTCACCTTCAACGCTCTTCCATCGAGCTTTTTTTATACTTCTTTCAAAATTAAGATAAGCAAATTTCTTTTCTAATCTAAAATGTACTCTCCTTCATTTTCTATAATGATCTACCATCTATCTGGTAGGCATGCAAGGCCCCTCTCCCAAAGTTTACTCGCCGTGACCAAAAATACTCCACTAGTACTGTTTTGACCACGTCTACACAATTCATATTTTGTCTGTCCAAATGACTTTGAAAATTGTGGTATAAATGCTAATCAGATGGGGCAATGTCGAGCGAATATGATGGGTTGGGCATTGTTACCCATTCATAACTGATCCAGCCTTTGGAATGTCATCCTCGATGTATGTGGCCAAGCATTATTCTGATGGAAGAATAACTTTCGTCTTGAAACCAAAGATGATTGATCTTCCTTTAGTGCAGGTGTTGATGAATGGTTGAATGACCTATTTCAAGCTTCTATGCTAGTTCCTCAATAGTTACAATGGGATTTTGCTCCTCCAGGGTTTGCGGAATGTCCGCGTTTAGCTCTACAGATCATCCAGAACGAGGCTTAGCTACTAGGCTGTAGTTTCCGGCTCTTAAATTCTGGAATCACCTTTCACACTGGTTTACATTTATTGTCCGAACCTTGCCTTTATTGAACTCATAAAGCAAAATATGCCGAATATGTTCCTTTTGTCACTTTCATTATTAAAGCATTGAAAAAATAACTGTTAAAATCGAAATGCACTCTTCAAGACTTGCACTAGGAAGAAGTACAAGGTAAAATTACTACCTGTTTTTAGTTCATGCAAGTGAAAAAAAACGCATTATTATAGGATCACACAATATAATGAGCACAAATAAGAAAATGTTTTTCGTATAAATGTAGTATATACTAAGTTAGATACATTAGATTTTCTCAGTAAATCCTATATTTCTACTCAGGATGCCAGAACGTACCTTTTGTAGTCTACACTACAGACCAGGTGTTTATGTTAGGTGTTATAATCTGTTGTTTTACTTCAGTGATTAATAAAAAAAATTACAGTTTTCCCTAGAGTAATAAGGTGTACCTTAACCTTGGAGATTTACCGAATTACATTTGCCATTCAATGGTGAATTTACATTAATTATAATGTACAGATGGATATTTCATCTGTAATACTTGTTTTATTGCGTATAGCACACATACAGAAATCGCGTGTGCCCACACATTAACACGTACACATGTATGTACTTAAGTGTAGATCTCGTGTGAGCTCTTTAGGTCTGTGTTAAATTAAATAACCTCCGGTTTCATTCATTGTATCCTGCACCCACATACATCTACACTCACATCCATCTTCACTCACATCCATGATATTCTTTTGGACAGGACAGTAACCACAAGAGAACGTGTGGTGAAGAGAATTTGAAATACGTATAAGTTTCAACAGCGGATTTACAAACTGTATCCGTTTACCAAATGCAGCACTACAAGACTATATTATAATCCACTTGATCATAGGAACAAGCACAGGCATAATCCGGGTAAATCAGGCTGCGAAACAGACGCTTCAGCTTGATACGATTCCCCTACTCATACACACTTAAACCTCCCATATATACGCACATACATCTATTATATATATATATATATTACTGCGTGCCAAATAAACATAATGCTTTTTGAAACCGAATGAAACGCTTTAAATATTAATATATTTTATTTATTCTGGTGATTTCTAACTCACAAATTGATGATATTTTGTGTGTGCGAGGTTGTGCGTGATTGCATGTGTGTTTGTATGTGTGCTTGTGTTTGCAAGTGTGTGTGTGTATGTATATATATACATACATACATTCATATATATATATATATACATACATATATATATATAATATATATATATATATATATATAATATATATATATATATATATATATATATATATATATATATATATATATATATGCATATGTGTATACGTATATATGTACATATATAACGTATTATATACTAGTAAATTATCTTGAGACGTTCTTTGATATTCAAATTAGCTTCAATATTTTTATCATAACACTACTAATTATAAAGATATATTGTGTGTTCCTTCCTGATAAAAATCACACAATTTCTAGCGTCAATGATGAAAAAGGAACGAACGTTTGTAGTCTTTAAATGAGACATTCTATAGCTAATCATGCTTAAACATATAAGGAAACTAAGAAAATTCAAGCAAGATCTCCAATCAAAGAATAACATTAACGCTTCCCGGTATTAAACACAACATCAACTTTCCCGGTGGTAATAAGTGTAAGCTTCATTTTATACAAGAATATACATTTTGTTTACCATACATCAATATCATTATCAGGGTTCCTTATGCAAAAGAAAAAAATGATCAAACGAACAAGAGGAAAGAAATGATTCTTTTTTTTTTTTTTTTGGAAAATGCAGTAAATGAAACAGTTTAACTATAATGATAGTGAACTCTACGTCTTAAGTTGATGAATAACTGGCAGCTTGATTATTCATGTAATATCAAAACAGAAATTTACAATATTCCGTGAATATCTCAAATGAGATTTTCCTAAAGAGTATGCCGCCAATTTAAATACAATGAAATAGTAATTCTTAAAATTGGAACAGGATGTGTTAATGAAAGAGAAAATGCATGTTCGGTCTGTGAGTGGTGAACTACGTAGATTAAACGAAACCATTCCTGTATGCGCAAACCAGTAATTACATATACTACACATAAGTATTTTGCGTCTTCTATCAACTAATCATTTTATAGTGAAACACATATTGAACAAACTAATATAAATGCCGATTGTTCTCTAAGACAGATTACGACAAATATTTTCACAATCTAAAACGAAAATTACCTTTTCGCTCCCATGTTCTACTTTGACGATTGTTTGCAATTTAGGCTTATATGAATGTTTTATATGATGTCGAGTCAGTTATTCACATTAAAGTGAAAGAATGGTATGCAAACACTTAGCTTCCGATAATTTGATATTGTTTACGCGCACAATCGGAAAAAATCTCGTTAAAGCACACACATACACTACAAGGTTTTTTTTCACGCGCGAGCGCGCAAACACACTCTCATATACGACACGCACACGCATAAATTACACAATACATTTAGAATTACAGAGAATAGAACGAACAATATTGCAAGCAGATAGGTCTTACATGTCAAATAATATGAACAAAAATAACGAATGCAATTCAGAGAATGGAGGTATTTGATAAACAAAGGGAGGGTGGTGAAATAAAGGTTACCGATTTAAATACCTTTGATGATTTGAGGATAATCAGAATGTCGTCCTGGATCGAATGTAGTAGGACAGATATATTACAGTAGCAAGTCACCTTTTTTCCTATGAAGACCATGCGTAGATCGTATTTGAGAATCAAAATCTACAGGGGCGCCGAAAAATATTGAATAAAAGCTACGTTTCCCTAATAGGTAAGAATTTAGACTGACACTTTGCTTTCCGAAAGACAGTCATGAAAGCATTACCTTTAACTAGTTTAACTAGTTTCAATTTTGAAGAATTAATGACTAGATATGTGTAAGTTATAAGAGTCAAGTTTACACGGAATGATTTCTATAATCTTCGTTTGAAACGGATATTTATTTTTACATCAGTATATAATTGTTATAAATTTTGGGGGTTTGTAATTTCTGATTTTAGTCGAACATCGAACGCATGAATGAGCTGTCGAGGGATCCGTAAATGAAACCCGCTTCCAGTATTATAAAAAATAATCTACTTTGTAGCAGCACAGGAAGGTTAAATTTAAGCGTATGTCACTAATATTTTATGGAGACCATTCAATGAATGGCAACGAAATACTTGCTCGGTTATGTACATTGTATATTCTTTTTTGCTTTTACTTATAACTTGACTGCTAAAACATGTAACAAATATATTTTGAATATAAATGCTTTTGGTGATATGTTTTCGCAAGTATCCTGAAGATAATAACGCATCTTCGCCACTCAAAAGATTGATTTAAAATGGCAAGGGCTCCAACGATGGCGGCTTCGTTACTCACACTTTGAAGAAAGAAGGTTGTGCTTAATCTGTTTCAGTGCATGTCTAAGCATCATCATTCAGTCACACAACATCAAATTCCAACCTCTTTCAAAGCCTTAACATCTGCCTTTATCCGTGTTATGTAACAAAGAGTATCATTTGTTCGTGTCTTATAACGTCATCATTTTACGTTTTACAGATATAGTGACCCTTTGGCTGTGTTACAATTTGTAGTAAATAACTTTTAACAGGTCGCTGAAGATGCATGAGACATAAGCATAAATGTCATTTTGTTGACCATTCAAACTAGCTATAACTTTATTTATTTCAAAAGTATATAATTATATATAATGATAATATATAATAATCACTCTCATTTATTTATCTTTACCAATATAAACATTATTTTAAGTAACCAACAAGTAAGTAAAAAATGTTCTTAGTTAATCGCAAGAAATAGCTCCGTTAACCAAATAAACAAAAGCATAAAACTACGATAATTACAAACTATATTATTTCTTAGATAAACAGACGATAAACTATAAAAAAATTATCACTTTCCTTAGTTTTTAAGAAGGAACTAAATTAGAGTTTGGAAAAGTTATATTATTGTATAAATTGTATTCATGATTATATGTCTAAAAGTTCGGAAAAACATCATATGAGGAAATATATGTATCAAAATAAGTACCACAATAAATATAGATATATCTATAATCATTTAAAAATATATAATTATATATAATAATTATTCTAATTTATTTATTCGAATTTATAGAAATATTATTCCTAATACAAAATACTAAATTACTTGGTTTATCATAGGGAAAAATATCTTTGTAAATCAAAGTTTATATATTTACAAATTAATTACGTACAGAAAAATAACCGGAAATATGCACTTATGATAGAGATGTTTATTTACCACAATATAGTATTATATGAAATTATTCATTTATTATTATTATTATTATTATTATTATTATTATTATTATTTATTGTATTTGCACAGCTAGTAACGTTGGAGATGTACTACGGTGCCAGCTGTTCACTACCAGTGAACTAAGGCGTCACTCCTATCATATCTCTCGATTTTTGTTTCTTCCCTATCACATATTCTGGAGGGTATATCAGCCGAAACGTTGTGTTTACAACAAACAAGATGAGGACAGATATCCGTCAAATGTAAATAATATAAACCAACTTTTCTGCATAGAAAATGGAATGCTACCACGCTGCTATAGAGTAGCATCTTCCCTCGATGGGAAACGATTATCTATTTATAAATATACTAACAGCTAAGCCCGGTTTCACCCGGTAAGCTTCGGCGATGTGGTCATTTTCCATTAGGCTTAATCTATAACAGCGTTTCTCAACCTTATTATTTTGATTCCCCTGTTTCGCTTGGAGCCTCCAGCTGTATGAAACTTTCCTGATTTCCCCACCTCTTGTCAGAAAAAAAAGCTTCAGGAGTTGTGAAGAACGAATTTGTGTGTAGTCTGTTTCTGAGAGCTATTCTATTGGACCTCTGTCTAATCGTTAACGCATTTATTTAATTATGAACATATAAAGAAATTATACAGTGGTTGACAAGCTGAACCTTTACAGCTTCCTATAGGTCTGAATGGAATCCCATCCTTGTGAATCATAGGAAGACAGTACATTGGTGGTAGTTTACTGTAGTGTTGAGTCAGTTGTCTGTACTTCATTGCTGTAAAGTGATCGTTGTTCTTCTTCAAGATCTGTGACAACTTCCTCTATGTTTTCAGAGTAGGGTCTTTCTGTACTTTGCTATAGCTACCATCACTTATAAGACTTGTCTGTTTTTCCGAGTAGTCAGACGTGTTCATCAACACTGCAGCATTTCCCTTGTCTGCTGGAAGTTGGTTTAATCGCTCTTCATCGAACGTTACTAGACGACCAGAACGAGGTGCGACTTTGAGGTCAAAATTTCTATATTTGAACTTGGCACACCAATCACGAGCGGCTCTTTCAGCTATGGCACCCTCTGCATACACAGCACAAATGTCGCGAGCAGCTTTACCAGCCTTAGAACCTTGATTAAAAGCAAAAAGGAAGTGTCGAAAATGTTCGTTTTTCTTAACTTGACATTCCATTTTATATGATCTGAAAATATAGAAAAATTAACTAAAATTAACGAGGAAACAAAAAGAATATAAATTAAAAATGATTCAAAATTAGAATTCTCGAAACAAATAGATTCCAGATTTTAAAAAAATCCAATGAATTCCAAACTTTAAAATAACGGCAGGAACTCAGTTGCCAACCCAATACATACGCATATATATACGTGTGTGTGTGTGTGTGTTTGTGTGTATGTGTGTGTGTACGAATATATACATACACATACAGAGATATTTAAGCACATTCTTTACATATTTTGTCGTTGTATTCCAAATCAATGCTATGTATTTAGCGCTTAATTTGACAGCCATTGTTGTCAGCAGATAGTTTAGCTTCATGGTAGAGTACTCCGACAGTATGCAGTGGGTGCAGATTCGAGTTCCATAGCTTTTTGTTGACAATTTTTTTTCCGTTTTATAAGGATAATAATACCCAGTGTTTTTACTGTTTTACGGCTACTGACTGTGCGAGAAATTGCGTTCTACTCTAAAACAAAAATAAAAGCTTGTTTATGCGTATATGTATATAGATTCAGATGAATATGGTACTTAAGTTGAGGCACCACAATTTAGTACGGTATTATTCATACAATTTCAAAGTAAGGTGATTAAAACACTAATAAGCAACAGGGATGTCCAGAGGTAATGTAGTACGACCGTTCCAAGCGGCTCCATTTAAAGGAACAATGCAAACATTACATTAATGTAAATGGAGGGCTGCCCTCAGTTGCATAGATAAATAGAATTTTTAATCAGTAGGACACATTAATATAATTTTTAGAAAACTTCCTTAATAGAGCAAGAATTTTTGCAATGTTCTACCTTTGCTCTACCTCTAGAAAACCTTGTTGCTTATTTTGATTTATATATATATATATATATATATATATATATACATTATTTTCCTCTCGTTCTTGTCTAACGACCTACAGTGTTTTTTTTAAATTCAGTTTCCTTGTATGTCTCTAATGGCATGTTTTTTCTCCAACTTTGACTCTCCATAAATCCTAAGTTTTCTTTTAGAATTAATGGGAGCAACTGTGTTTGAGGACTCATATTGTTGCTGAGTGCTCGAAATGAGGAGTAGATAGACAGAAGGACAACAGATGAATGGTCTTTTCCTTGTGTTTATTAGCCCTGTTTTCCATTTTTTTCGTTGTTTACATATTTCATGTTATTTTCTATTTCATAGCAGCATCTTGAAGTGTTTAATTGCCTTGAAACATCTGGGCATTTTTGAAATCGAACTGTATTTTGTGCAAGAATAGAAAAAAAAAAACATTGTTAAGAAATCAATGCATTGTTACTTGTTTAAACATATTAAGTTTTGCATTACTGTCAGCAACACGATTGAGAACAGTCATTTACTGAATTTTTCAACTCATTATCAACGACTTTTATAATCAGAGATATATGTAATTACTGTTCAAACTAAATATACATAATTATTTTAAATAAAATAATTACATCAATAAACTATACATTGTTTGACTAATATAGTTTCAAATACTAATGCACGAAGTCATCCTTCTCCAATTTGTAAGTTCCAGTGATTATTTGAAAGTAAATGTCTGGAGTCTAGAAACTAATGAATTTAGGGATATGATGAATTTGTATTTTTTTCTACTGATTAGTAAGCATTTTAGAAAATAATTACCTATTTTTTGCTTAGTTGCCATCATACTATATATTATATATCATGTAACAGATTAGCATTGATTGGGATTTCAGTGTTCCCATTGAGCTTTTATTCGTTGGTTGAATACTTCTTTAAAAGAAAGCATCAAATTTGCTTCTAATGTGATTGAAATCCAACTTATTTCTAGTCGGACTGTAATGGTAGTGTACAGCCCTTCCTTCAGCGTATAGCTTGTCGTTTGCTATGAATTTGACTCATTACCAGAAAAAAGGAAACATAAAAAAGCACACTAATTATTTAATTTTTATATATTAGGTTGGTGGTTTACTTTTCAATTTGTGATGTATCATGTCTGCGTCATTAAAGACAATACCACTTTTTCATACGTTTCATTTATACAACGTAGTAGGTTACAATCGATCAGTAAGTGACATATGTCTAGTAATATTGTGGCCCTATACAGCAATTATTATCGTTGATAATTTGCTTTTGAAAGGTTATAGAGATCTGGTCATGAGAAGAAATACTGAAATGTTTTGAAACCTAGAATTTGTTGCAAATTTAAATATGAAAAATATCAATACTTTGAATATTGAATGGTAGTGCATATAATCCTCAAGAAGATGCCCGTCTGTTATGGAACCGATCGATTTCTTCTTTTAATGTAATTCTCACGCTCAGTGTTTTGATCTCAGCTGCAGTGCAGAAGCAGGAGGAAAATTTAGTAGTATCTACTCGGAGTGTTATCGATTAGAAATAACGTCAGGTATGTCACTAATTACTTATGTTAGAGTTCAGTCGATCGTAATTAAAGCGTACTGAAAAAGTTTGCTCGTAGGCTTATGAACATAGATAAAACAAGGAGAGATCACTTACATTGTCACGCTAACTACTACAGATTGTAACCTACTTTAATAAATATAAATAAATGTCCAACTGGAAAATTTTGGTCTGTTTATCCCTGCATTGTGACTGCTTCTTTGATTATATATCTGCTGTCTCAGGGCTGATCTGCAAATCTAACTCCTAGGACAAACCGGATATCTAGGAGCTCAGGTGTGCGTTTTGCGGTAATAATACTTTTCCGACAATATACACTTTCTTAAAACGTTAAAGGCATCCTAACTGTAAATTATTCACATAATGAAGAAGTGTGTAAATTGAGTGGAAAAGTAACTGACAATACCCATACACCTATAAATTATCCACAAACTACTGACACTCGTCCTTATTCGGTCCATATCTGCTACCGTGTGGCGAAGTAATATTTAAAAAAAGAAATACTCAGAGGGTCAAGATTCTCCTAGAGTTTGGAATCTACCTGAAAAGAATCCTCTAGCCGTACACATATCTCAGAATATTGAAAGTCGTCATTTCGCTCGAATTCTAATGCACTCTCAATACGACCATCGAAATCAACAGCTAATCGCTACGCTAAATCTTTACCAAACTATCAAACTCCTTCCTACTTATTGTAATCCTTCCTCTCGTAACAGAAATATACTTACTTCCTTAATAATAATAATAATAATAATAATAATAATAATAATAATAATAATAATTAATAATAATAATAATAATAATAATAATAATAATAATAATAATAATAATAATAATAATAATAATAATAATAATAATAATAATAATAAGAAGAAGAAGAAGAAGAAGAAGAAGAAGAAGAAGAAGAAGAAAAAGAAGATTAGTAAATATAAAGACTTGCTAATAGAAATTGAAAACATGTGTCATCTCAAGGCGACTACGGTACCAGTGATTGTAGGATCTCTAGGAATGATAAAAAAGGTACTGAAACCTATTTGAAAATGATTCCAGGCTTACCATCCCGACAGGAAGTGCAAAAAATCGTATTAATTGGAACGGCTCATGTACTGAGAAGAGCATTTTTGCTGTGAAAACAACATCCATTCATGAATTTATTTATTTATTAATTTTTAAATACATATTTTATCTGTGAATTTGCGCGTGTAATCTGGGAATGCATACAATGAGCTTCTCTGCCCTAGGTGTATGGAAAACACCCGGAAACGGAAGAAAATTTGAAGAAAGAAGGAAAAACATAATAATAATAATGATAATAATAATAATAATAATAATAATAATAATAATAATAATAATAATGGTTTAAAATTTTGGCGCAAGGCCGGCAAAGTTGGGAGTAAGTTGATTAACACCAACCTCAGTGTTTAACTAGTACTCAATTCCTCAAAGAGAAAGGACAAATATGTTCTCAACGGAGTAGTGAACTAAGAAATCAGAGACATAAAAATTGCGATTACGTAAGTTTTCGGCATGCTAACCATTGTGCCAGCTCGCCACCTTAACAACAGCAGCAACAGCAACATCAGCAAAAACAATAGTATAATCGCATTATAATTTGTATTGCAATAACTATTCTTAAAATTATTATTATTATTATTATTATTATTATCATTATTATTATTATTATTATTATTATTATTATTATTATTATTATTATCATTATTATAGCCATTGATTATTGATTTCTTTTCTCTTCTATTTTCTATTCTTTTCTTTTTATAGAATCAATTAAAGGACAATATGAGTCAATAGTAATATAACTTGCTTAATTAAATTACGCAAATGTTTTCCAGTGGCAGAGAGTTATAAGTGTCAAAGTAATGTCAGAGTTTCATTTCTATATTTGTTGAGTGTGTTAGTTGCGTGTTTCAAACACTTTACATATTTGTTTAAAAGATTTCTGTTTTATTTTTATTATCTAGTCCGTCTGAGAGAGATTCACTGATGCATTGAAATTTATTGTTAATATCTCCCTTTAGATTGCATATAATCTATCAAAACTTTTCAAATTAAATTCAAGTAATCGCTTCAGCAAATTCTACATTTAGAAAATGTGCTCTGAAAACGGTTTTTATCTTTTGCTATGTTTTAAACATATTTTTGGCAGTGAATACAAGAATGTAACTTATTTGTTTTAACAAAAGAAAATTAAACTTGGGTTATTTATTTCTTTTTGCTTTGTTTGGTTGTTTGTTTGTTCGTATTCCACTTGTTACAAACACAATTTTAGTTCTAGTTTCCTTATTTTTGCGTGAATATACATTTATTAATATGTTTGGTATTTGGCACCCATGTAAAGGAATATAAAATATGTACCAGATTTGTGCTGAAATCTTGGAAACAAATGTATAAATCGCTTACAAATACATAGTCTGAAAATTTGAGTAAAGTAATTATACTAATAATTATTATCATCATAATTATTATTGCATCTTTTGAGAACCGTCTTCTCTTGACATTAGTATAGTGTTGCCAGAGGAATTGAAGATTTTATCCATGTGGGGTCCATTAGGCAGATACACGGTGTGTGTGTGTGTATGTGTGTGAGTGTGTGTGTATATGTGTGTGTGTGAGAGAGAGAGAGTTCCCGAGGGAAGTTGAGGGAGATAGATAGTGTGTCTTGAAATGGCTATGCTCACTTGAAGATACAGTCAAGGACACATGGAGGGATATATTTCTACTTGTGTATAGCTTATATTGCACTAGGCAAATTCAAGACGAGCTACAACTGAAGCATCTACAACAGAATACCGGACTTTGTTGTGCAATATTTGAAAATATTGGTGGGATATCTGATGAGAATCTAGCTATCATTAATGTCTCTCTCACGTGGGATACACAGCTACTTAGCTTTTTCTACTTTGAATTACGCAAACGTTTTGGCTCTTCTAATGTACTAGGCTGATTTCCCAATTGCTTTTAGGTGATTTCCAGTCTGGATCGTTTTCCCATCCGTATCACAAATAATAATGATATATTCCATCTGTATATAAATGGCAAAAATAAACTCTATTTTCGGAATTAATTTTCGCCATGTCATCGTTGCTACTGCTGCTGCTTTGGATATGCTGAGGAAATTATCTTTCATATGTATAGGACTCATGCTGTTCATAGAGATTCTACTCGATTCGAAGATCCAGGGAGGGCTAATATTTATCCTGCGCATGCTTTTCACTTCACTGATAAAGCACCCTATGTTCTATACAACCACAATTAGCTCCATGCTCTTTGGTTATGAAAGATATTGCAAACAATTATTTTGAAAATAATACTACTGAGTTAATTGGAAAAATATTGAAATTAATGAACTATCCCTTCTGAAAACTCACTGACTAAAGCAGTAAACAAAACTGTAACAGATGCAGAGAGTGAGTTTTCAAGAGAATTAAAGCAGCCTATGATTATTTGATTTCTTGCGTATCACATAATAAATTTAATCGCGATAAAAGAAACCGGTTTTTATGATGATTTTCATTTTTAGGTTTCTAATATTTCCTATCGTAGGAAGTATATATTAGCAAGGCATTTAATGATTGTTTAATTCAATTAATTGTAAATTGTGGATGCGATTTTAATCCTATGTTCCCCACGTAATCCAACAATGGAGGTAAAACATTAATATATTTAGATAATGTTAAATGAAGCTTGGTATGCGTATTTGTATGTGGTTGTTCTTTCTGTGTACATAGAACAAGAGTGAAATAGGAAAAGTGAAATGCTTTGAGTGCATTTTATGTTAAGTGCGAGAGAAAGCTAGTTTATATATATTATTTCATATGTAGTGAGCTAATATAATACAATATGATATAGACAGCAATAATTATTGCCTATAAACTCTTTTCCTCATATATGAGACAAGAACCATTAAAAAACATATGATGAGAATCACAGAAATATGTGGTATATCAATTGCACCAATTGACATAAGCTAAAGACCTTAGGGAATTAATTTTGATGCTTTAATAGTGGGATGATGGGTAGTGCCTATAAACCTATTCATATATTCTTGAATAACTACCAAGGAGGTAGTTAGTTTAAATCTCCCGACTTTCCTTTCAATTCTTGTTACAGAGTTGCCAACGCTGTATCGGCTTCCTATGGGCAAAAGAAGCAGGGTGGCATTAAATGAGCTACTACTCATTATAAACCATTAATGTGTCTGGGTTGATCATAATTAGTCTCAAGCTAATGTCATGAACATAACAGTGATTGACTTGAATCAATGGCAGGAAACATGAAACGATAGAGCATCACGAAAAACGTAGCTGGGACATAAAAGCTAATTGAGAAGTGCAGAGTCACACATGCATTTACTTTTCATAATTCTGTGCTTTAAATTTGAAATTAAGATTGCGCTATTTAAATCATTTGCGTATTGGTCTATTTAAAAGATAGCATTGACAATTACTATCTTTTACCTGCTTCAGTCATTTTGACTGTGGCCATGCTTGAGCACCACCTTTAGTCCAAGAAATTGACCCTTGGACATATTCTTTGTGAGCCTGGTACTCATTATATCGGTCTCTTTGACGAATCACTAGATTACGAGGACGTAAACACACTGACTTCGGTAGTTAAGTAATGGTGAGGGAACAAATACAGGCACAAACACACACATATATACATATATAAACGACAGGCTCCGTTCAGTTTCCAAATCCACGTACAAGGCTTTGGTCTTCTCGAGATTATATTACCAGATATTTGCCCAAGGTGCCACGCAGTAGGACTAAGCTACGAGCCACATGGTTCGGAAGCAAACTCCTTACCACACGGCCACGCATGCGCTTTGGTTAGATTTTGTAAAGAATTGGTAGTGTGTTCGATCGATATTCTGTAGAAACACTTGTCTAGAGAATACATTTCATATTATTTAAAGGTAAGTAATTTGCTGTATCGCATAATGAAAAAAGTGATCATTTCCAAGTAAAATTAACAAATTTAAAAAAATTATAATTTTGATAAAAAAAACATAAATTGAAATTTAAACGTGAGTCGTACCTGCGTAAGTGATTATGTTGTACGATCTCACCAAACGTCTCGATATGTAACAGATATCCTACATTGGAATAAAGAATTCGATTAAAATAAACAGCAATCGAATGAATATCGCACAAATGAGATACAATCACAAATAAACATTTTGACAGAAACCCGCCTGTGATTGTCATATGATGTCACTTTTTAGCCACAAATTATTACTGATTTACCAAATCTATGAGTAAAGACATTCCAATTGGTTCGAATATGATTTTCACTCTTATATGATCTTATGTATCATCACGTAAGAAGATATATTGTGAATTGATGGAAATTACTGATGTCTCTTGTGACCGCGATGATTTAATTCGTCATTGAAAGCAGTTCATTCAGTCGGTTAGCTCATAGTTACTGAGCGAATCTATCTATATTTACAGGATTCATACGGAAATCATCTAATTGAGTAAATTGGAATAAATGCTCAATAGATATGGCCGAATCACTTGCTATTCAGCATGCACATAAGGGGAATAATGCATATATCATTTATTTCTAATACCTATAACCTACTCTGTATAAATCAAATGATGATAGAATTCTACCACCTAATGTGTTTCACTTTCCGTTTACTGTTTTGAAGTTTGATAGGATTTCCTTTACGTACGATGCCTTAAAGTGATATACTAACAAAAAGAAAACAAATGCTCACTCAAAATAAGACCACGCGCATTTATGAAACGCTTGCATGATTATGAATATTTAATGTTACAAATAATTTCGCATCAGCACTAAAATATTGCTTGATTGAATGCTTATCATCACGAAGCATATTATCTTTTACTTTTGTTGTGTGTGTGTGTGTGTGTCTCTGGCTTGGTATCTATGATTGTGCCCTGCTACCGTTTTACCACCGGTGTTGGGGCGTGTACGTCTCCGCAGATTAGCGGCTGGACAAAGCTTTAAAATGTACTGGAGTCGATTCATTCGTCTATCAGGGAGATGCTCCAACATATCAGCAGTCTGATGACTGGAATACGTAAAAGATTGAATATTATACACACAAACATACATATATATATATATATATATATATATATGCATATATACATATATATACATATATATTTATACATACGTATATATATATATATGTATGTATATATATATATGTATATATATATATATATATTTATATATATATACACATACAGGAATACACACACACACACACATATATATATATATATGCATGCGTGTGCATCTATACACACTCGAAATTTTAATATCTTCTGAAATATGTGACTCCATTATTATTGAAACTAGTCTACAGAGCCGAACGTGTTTATTTAGTGATCCTAAAGATGAAAGTATATGGCCACAGTAACAAACCAACTTCGAACAATAATTAAAATAAAGTTCGTTCTTATGGTTGCGTATACGTTAGTAAAATGAATATTCTAAATGTGTGTATGTAAAATGGTTTCTATAATATTATTCTTTATATTGATTATATCATTCCTCTTAAAAACGTGGTCAGTCTACTGAGAAATCATTGACATTAAGACCCATTGTAGCGTTGTTTATTTTTACTGATTTTCATTTCTGCATTCCACACACTCTCTCTCTCTCCCTCTTTATATTCTTAGCCGTTCTCTATTTTTACATTCTTATTCAAATTAAACTAACTGATATTTAAAAAGATAGAATATTAAAAGTTTTGTCAGACAATTTTATCACTATGCGTTATCACTGATAACAAGTAATATCGTACTATTATAAATTTTATAATAAATATGATTGTGTGTGTGTGTCTTCCCTGTTTCTGTCTATGTATGTCTTTGTGTACACACAATTATTCACGCACAAAAGTATATATATATATATATATTATATATATATATATATATATACATACATACATACATATATACATATAGGTGGGAGGGGAGAGAGAATAATTCGCGCACATTCTTATATACATATTAATATATCATACATGTATCTCTATAATTATTTCCAGGGCTATTCCAAGTTTCCAAGTTTCAAATATTTTCGTTGTTCTTTCGAGTATATTATTTGTATTCATACACGTATATAACTGTCTTTATTGAGTAATAAATCATGTATATACATCTATTTTGTGCTCATATTACACGTGCAAAATACACAACCGTTCTCTGAATCTCACACACACACAGTCACACGCACGCACAAAACTTATTTACACAGATCTATGTATAGATACATGTGTATGTATATATACATACTACATTTTACTAAACAGGCAATGTTTTATGACAGTTTTATCACTTTCTTTATTGCATTGTTTATCACACTTTTACTGGAAATTCAGAATGAATAATTTCCTAAGCTTCTTTATTAATGTATTTTACGCTATTCTTTTTTATTATTTTATTGACAGTATTTTTATATATTTGTAATTTTTTTCATTCAGTGCTTTTTCTTTTTAATTTGGTCTTACAGAAATAATTTAATCTTCTCTTCCATAGTGTAGAGTGAAGTTATCTCTGTGGCTAGAAATATTAGGTCATTTCATGTTTAAAATAATTTACATTTATTGTCATGTACCGTAGCTTCCAAATATCATAATAAACATTATAGTAAACTCAGTAACAATATTATTTATAATATTTCATATTACTGGTAATAATAATAACAATTAGTACTTATAACATAATTATTATTAAGATGGAAAAGAGAGGAATAAATAAGATGAGGAATAAATATAACAATTCCAATATTTTCTTTTTAAAAATCTATATTTTGTTTCAAATTTCTATAATGGTCACTTGATGACAAAATAAATTCATAGTTTGAGAATTATTTTTGTATGAATTTATTTTAATGATACAATAAACACCGGTACATCATTATTTTACCAGCAGTACATATCTTTATATCAATGTTCTAAAATTTGATCAGAAAATTACTGATTGGTGATAATTTTTCGAAAAGGACAGGCAAGCTGGAAGTGAAAATAAGGAAAAGTTTACTGATTGTTACTGTTGATAGTAATTTGATGAAATGCAATACGGTAGCATAGGAATGTTTATAGAACATACACAAAATGAATACTACTCCTTTGAATACTATTAATAAAAATATAAGGGAATTCTTCTTGTGGAATACTTTTATTTAAAAAGATATGTTCAATATGAATAAGCTATAAATTTATATTATATACCAGACACAGCGATCGTTATTTTTGCATAAATTAAAATGAACTTTCGATATCACTCAGATATATAATTCATAATTTTTAGGAGATAGTGCGCTAGCGTGTGAACAAATACACGCAAAAAGCATGACACAGGAGTTGTTATTGAACCTTTATTAGTAACAAAATTTGTAATTCAAATGACAAACACGTTGATAATTAATTCATATATATTATATAAGCTGCTTAATTGATGAATGTATCTTTTCGGTGCATAAACCTTATTTCTTTGAAATGCATATGATATATTGAAGTGGTTTAAACTTCTCCGATCTCATTTGTTTCGGAAACTAATAGATTTCACCATAGTAATATTCTAGCAATATAGCAGACGTCGTTGCACAAGTCACGGTTTCATCTATAAGCAGTTGTTAGCATACTGTTGGATATTTTGTTTACTAATTTACACAATAAAGCCATTTATATGGCCGTTAAGCAGGTATAACATGATTTCAGGCGCAGGTATTAAAGTAAGAAAATTGAGTATATTGAATACTAAGCGCACCTGTCTAAAGTTTTCTAAAGTAATTGATATGCATCGGATTGTATCGACATCAGCAAAAACAATTATGGAAATTTAAAATGTCTTTTTCCTGATTACGGCAACAAATAATTCACTAAACAGCGGTCATTTAAACATCTTCAAATAGAACAACAGCAGACTGGTTTCTTTAAAACTAGAAAACAAAAACGTTCGTTATTATAGAGTATTAACTATTTGCCATTCACTCTCTTTCGCTTACAAACAACTGTTTAAAACATTCTCTAGATAACGTTTCATCAGATACAATAGAGCCGTAATTTAGTTTGATTTCCATTCACGTGGAGGCATTAAACTAAAAACACCTACACAAATTCAAAAGGCAAAAATTGCTATGCATTGCGCAAAATTATGAATTCATGCAGTCATATTTCACTAGGTAATAGATACGTGTGTGCGATGAGAATAAATATTTTGAAGACTTCTGCGTAAACTCGCACAAGCACCAAATTTTCTGTAGAATACATAACATTGACTTTGTTTATTTCTTGGAGAATATATACAATGTAACACAGATTTAGAGAACCTATAGCTACCCATCAAAAGTTATTGATTGTAATAAAATGTTATATATAACATGGATATTTGTCGTCCATCAGAGAAATACAATCAACAAAAAATAAGTGTATCTTATGTGGTTGCTCGATAAAACTTTAGTAGCTGTTACAACACTTATTTCAAATTTTGGCATATGACCACCAATTTCACGAAATGAGATAAATAAAGTCGATTACATCAACCTCAGCAATGAACTGAAATTTGAATTCAGAACGCAAGACAAACGAAATATCACTAAGCGTTTTGACCTCATTATAACAAGAAAATATTTATTTCGTTATTGACAACGGGGAGGGGGGGCAGAGGGGACAAAAAGAGGACAGACAAAGGGATTAAGTCGCTTACATCGACACCAGTGTGTAATTGATACTTGTTTAATCGACCTCGGAAGGATGAAAGGCAAAGTCGACCTCGGCGGAATTTGAACTCAGAACTTAGCGGTAGACGAAATACCTATTTCTTTACTACCCACAAGGGGCTAAACAGAGAGAGGACAAACACGACTTAATTTGTCGACCCCGAAAGGATGCAAGGCAAAGTCGACCTCGGCGGAATTTGAAGTCAGTACGGAGCGGCAGACGAAATACTGCTAAGCATTTCGCCCGGCGTGCTAACGTTTCTGCTAGCTCACCGCCCTAGCACAAGAAAATTTTTTGAAAGCAGTTATTCCTTTTTAATACCATTAAGGCGGCGATTTCTGAGTTCAAATTCTGCGGAGGTCGGTTTTTCCAGTCATCCCTTTGGCATCGACAAAATAAGCACCAGGCGAACAGTGCCGGTCCATACTATTGTCTTGACCACTATCCGTACTTGCCAAACATTTGAAACCGCTACTACTAAATATATATTAGTTGATAAGCTGATCGAATCGGTAGCAAACGTAGCAAAAGTGTTAGCAGTATTTCGTCCGCCTTTCACCTCTGGGTTCAAATTCCGTTGATATCGAGTTTGCCTTTCAGTCTTTACTGGTCGATAAAATTAGTTGGACAAAACTGTAATAGCTAATATTCAGCAACAAATATCATCATCTTTATGATCATTAACATCATCGTCATCGTCGTCGTCGTCAGCCAGCAGCAGCAGCAAGAACAATTATATTGGTAGTAACAATAATCAAAACATCTGGTTACTCGTCGTGAGAATGATTTGATTGTAAATTTAATCGATCTGCGAGATGTGAAACTACAACAAAAAAAAAATGACGAAAAGAATTGACAACGCAAAAACTGATATACTTTCATCCGAATTGAATTTGTACAAAGGTCGGCTTGCATTGTTGATTGTTATTCACGAAAGTAAACTTTAAGCTCTTCATTCTGTCCCTATAAAGCACTATAATACAGTACTTAATTCATATGCTGTGGTCGGTTTTCAATATAATAATGTTAAGGATTTTACTTATTTCTATAGTATAACAAAGAGCAATAAATACAAATATACTTTTTTAAAAAAATAGGCA
This sequence comes from Octopus sinensis, assembly GCF_006345805.1. Classification (NCBI taxonomy): domain Eukaryota; kingdom Metazoa; phylum Mollusca; class Cephalopoda; order Octopoda; family Octopodidae; genus Octopus; species Octopus sinensis. The sequence continues at coordinate 43,641,850 of NC_043000.1, forward strand.
CATCTTAGAATAATAAAGGAAGATTTGTGTTATAAGATTTTTTTTTTTCACGTGAATCATATTTCTTGTTTGTGTTTGAACTCATTTCATATTTGTACATGTCTGAAAGACCTTAACTAATAGGGACGTTACGTGGAGAATTTTTAAAATATAATAAAATATGAAGGTGAAATATGATTGAAAGAAGTGAAGAGAAATACTGCGACAAAATTATTCAGAATACATTCAGTACAAAATATAAATAATTATTATTTCTTATATGAAATAAATAACTCATATACGCATAGCATATACGTGCATATTTAAAATATTTCTATATGTATTAGAATAGTTTTCTATTGTCTCATAATACGCAAACATATATGTCTAGTCGCTGAACAATATCTAAAAGTTTGATAGAATTCATAAAAGTATGATTGAACAACAGAAGAAAAAAAGCCAAATCATTTTCAAAAATTTACTTTTCATTATATAAATTTGACTGATAGCAGTAAATTCGTTCAAATACTGGTGCATTGTCCAATTGACTTAGCATTTCCTCCTTGTAGTGTATAGAATTATATATGTGAAGATGCATTACTGAGTGGTTAATATATGCGGTTCATGATCGTATGGCTATGAATTAAATTCCCGGTGGTGCATTGTGTCCCTGAGCAAATATCTTTATTTCACACTGCTGCAGTCCACTCGACTACCAACTACGAGCAATAACTGTATTTCAAAGTGCCAGTCTTGTCACATTATATACCACGCTGAATCTACCTTGGCCGCAGTTAAATGACTGAAACAAATAAGAGTAAAAGGGTAACTATGTCTACGAGTATATTTGCTAGCCTTTGAAATTTTCAGCTGAACCTCGTAAATTACCTGAGGAATCCTGGAAAAAAACCCAGTCTGTACCGAAAGTCAAACGAATGCAATGTGTTAGGAAACGGTTAAAACTGTTACTGTTCCTTACTAATAGAAGCGCTGTTTAATAACGTAGAAAAGTTACTATAGAAACATACTTTCTGAGGGAAATCTATGTTCGTCCCTAAGATATGAAGACTACACAGATACTATAATCTACATACTCCTTACACCCATTCTGTCGAGTTAACCAAATTTACAGAACTACAGAAAAGGAGATTCGAAGTTGGTCCGATATTCATGAAAATATATGTACGAATACATTTGAGAGTGGTTGCAAGAAATTTAGGTAAGTTCATGGAATAAAATGGAAACGGCAATGATTTCGACAGAGTTATCTAGAATTGCGTCCGAGAAGCGCTTTCCATGATTGCCGTCGCATCTGTTATATGCAAATTCATTATTAAATGTTTATGCGCAGAAAATGAAATTTAAAAAAAGTTATTTTATGCAAATTGTTAATGGAATTCTACAAAATCAAATGTTTCTTCAGCACCAATTGCAGCATGTGAAACAACATAACATTCGGATACGAATTTTATGGTAAGATGAGCAACTATCTATTATATATGAAGCATCGTAACAAGCTTCAAGTTACAAGGGTTAAAGAGCGACAATTTTCAACATAGAAAGGACTCATATTCAATAATGAGACAGATATATTCGCATTATAAATCGCAGAAAGACACGATCATGTTGGTCTTTGGAAACTACTTCAGAATACGAATTACACGAGGGGGAAATTATATTAGATAAGCGAAGCAAATCGACTTAACACTTCCGAAAAGGAATTAATAAAAAAAGAAGATATACCAATAAAAAAATGAAATTATATGACTATAAATAGGTAAAACAATACAGAATATGAAAAATAGAACGTTAAATCAGGAAGAAGAAATCTACAATCCATAAAGTAAATACCCCGTATATAACTCAAGCTTACTTTAAAACTAGTGAAATGTTTCTTCACTAGTTTCTTGCAACAAATAAAATTAATTTTGATACTCATGGAAATCATGAACATTACTATTTTTATAAATAATAATCATACTAAAACTAATTTATTTCAATTATCAGCATATTTTATCGATTAGAAAATTGTTTCCATGGAAATTAATAATTCTCATCATATGCATTTGTGTTATTAATGGAAGAAGTAACTTCCGACAAATTTTGCTAGTCATGCGTGATGTTTAATTTGATTCAAAACTAATTATTATATTTTTCATAAAATTTTGATTTTTTTTTGGAAATATTTCTATATTTAAAACAATGCATACGAATTTCACAAGAAATATAATGTTAAACATTGTCACATTTTATAATATTTTATAACCATTAAATACTTAGAGTGATGATGAGATTCAGGCACTTGACAATGCCAAGTAGCTTAGTTGAAGTGCTTTGCACATATTTATATGTTAGAATACTTTCATTGTATTAATGATTTGTTATACGTGTTAACTTTTTTATTTTGTATATTTCTAATATGAATGTATACGTCTTTTATGTTCAAATTAGCAATGTTGCCAACAGATAGATATTTGCTTTAGAAAAACTTAGTTACTACCTTGGATCATTTAGTTCTCGAAATCAATGAACACGTTTTTCATAAATTTTATGAAACGTTTCAGAGACTTGTATTCTTCAGCGTATCATCAGATTATTTAAAAGCATTAACTCACAAGATTATGAGCGAGATAACGCCAATATATAACCAGTGCTTATATTTGACACGGATGGACGAAATGTAAATGTGTTCATAACAGTATATTAGGAGGAACAAATAATGGATATCCTAAAATATTTTCATCAGGTATTTTACTATTTATTCCAAGCACAATCGTTAAATACATTAATATGCATCAAAGTATTACGCCGTAATATTTATGAGATATTGGAAGACATAATTATTGAAACCCTTTTAAACCAGACGAGAAAAAAATTCTCCTACTGAGATAGTGACGTGCGAGATTTTTCAACATGAAAGTGAACAGTGCTATTATTTATTACTAATTTGACTTTATGTCCATTATTGTGCAAAATATATTAGAGCTAACTTAAACATACATGGCTCTGTTTTGTATTAACGTTAATATAAGATTTGAATTGCGCCAACTATATATTCTGTGCCCGAATGTAAAACTTATTCGGTTGTTACATTGAATTAAATACCAGAATATTTAGAATATTTATACAGAATGTATCTGTTAAGCTTGAATATATCATGTACATGTTATCATTCTGTACGCTCTATTCTTCTTGCCTCAAAAGGTTGAGAAGACTAATCTATCATAAGATGTATTAATCACTTAATATTAGGTTAAGAAAGTTCTTGCGTTTTTAACCTTTAAATTCAGATGCACACATCTCGGCTCAAACAAAACTTTATTAATCGAAATAAGCACCATCACAATCAACACACTTTTGCCAACGTGAAACAAGTTTATTTATGCCAGTAGTGTAAAAATCCTGAGTTCTGGTGGTGATGGAGCCGTTGAAGGGGTATTTGGCATCGTCTTGGTTTTTGGAGCATTTCTGACGAAAGTTGTTGAGGTGCTTGAAAAAGTGTTTGTCGGTAGGCGAGAGGTCTGGTAAGTATGGTGGGTGAGGCAGAGATTCGTAGCCCAATTCGTTCCCCTTCTGCAGGGTCAGTTGTGCGACGTGTGACTGAGCGTTGTCGTGGAGAAAAATTGGCCTTTTTCTATTGACCAATGCTGGCTGTTGCTGCCGAAGTTTCTTATGCATCTCATCCATTTGCTGACAGTACTTCTCCGCCGTAATGATTTCGCCTGGATCAAAAAAGCTGTGATAGACGAGACTGGCCGCTGACAACAAGCATTTACTTTGACCTTCTTTTGGTGCAACTTTGGCTTCGGTAAGTGACGTGGTGCTTTGTCGGCGTCCAACCACTGAGCTGAGCGTTGTCGGTTGTCGTAAATAATCCACTATTCATCGCAAGTCACAGTCGGGTCGAGAAATGGGTCGATCTTGTTGCGTAAAAGAAGGGAATACGACACTTCAAACCGGGTTTTTTTCTTGTTGTCGTTCAATTCGTGCGGAACCAATTTCTCAAGTATTTTCGTTTTTCAAATCTCAAGTGGTTGGAAAGTGTTGTATACGTTCCGTCTAATTCAGAAGCAAGCTCTCGAACAGTTGTGCGTGGATTAACTTTCACTAAGGCTCTTAGTTGATCGTTGTAAACATCCGATCGCTGACCACTACGCTTATCATCTTCAAGACTCTCGTCACCGCTACGAAATTTCTTAAATCATCATTGTGCTGTACGTTCCTAGGCCAAGCGAATTTGCTTTTTGCCCATGTTGTATTCAATGTTCCGGAAAAAAACCTAATTCTTCAAAAAGAAAAAAGAGTAACACGATTAGATAGAGCGAAAAACGGGCTTTAAAATGATATATAAGTTCAACTAAATTTAACGAAAATTAATTGGTAAATACATCATTTAAAGCCAAAATTTAAAATTCCGCAAGGACATTCTTGACAACCTAATACTTGTAACGTCACCAGATCAAAATGTACCTATTTTTTTTTAGTGCTTTTCACAATAACATTGACTAAATATGATATGAAATCAACGAAATACATGTCATTACATTTTCGAAAATTAAAATAAACTCAAATGCTAAACCTATTTAGAAATAATGTATGGGTATTAAAGAATTCAAGATCACTTATGGGAACAGTTAGGAAGAGTGAAGAGAACCTTCTAAAGATTAAAATAGTTTCAACACTCACAACGTTATATCAACTACCTTATTTACACAATAATTTGTGATTCTGAAAATTATGAAATCATCACATTAATTTCGATAACTTGAATGGTAAGTTCAAATTAATTCACCTCCGGATTTCCATGTGAAATGGAAATATCATGTAATAAATATCAGGTAATATCTACAATAAGATATAAAGAATGGTAGCTCGTATTAGTATACTGCATGTGAACTCATGATCGGAAAGTGGTTATATTAATGAAATGGGAATGATGAAGTATTTATCAGAAAAGTGGTTTATCAGATATAGGGAATATATCTCTTCAAAAACTCATAGCATAAGTTTTTATGAGTGATGAATTACATTAAATCAATCTAAAATATTTAAAGTTGAGTTTTCTATATCGACAATACGTTTTGTTTTGAGTTCTCATTGTCTTGAGTATTTACAAGAAACGAATAAGGACAGGCATTCAACGATAACTGAAGATTAATGAACTTACAGATAGTTTACTATGATATTCTAAAACGATAGAAATATAATGATTATAATTTAGAAAAATAAAATACCAGACACTGAACAAAAGTTATACAAAAATTGCATTTAATATAGATTTGATGATTCAGTATCGATGTTAAACAAAGAGAAATTAATCTCATTTAAAAAGACATATACTAACTCTATAGTGTCTCCAACCTTTTCTTTCTAAACGAAAAGAAATGAAGATTGACAGAGTCTAATTAGAACAACATGAAAAATAATAATTATAACAATATCAACAATAATGATGAACATAATAATACTACATATATTATAAAGTACATCTTAGTGGAGAACAAAACAAAAAAAAACTTCTTTTTCTTAGACAAGAAGCCATACAGAATCATAAAGCGACATACGTCTGCATTTAAAACATAAACGAACAATTAATTTTCTATTTTTATTCGCAGTAAGATTTTTCTTATAATTGAAACAATAAAAACTAAAGCCATGAAAGTAATTTGAATTTAGTCAGTTTTTATTTTCTAATTTGCAAATTTTTACAACTATTCTTTATTTCGGTATCCATAAAAACTCGAGTTACGAAAAGAGAGAAGGTCACTCCTTTCAGAAAATATTTTACAACACAAGCTTACTTTTACGTGAATACACTGACATATGCATAGGTCCATGCTCACACAGTGAGAAAAAGCACTAATTAGGTATGTACTTACACACAAATGAATACACTTACACACACGCGCACACACACATATATGTATGTATATATATAATAAATGTATATGTATACCTATATTTATCTATCTATCTATCTACCTACCAATCTATCTATCTATCTATATGTATGTATGTATGTATTATGTGTAAGTTTATGTGTGCCTGTGTGCCCGCGTGTGTGTAATTGCAAATGTGAAGATCTTTTCAGATTGTATAACGTCTTCCCTTGGAACGTTAGAGGAATTCAAAGAAAACTTTTTCCAACTGAAAAAAGAAAGAATTTCTGAAAGTAAATACTTCTCTAATGATAGCATATTCAATTCTAAAATCGACTTTAATTTCTTTCAATATAGGAAGTATTTTCAAAGAGAAAAATGGAAGGAAGAAAGGAAGTTTGTGATATGCGAATCATTAAAATATCAATTATGAAAAGGTATATATATATATATACACCCATCCATCCATCCATCCCTGCATATATATACGTATATTTCAATGTATGCATATATATATATATATATTATATATATATATATATATATATATATATATATATATATATATATACATTTAAACATATGTATATGTATGCATGGATGAATGGATAGATGTATCTATCAATCTATCTATATATCTATCTTTCATGCTGTATGTCTGCCTATCTAGGAATATGCGTGTTTGTATTTCCCTAATCATGTAGTAGGTAGGAACATATATACAGCTATGCATATGTGTATATACAATAAGTTTGTATATGGTGATGAATGTATATCCCACACGTTGGTGTATGCATATATTGCAATGCAAAAATAATCAATGTTATGTTGATATCACAATTTGCTTTGTTCATTAAATTTCAAAAACCTTCCCGATTTATTTTCTTTTGTATATATGAGAGTGTTGACAATATTGTAAATATTAGAGCTTTACATAATACCACCAATACTTCGGATGTAATGATGTAATAATTAGACAATAAATAGCCAATCATAAAGGTGGAAAAAGCGCTAAGCGCAGATGAACATGGCGATTCATAGCGATACAAGTAACTTATAAGTGGATTCTAACAGATGAATTATGCAAATTTGAAATACTCTGTCGACCAAAAAAATTAAGAAACATTCATATCAACGTAATTAAATGTATGAGGAAATTTTGCATCCTATATCAAGTCTAATTTTACAAATTGTCCAGGAATAAATGTTTTATGAACATGCATATGTATGTACATATTTCTATGTACGAAAATACATGTGGATGGATATAAACGTGCTTATATATTTATGCATACATAGTTATATGTATGTATGTTTGTATGTATATGATGTATACACACCCAGAGATCGCACACACTCTCACACACAGACACACATATCATATACCAAGTACATCATTAAGAAAATGTTCATCACGATAATGCATGGGCTCAGAAATAAAAATAAATACACAAACAGTTAGTCAATTACAAAGGAATCAATGAAGTAGTCTTTGAAGAATGCACAGAAAAGAGGGATATATTAGAAAGGATATATTATAAACACTTGAGATTAATACCTAATGATTATAAATATAAACTTAAAGGAATAAGCCATAACAGTCTAATTGTCCTAGGAATAATTAATAGATATATTACTAAAAATATAGAACTAAGTCCTCTACATGGATGCGAATGTTCATAATGGCAGGCTAGATAAATTGTTAAAAACCAACTTTGGTGTAAATCATTGGAATATTTATTGAGGGAGAATAAAAAGTCATAATTTGTGATGGACAGTTTTCGACTCATCAATCTTAGAGGTGTTTTGATAACCAGTTAGAAACAATAATAAGTCAGTCTATGAAACATACAATAAATATTTAATGAGTAAGCATATTACACTAAACTAACTTAAATACACAATCAGATTTATATTTTCTGGTACGACAAACAATGATGGATGTGTGTGTGTGCATGTGTTTGAGTGTGCGCGTGTTGTTTATGGTTATGCTTGAATATGTTATATGTGATCGTGCATTGGCAAAAAGAAACAAAAATGCAAAATGTATGCAAATATTCTTAGGGAATTGACATAAAAAAATAACGTCAAGGCAATATTGAATATGCAAACTTAGTTAGCAATGCAAATATGATAGACAGACATCCAAGAAATAGAGAATATATCCACCAATAATCTAGGAATGCAAGTGAGAATTTGTAATTATCCTTTCAGCTTGATGGTAATTATTTGAGGGAGAAACACAGATAGAACCCCTATAATATTTAGGAGTAGTGAAAGATTACTAATATCAAAGTATAGATAGTTGCGTAACTGCATAATTTAAAGATATACACGACATGAGGTAAATATCACTGATTTGCAATGTAAACATTGTACTATTGTATTGAAATGTAACAGATCAAATATTCATATAGTCAAAGAAGAAGGAAAAAGGGAAATGAACCACAGCAAATAAAGAATGCCCTCAGATATGCGATAGCCAGTGAAAATCACAATAGAAAATAAAACGGCTAACGTGATTGTTATATACATTTTCCTTGTGCACATGTATAAGATCAAAACAATTTCTATGCGTTTGATACATTATATGATTGCATTAAAATTATAGTGGAGCCGTGTGGGCTTAGTGGTTAAAGTGGTTGATTCATGATCGTAATATTGTGGTTTCGATTCCTGAACTGGCCGACGCGTTGTGTTCTGTACTTCACTTCACATTGTTCCAATTCACTCAGCTGGCAAACACTAGTAATCCTGCGACGGACTGGCGACCAGCACAGATGGGGCGTTTAATCCCCATGGAAACCGGCAAACCGTTCCTTATGAGTGGGTACGGCTCATCAAGCTAACCTCTACCTTCAATTAAAATTACTAACCTCTAATTTAACCACATTTACTACGAAGGTAAAACCACATATATGTGGTGAGTGGGGAAATGCTACTTACAAACATTTGCACATTCATTCCTAAGAATCTCAGGCCATGATTACTATCTTAAAATTTATTATTCTTTAACTCACCTTACATTTATCTCCATTTTTATAATTTTCTATAACTTAACAAATTATATTATATTGAGAATTATCATTTCAGTTTAGGAAATTATAGCTAGATTCTGTTTTAACAATCCCGCATAAATATGAACAGTGAAACACTGTTATGTGAATAAACTATGACAACTACAGAGAAGTCCCAGAACTGTGGATTTACAGTCTCTCATTAATGCTCTCTAGTTAGAATGATATGTGAGTTGGATAGAATTTAAATGACGTATCTGTGAGTCGGATAGGTTTTAAATTACTTTTTCTTGTATTATATCTAGTGGATTTATATTGAGAGAAAATGTTTAACTTCGATTGTTTGAATTCATTAATGTAGAAACATATAACATAAAATATTTTAAGTACACTAAATTTTATAGCTGCACATATATTTTATCTAAGTGTGCACTAACATTCGGTATTAAGCTTAACAGATATTTTCTTAAAATTAAAGACCGAATCATTTAAGTAATATCATTGAATTGTACTGTACCGTGCCTGACCTTATGATATGTATGTTGACAGCTGTTTCAACGGTATGTCCAAAACGCACTCGAAGATGTTTGCCATGTCGAGGTACGTGCTAAACAATTTTGAATCCATACAACATGTTGTATTGTAGAAGATAAACGTTGGACTATGACGGACAGTATTTGTTATGAGAATGGAGCAAAGAAAATGTAAGTCTTCGATGAGTACTCGTTTTAGCAAATATATGATCTGGTGAAAGATATAGTAAACACGAATCCAGTATTTAGATATTCATGTGTGTTGTAAGGAGAGATTTCATTGATAATTTGGCTTACTTTTAATATTTCTTATTTACCATTGTAAAATGTCCCCTATGAAAAATGTATATAGTTTCAGCATATCTTAAAAAAGTATATTCGCAGAGCATAGGATATTTTGTCTAGTACGTGAAAATATCATTTCGTAATATTTGCATATTATCAAAAGCCTTTTGAGGAGAGCTTGATTGTTTGTAATAGACCGTAGTAAATTTTAGTGCTAGGCAAGCAATTACGTGGAATATAGATCAATTACAGCTACCCCAATGTTCAATTTATAGTTATTATTTAATTGACCATGAAATGATGAAAGGGAAAAGTCGACCTTGGCGGAATTTGAACTCTGAAGGTTAAGTCGGAAGAAATGCTGGGAAGCATTTTTCCAGTGTAGAAACGTTTCTGCAAGCTCACCGGCTAATAGTAAAGAAATATTAATGATTCATGAAACCTAGGATAAAGTGCTATCCGCTTGGAGTTTATTGGCTATGAGAAGCAGGACAGTATATCAAAAAAGAAAACTTAGCTTGGTATCCCTCTAAATTCCACGCGTTATAAATCTCTTATCTAGTACTCCGTTAGCTAAGGTATTTTTAATAGACTCCATAAGTATATAGAATTTATATGTTAATTTTATGCATCTAAAACTAGTTTAGATTAATATATATCAAACGCAGCATGCATAAATACATTAAATGTGATAAATATTTGGCATAGTTTGTGATCGTGTTTGGAGCACTTGAACTTATCAACTCTTGGAGGGAAAGCAAAGATAATGGAATACTGATAATTTTTAATAAAACATAAATGGGTACTGCTTATTTATGAGAAAGCAAATCTGTTTGAATGCTCTCTACTACAGATGTGGAATACTTTTGCACGCAAACATGTATATGTATATACATATAATTGCTAGGTCGTTCCTGGCTTCTGCTTGTAACAGGTAACCTATAATCAAGTACAACTTGTCACATGGTCATGCCATCAGCAACTAAAGCGATAAGCCACTCCAATCATCCTTGATGAAGAATTTGAGTTGTTGGGCATCCTCGGAATGAAAAACAAAACACGTCACAGCTTGAAGGATCTCAAGTGAGCTAACGTTCTTCCACTCATGTGAGATTATCTGGACTAGTGGTTAGGGTGATGCAAAGCACGATCACGAGATCATTGTTTCGAATACCAGTCTGCCTTTGCTTTATATACTTGACCAAAACATTTCATTTAAAGTTGTTCTAGTTCATTCAGCTATAAATGGATAAACTGTGACGGATTAACGTACAAGTGCGAAATGGTGACTTAGGAAAATCAACTGAAAATCAAGTAGTCGAAACGATAAATATTACAATGTGTACTGCGAATCTCGACTGGAAATGATTGTTCGTCTAAGAGTGAATTACACACACACACACACACACACATATTCGGCTCAGTATTTTACTGGTATAACATATTTGATGTCGACTCCAAATATATGAGTGAAATGTCGAGCAAAGATGTCACACATGCCTTTTGTTTAGCAATTATACTGAAAATGGGTTTCTGTGATACACCACAAGGCCGTTACGTGAGATGCAAAAATTATTATCCAATAAATAAGATCCAAATGAATGTCGATTGCCAAAAATATGTAAATATATTGTATATTGCATCTTTTCACTAAAATTTTCAAATTTGGATATGCCAGTAACTAAATGTAACTGAATGTATTCAGCTTCAATCCTCCATCATCTTTATATTGAACATACTTTAATATGTTTGACTTGATTAATGACTAAGCAGAAAGATGTTGGTGCGAAAAAAAACAGTTGTAACGATAACTTACCTATCTGTTTAACAACAGACCCTATTTTTTCCTATTCCCATGAAGAATATTCGCTTCATGAAGAAATTTGTGTATATATATATATATATATATATATATATATATATATATATATATAATATATATATATATATATATATATAATCAGATATTCAATGTGAATTGTCCATATGTGCGCAGTAAAGAGAATGCAATAATTATTTTACGGTTATTATAAATGGATTCCATAATACAAAGTCAAAATTGTGTAATTTTATCAAGCTTTATATCCATATATCAACCTTATATTTCTGAATGTTATTTAGTATAACACTTCCTTTCCGTACATTCTTCTACTGGAAATGTTTTTGTCTTCTATATTTGTTTTCCAATTTTCATGTTACTTCCACGTACTGAATATAGAACGAGGAACGACATACTATTACAGATAAATATTGCATTGGTAAATGTAGTATAATTAAAAATTAATAGGAATTTAGAGGATTGCATGATAAATTTGTCTATTTCCTAAAGCGAAAAATGATGCATATTATTTTACATGATGACACATATACATACCTTAAACGTTACACTCACGAATTACCAAAGCCGGAGTAAATGATGAGTAGGAATGGGCTTACACTTTGGAAGTGCAACCTCTAGTAATTGACTCAGCGGCTGGTTTGTTTTGTTTTAATGTATCTGTTGTTTAGGTTTTCTAAAACATATTTAAAATTAGTGTCGTAACCCATAGACTTTTAGGTCTTATACAGTACACAATTCTTGCAGGTAACTATACAACACATGCAATACGGACATTCACAAAAATGGAAGATGATGACTTGCAATTTTAGAGGAAGGATAATCGTGAAAGATCATCGATTGGTATAACACGATGATGTAACACGATTAAAATTGGTTACAAGATTCTGATACATTTATCATATGTAAGACAGATAAAATTCATCACTAGACGCCTAGATTAAATTTACTATATAAATATTAAAGTCAATGGCAATTTCCTTTATGCAAAATATGAAGGGTTTCACAACGGTATTTTAGTTAATTTAATCCAAATTCCACCTGAAGTTAATTATTAACAAGAAAAAATATCACAGCAATATAGATGTATATATATATACATACACATGACTCGCTTTGTCCGAAATACATAAGAAGTTGCATAATATTGAATGCTCTAGACGATTTGAACTTCTTCTCGGGTTCTACAAGTGGATTTAACCTAATTTATAAAATATCTTACTTTACTTATCTTCAAAGTGCATCTATGTACTTCAACCTCATATATCGTATACTGGGAAAATCAAAGTTTCGGACCCAATTTGTTCCCAGATTAAAATTAAAATATAATCTCACTTGAAGCTCGGGAAGTCAGTTTAAATAGGGATTCTCTATTTAACTCGACGCCAGATGAGTCAGTTCTGACATATGGTACAGGGTACAAAAGATTTCCTGAAATATTTATCTGATGCATTTTGGTGTTTTTGATATTACAACATATATATACATATATATATATATATATATATATATATATATATATATATATATATATATATATATATGGTTATGTCCTGTACTTATTGCGTATATTTTGGTTTTGTCTTCTGCTTATCTCGGTGTGTTTACGTATTCTTCAGAACATGACCATATATATATATATATATATATATATATATATATATATATATATATATATATATATATATAATTATTATTTGAGAGAATAGAATCCAAACTTACAAGGAAAAAATTCAACTTAGAAATACTAAATCAAATTTCACACAATATAATATAAAAGGCGCAGGAGTGGCTAAGGCGCATGAGTGGCTGTGTGGTAAGTAGCTTGCTTACCAACCGCATGGTTCCGGGTTCAGTCCCACTGCGTGGCACCTTGGGAGAGTGCCTTCTACTTTAGCCTCGAGCCGACCAAAGCCTTGTGAGTGGATTCGGTAGACGGAAACTGAATATTAAAATTTAAATAACAATAAAATGTCATCGATTGAGTAAATTGCAAAAAATAATAATAAAAACGTATAAAATATAGTAATTTCTCTACTACTATAATCATTTCTTACATATAGCCACGAACCACGTTTCGTTATTCTACCTATTATATACGTTTTTATTATTAATTTTTGCAATTTACTTAATCATTGACATTTTATTGTTATTTTAATTTTAATATTTCTATTATATGTAATTTTCTGGATGGTGTAATTTAATTGTTCATTTCGAATTAATAAAAGATGTTTTTTCTAATTTTATATATATATATATATATATATATATATTATATATATATATATATATATGTGTGTGTGTGTGTGTGTGTGTGTGTGTGACCTCGTGAGTACCGCCGCCGATTTTTTCCCTCTATCTTCCCTTCTTGGGATCCTTCCTTCTCCTATGTTTCCGACGAAGAGCTCCGCTCGAAAGTTAAACCCTCCTTCTTCCCTTCTTTCCTGAGCGTCCAATAATACTTTATTTGTTCCACGTCCTCGCGTTGTTGTGTTTTTGTTTTTTTTGTGTTTTCTTGTTTGGATTAACTATATATATATATATATATATATATATATATATATATCATCGCTATTCCATCTGTGATTGTTGTAAATACCCAGACTAAAACGAAAATAATATTTTGATTGTATATCAGTTTGCTTAGAATGTAGTTTTAAATATCGCATCAATTACATTCATATATGAAAAGAAGAAGACGATTCTATACGGATTTCGACATATGTTTAATCTATTTACCATTTGATATACCAGATTAATCGATTACAAATTAAAGATTGTAAGATTTTTGGGGAAAATTAATGTAATGGAATTCTATATAAGAAATGGTGAGTCGAAAAGTGATATTTGCTTAGTGCGTATTATGAATAATTTCTGTAAGAAACAAGACTCTTGTATCACTTCACTGATACGTATGTTAACAGAGAATTGTTAAAACAGTGATAAACAACAGAATAAGTATATCTTTCGTTGTCTTCAAAATACTAATGATTAAAGATATTTCCATTATATTTTGTTGTACCTTTGGGCGATGTTCTGCTAAAGAAGCAGTGAAATTCTAATAACTTCAGTGGCACAATATCACAAAAGCCCTGAGGGCAAACTATCACTGAATATAATGAACAGATTATTTTCTTGAAAGGTAACTTGTATAGTCTATATGAAAAGATTGCTTATATGTTTTAAATATTTAATCATCTATACAAAGGTTTGAATATTCAATACAAGGTTTCATTAAGTAAAAGTAAAAGCAAAATGACGACAAATATGTTTCTCTTGGAAACAGAGCTACCTCAATTTTGATTTGTCTATTTCTGGGGAAATTCTTTATTTTTGCTATCTACGTGTATTCATGAGCTGTGACTACGTTATTCAATCTGTTTTAAATAACTGTTAGCATCTTGACATAGATCATCAATTCATTGATCATAGTCATTGTTACATCACTTTGAAGACTAAAAGTGCATGTAAGATTGTGAGAAAAACAAGATTTTATTTATTAACATTTGTTTTTATATCTTGTATCCAATGATCATTGTCAATAAGAAGGTTACCAAAATGCTATATATAAATTTTCTAGTAATACACATTTTCAATTAACAAAATCATAATTATTTCCCTACTGAGTAATATCAACGAAGATTTGCAAAGAATATTGACTGTGGAATTTTGAGTATGTAAATTAATTACGCAGTTAAATACGTTAATTTCTTAGGAAATGCGGGGGCTTCTCCCAGCAAGAACTCATGTAATACTTGTGCTGAACATGACGATGAAAGCTTCACAAGGTCTATAAAGAAGCAATAATCCATCCTCTCGTATATCTTGAATTCAAAATAGAGTAATATTAAGTAATTATAGCAGTATTGTACTATACCGCGATGTGAAAAGGAAAAACAAAACATTTTACACAATGAGATTATTAAAAAAATACAAGATGTTAAGAAACTGAAGCACATTTTAGTTTCTCAATCAAATACAAATAAAGAATAATAATTTTCCCCACGTTTTCACTAAGCTAGTAAATGATAACAAAAACAAAGCTAGATTGCACATATATTGCTTTACACTTTTGGAGCTCATAGAAGTAGAGATATACTGATTATGTTTGGAAAACAATGACGTTATCTCAGATTGTATTAATGATTTATTTCTTACGTGCGACAGACATGCATACATACAAATTGTCACACGATGCCATAATGCTTTCGCACTATTTATAGTGCAATACTTTGAAATACAAATTAACATATAGGATTTACTCACAAAATGTATGTGTGCGTGTGCGTATGGGGTGTGTCAGTGTATGTTCGCCATGATAGATCGTTAGCCACTACACACATTTTTTCTCTCCTTTTTTCTCTCCTTGTTTTCTGCGTCCCTTTCTATAGAAGAGCGTAGGTTCGAAACGTAAAAGACTTTTTTCTATTCCTGGGCGTTATACTAATCTCTGTGATTTGTACACCACCTGACTTCGTCTTGTGTTGTTTGTTTCGTAAACTCTCCTTATATATATAGAGAGATATAAATAGATATATCTTTCATCTTTTACTGGTTTCAGCCCATGCAGAAAGGTTCTTCAGGTGCCCAATTTTGCATTTGATGTTGTTCTGCGACAGGCTTCTTATTTTCATCAGTCGAAATGGCGTTGGTGTTGGTGTGTTGGGTGGTTTAGTGGCAGTGATGGCCAATCGAGGTCCATCAATTTTGGCGGTCATGTGTGTGTGTGTATTTGTGTGTATATATAATTAGCAGACACGTAGTATGCATATTGTAAAAGTAATGTATTTTACCGGTACACTTCCGAAATTAATTTTGAAGAAATATAATTTAACTTCAAGAACATTCCCGAAATCCATGTTAGGTGATACTACAGTTTCATAAAGAAATTAGATGATATATAGATAAGGTGGATAATATAAGTTTGGGGTTTGGTGATAAACAAAGGGAGAACTTGTATTATTAACACTAAAAAAATGGTTCAAGTACATCATAAGAAATTCATATGCCTTCCTGTATTTTGAATTAACGTGTTTAGTGAAGGTTGAGTTATTTCTTGCTTGTAACAGTGCATTCTTTAGATTTCGCATCAAAACCTGAACGATTTTACAAACGTGGCTTTTAGAGGCTTGTTGGGAATGAAGTTCTAGAAAATAATGGACATTATGTTACCGAATAAATATTGTCTTAATCATGGGCTTTTTCATTTTTTAAAGATACCTTAAAATCGAGCATTACCTTTGCACCAACCTGATATATTGCAGTAACTCCAGCAATTCCTAGGGATATCTGAAGAAAGAATTATTATTCCGAAATATGATATCGGATGATGGATGATTAAATTACAACAGTTCTTATAGCTCATTGTTTGTATTATGGTGCATTGTTATGTCATTCAAAATATTTTATTCTTTACAAACAATACACAATGCTTCCAGCGAACACCAATACTCTCATATATATGTATATATATATATATGCGTGTGTGTGTGTATGTGTGTGTGTGTGTTAGTGTATTGTTAGTATATGACACGATAGACCGAAACAGCATACAGTGAGATATTGCTCTCACCAAATTCATTCCGATGTGTTACGAAGCAAACTTTACCATTCTTTCCCATGTGAAAACAGTGTTGCTAGTAGTCATATCAAATATATTATTTACCTTATTGTTTGTCTAAGTGTTTTTCTTATATAACGAAGACTAGTACGAGGCTAAGTTGTTTCAAAAATGCTTCTTAAGCGTAGTAATAACAACCTTTGTTATTCAACATTTTTCGCATTTTGCTGTAATGAAAATTGTTTAGATTTACGCTTCAGACGCTAATATTTATACAATAGACAAATTCATTTATATCAAAGCAATCGCAATCGAAACAGTTTGAAACAAATAGTTATAAAGAAAGAAATTCCATCTGATACTCGGTTATCTGTAATATATTGAAATATACTTATATCTTAAATCACAAATATTAGAAAATACATTGCGATATTCTTTACCGATGCTGTGAAAAATGAGTCCGCTTACAATCTTTAACTACTTTTTTCTTTAAGTCAATAATTTTTAAGCAATTATATGTACTCAAAGTATTTGTTTCCTTATATCTCAAATTTTAGATGCAAAAATTAAAAGTAATTTCATTCGCATATATCATTATTAATATATATATATTGAAGAAATAAGGATGTTAGTGAGAGAAAATTAATTGATGTATATCAGCTAATGCTATTTTGTATCTGTCTCAGAAACAGGAAATGCAATAATTCATTCTTTATTGTTTATTCCTCACATAGTTATTTATTAGATAGCTTTATTTCATTTGGTATTCTTAAAGCCAACATAGTATTTTATAATATGTGCCATAGAGAAAGAAACCATTAATACACTAATGGAGTAAAATATATAGTTTTTGAAATATTCAATTTTTTTCTATGTTTTAGTGCTAGCTTCATTTAATATTCAAATGGAAGATATAGATTTAAAATACAGAATCTATATAAACACCGGGTTATTTGTATAAGGATATATATACTTAAAAATAGTATTTCAGACTATACTAATAATCCTTGTGTGACATTTTTGCATGATGTGCCAACTATTACTGTCTTTGATTAGAATCGAGACATATACTTTTCAAATATAAACTTATTTTAAACTGCAGTGGAATCGAACTACATAATTTAAAACAACATAAGCCGTGAATAGATACAGGGAAGTATTTTGCATATTACCTAAGCGACTTTTGCAGACAACATTCCCAACGAATTGATATCTGAAAGAAGCTTTCATAATGAACAAAAGAAATGCGATGTTTCTCTAAGTGTGTGACTCAATATTTATGAATTTCAATCAAATTAGTTTATTAAGGGTATCATAGTTTAGACTTATGCTGATTTCAAAGATACGCAAACCATAACTATCCTGTCAGTTTATCATTACAGATCTACCTTTTATTTCTTTCTTTAAGAAAATCGATTATCGATATGAGCCTGATATGGCTTGTAAGTCTAGTAGCTCTTGTGCTATGATATCACTCGGAAAAGAAGTTATATTTTACCTTTTGAATTTGGCAGCTGTTTAGCTAATATGTAGCGACATTTAGTAATCCGGGATCAAGTAATACCACTTCATATTCGACAGCATATATTTTTCAAACCGTATAAAAATGCTGTCACGTGATATATCCGATCACTTGCCTGGGGAAACTTTGTGTAAACTCAAACAAAACTTATGGAGGCCAAGATAAATGAATGCTATTCAAAACTAACAGAAGTAAATTGTAAATTATGAATTAGCGCAAATCAAATACATTTTAAAATAATCCTGTGCCAGATCCTGACGTAGCAAATAACAATTGGAGCAAAGCATATGCCAACACAATTTGGAAGCGGATTGCTTATGAAAATTTAACAGAACGAAACAAGAAAATATAGAGGTAAAAACAAAAAGGGAATGCTTATGAAAATATAGTGTTGCAAAGACCCAGGACCCTGTGGTTTTCAAAGACTTTAAATGATAATCTCTCAAATATACAATGACTGTATAGAAAATGGAAAATCAACATAGACAACAGGATGAAAGATAGTCACCATACAGATAAACTTAAAAGATAAAAAAGTGGAGCTGGTCAGCAATTATTGACCCATTAACTGATTACTGTTAGCCTGAAAATCATTATCGGACCGTTGAATATTTATAGTATGATAGTGAATGAAGCACGAATAGAAATCATGATCGTTAACGACAGTGTCCCTCACCGTTGTCTCTTGGAATACCTGAGGATTAACAGAAAAAAGGTTGAGTGCATGTGAAGTAGAACATGAGCAAATATCTTGATAGTTAACATGAAAATACGCAAGATTAATTTCCATTAATTTCCGTTATTTTCAATATTCTGATAATTGAATTAATTAAATCCATACCTAAGATGTTTCAATAAATCAATATAAATATATATATATATATATATATATATATACATACATGCATAAATATCTTTTGTTAAATCTTTCCAACCTGCCCCCCACTTCTCCTACACTACCTCAGACACCTCTGTGTCCTTTCTTGACATTTCGGACAGCATTTATCACTCCACTCTCCCCATATCCATCCACTGCAAAAACACAGACTCACACTCATCCTTCAACTTCTCTTCCCCCCACCCTGAACACACCAATCTTTCCATTCTCTATTCCCAATTCCTCCGTCAATGCAGGCTCTGTAGTGACGAACATCACTGTGAGACTCAGTCTAAACTCATCGCTCACCACTTCATCCTAGGTGGAGAAAACCCTCACCATTATCCACACCGTCCTTGCCAGAGCAGGTACCGTGGACCGTGCATCTGCTCTCTCCCCTGAACCCACCCCGCCGCCTCATGCACACACACTCCCACACACAAAGTTTCAAAATACAAAAACATGGAAATAGAGGTAACTCGAATGTGGTGTCTAAAGACAGAAACAATTCCTATCATAGTAGGAGGATTAGTTATGATAAAAACATCACACAAATACATAACAAAAACACCAAGATTAATAACCTTGCATAATGCACAGACCTTAGCACTACTAGGCACCACCCACATCCTACATAAAACACATTCAGAACAGTAAAAATATGACCATCACAACAAACTACAGCACATATCTAAATCATACAGAGCTGCACTGAGTAATGCAGTGAAAGCATGTGGAAAAAATAAGACAACTGAATAATAATAATAATAATAATAATAATAATAATAATAATAATAATAATAATAATAATAATAATGATAATCTATAAAAATAAAAGAGGGTTTGTATGTTTGTATGTGTGTGTGTGTACGTATATTCCTTATGCATTCCGAAACCGAGTTGCCGATTTTGTCGTAAGGGGTATGAAAATTATCAGTAAGCTTTTGGCTACCAACTAAACTATATTATCATTCACATATTTGCCTTACAAAAATTTAATACAATCATTTTAAATTTAGTTATTTTATATCATGCCCACAATGACGAAGACGTCATATTTTCTATATGCATGTGTTCCCACGTTCCTTACCTACGTCAGGCACATGACTGACAAATATCTGTGTGTGACGGCGTATTTGTCTGTCAGTATACATACATTTTTGTGACGCCTGACACACACACACACGAGCATCTAAAGACAGAAACAGACACAGAGAGAGACACAGATAGGTTTCACGTGTGCGTTAATGTACGTGTGTGTGTATGTGTCTCTTAGTTTATGTATGTAACTTCCCCTCCCCCAATAATGAAACGTGCAGATATTGAATGTTTACTTCAGATAAACAACGTTCACTTTGAAGTACTACCAACATGAAGATTTGCCTGATTTAACACCACTCACAATACTCGCAAATATATCTGAGAAAAATATTATTCTGGTTATTATAACAAATTCGGAAACTTCGCGTGAAGTAGAAAGCTACAGTGGCTCTTTCAATATAGTTACAGAAATGTTATTCCACTCCTTCTAACCAGTTTCAAGATAACGTCTTTTAACAGCCCTTATATTGTTTATCACTGTGAGTATCAACATCGTACAAACTTTTCATTGCATTACTCACTACTTATTATACAACCTATAATGTTACACAGTTCTAAAAACAACCTCTTCCTTTTTATTCACTTTTTTCGGCAATCGTTTCAAAATGTTGAAATAAATTATTTTTGCATGTGAAACAGAATTATGCCTTCTAAATTTTCTTGAACTTTCACTTTCTTCACCGTGATATAGATACAATCGTGGATTTTATAACATTTATTACATGTTTCAAATACATGTTGAAAAACTATACTTTCTTACATTGGTGACGCATACTAACTTTTGCTAAATTGGTGACTTTTCATCTTTTATAGCATTTTTTATGTATGTTTTGCACCTATATTAACTAGATTTAGTTTCGCTTGAACTTCGTGTGTGTACATTTTGCTGTTTTAGATATTATCAATTCTATGAGTCTGTGAGTGTATTTCTTCATTCGTTGCGTCTGAAGTAAACTATAGTAAAGAACATTTGACGCTGTTTTAATGAGCTCACATCTAATGAAGGAGCCATCATTATGGTTGCCGATCCTCATGAAAATCGTGATATTCTCATTTGTGTTCAAGATAACAATCTTAAACGCGTTTCACAGACTCATCCCTCTTATGATGCTTTCCAGTATAACCTTATTCTGTGGCATGGACACGATGGGTATTATTTCAATATTCCTCGATTGGAACTTGCACTAGGATAGAAAAATTACAAACAAAAGGGTGTCGTCAAATGACTTCTATTCTTACCAGCTGATATTAAGACTAGAACAATAAAATCCTTTCTACTATAGGCAGGAGGCCTGAAATTTCGGAGGTGGGAGTGGACCAGTCGATTTCATCAACATCAGTGTCTTACTGGTACTTAATTTATCGATCGCGAAAGGACGAAAGGCAAAGTCGACCCCTGCGCCATTAGAACAGGCGAAATACCGCTCAAGCATTTTGCCCGGCATGCTAACGATTCTGTCAGCTTGCTGGTTTCCAGAACAATCAAATCAATTAAACATGTCAAATAAACTTTATTTTCATTTACATATTTTCTACGTTATCTCAGTAACCAGCTACAGTTATTTCAAATACACTTGTCTACAACGACCAGCTTTCATTAGAAAATTAAAATAGTTTCACACTTTCAATTTGAACCACAATTACAAAGTGTTGCATTACGAGAATGACGATGTGTGAATAATGAAAGAATTGTTTATCCAGATTGTCATATGTATATTATAATAAAGAAAGCTGCTTATTATATATCTGCCAAAAAAAGCTATAATTTTGACTCAACAACTCTTCTTTACAACTATAATAACATCGGCAAGTAAGTTGGGTCGCACAATTTTGAGTTCATTTTCGGACAATATATTTATTTTGCTTCTAATATATCACTTTCATCCGATGTTTTACACATGCGTAGAATTCTACTCAGACGCACATTTATGAAAATATACACATAAACATAGTATTAAAATAAGCCACAAACAAAAACTTGCATTAAAAGACATTCATTTTTCTATGTTATGGGGAAATACAGCCTCACACTCTCTCACGCACAAAAAACGTATGCACATGTATTTTTATGTGCGAATGTCATGAATACGCACAGCCGGTGTTTAGGGTTAGAGTTAAGCCAAAAACGGGTGATGTGCGCATTCGTTACATCCGCCTATTTATGTACGTGTATATGAAAGATGTGTGTGTGTGTGTGTGTGTGTGAGTATGTGTGTGTGAGAGAGAGAGAGGGAGAGAGAGAGAGTGCCACTTGCATATACATGCACAACATTTCATACATCACAACACACACCTTTACGTACTCACTCACTTTCTCTTTCTCTCTCTCTCCTCCATTTCATATACACTTACATCTTACACTTTCGCCTATGTTTTACTTTCTCCTCTCACTTCAAAGCAAATGGCGCCTCTTCACTTCATCTCCTCCCTCAATTTTCTGCTTTTTCAAAGCATACAGAAATTAAAACAATTTTAGGGAAACTGACGAAAAATCATATGATCCCATGACTTTGGAGTTGACAGCTTTGCTTCTTCAAATGAAAGAATGTCATGAACTAATTTTCTTTGACACACACATTCATACACATACTCTAGGTAAAACTTCTGTATGAATTATGTTAATTCTTGCAGTGTGCACGTGCAAATTTACAGCTCAAACCCAAATGAAATAATCTTTTTCTATTGTTTAATTTCTGTTTGTGATGAGCGTATTTAAAAAACTGGTCCTCGATATAAACTTAAAACGAAGTTTGCCAAGAAATCCTGTTCTTTACCTCTTCTTTCTAGCATGTCCTAAATTTCTTCGGATTCCTTTGCTTGCAATACAGGAGATTAGAATTTTACTCACAAAACACATTCTCAATAATTTAATTTTCACCCTCTCCACACTTAATTATTTTGTTTACTTTTTACAAATTTTTATTCTTGGTAATACATGAAGAAGAAACAGAGAGTACGCATCTTTCAGAATTTTACCCATCATTTCACCACTTTCAAAAAGCTACATTCTCCCAATGTTCACTTTTAGCTTTTCGGAAAGCAGGGAAGATTCTTCAGAAATAATGTCGTTTACCTGATGTTTCTAACATGTTGGGTTTTCTGGTGGTGGTCAGGTATTTTTAAAGTCTACTATTTCTGCGAAGTTCTGTGCATGCGGGAAACGTCAGCCTTTTGAAAGGTGGTAGGTGTAATGGGCGGGCGGGCTGGGGGAAGGGGCAATGAGTGTTTCGTTAAGAAAAATCAAACTATAAACAATATATATGTATATATATATATATTTTTCACATTCGTCATCTCTGTATTTTTCTACGTAGATAACAAGAAAAAAAGCAAACAAAAACATTGAAAGAATTTACATATTAAGAAATTGCTGTGGGGATAGAAAGAAATTGAAATTTTGAAAACGGATTACTGGACAAAATCGTGTTAACTCGCTTTTATACGATGAAACAATACATAGTTTCTGATGCTTCTAAAGAACAGAAATTGTACCCTCGTCTTTCACTATTAAACAAAAAAATATTCCATCATTCCATTAACTATATATAACAATTGTGCCGATTCTTCCCATAAAAATGGAGCAAATAATACAATATGCTTCTATGTCATAACACCCGGGCAACGCCGGGAGACATTACTAGTAATAATATAAGAAGGAAGGGTGGATAATTTTATTGAGAATGAGGAGGACAGCATGGACAATGATAAAAGAAAAACTATCACTTCGTGAATATAACCAAATAATAAGACTTAAAGACGATGTAAATATTTTTCTGCCCTCGTGTTTCATTGTGTTTTTTTCTTTTTTGTGTCACACTTCCTTTTATATTTTTGCAAATGCATCTCAAATTATAACATTCTCATAGTTGTCGAGTTTAATTTTGTGTTATCTCTTTTGCTTGAAATACAAACTTCCTTTAGAAACTGGAATATTGAAATTTGTGTCTACTGGGTATTTGCGAAATCAGTAAAAGTAGAAAGAATCGAAATGTGTGCCTCCACCCCACTTAGCACAAATTATCATTTACAGTAGCGATTTCTTGAATAGCGGATGTAGTTTTTAATTAAATACCCATCTGCATAGCAGCATACATACACACAATCACTCTCACACATATATAAACATGTATAATGTTGTTATATATCGCTCCCAGTGCGTATAAATATCTATGCGTTCTATTGTATTCAACGACGAGAAACTATATGACACAAACACAAGCGCAAAGATAGACGAACTCACATATACACGCATATTATGTACAAACAGGGAGTATCGAAGATATTTTGGATATAGTTCCAGTATATACTAAATTAGAAAATATATATTTTTAATCCTATACAGTTTTCAAGATGCCTCTTTTCTCTTTTTATATTTCTTTATTGGGAAGTAAATATCAGAAATATAAATTTACTACTTTCAATGTTCGTATTTTTGATTTCTAAATATGAAAGATATATCAAAATATCTGCTGATATACACAGCATGACACTACCTATTACTGTATTAGTTGTCCTCTTTTTCGTGCATACTACGTAATAGAATAAGTAAAAATATCGCACAATGCTGTATGGATTATTTGTTTTGTGTAAAACTTTGGATTACAAACGCACATGCACACATACAAAATGACGTACATGAATATTCATAGAATACATACATAATACGTAAATACATACATAAATGCATGCATATATATATATATATGTGTGTGTGTGTGTGTGTGTGTGTGTGTGTGTGTTTGTATGTGTGTGTATGTGTGTGCATTTACATACTAATGCACATATACATATATAAATATGTACAGGTTTCTACATAGAGATGCAAATATATATGTATATATATATATATATATATATATATATATCCATACATACGCGCACACACACATATATCCATACGCATATAATACGCATATATCTGTGAGTGTAGATAATTACATGTATATGTCTGTGTCTGCGTACGTGTGTGTGTCCAAATTTACTCATTCATAATGTATATAATGTATATTGTCACATACAACTCAATCTGTATATAACATAAAACCAAGTAAGTAGATTGCATCATGTTATAAAATTATTATTTCCATATAAAGCGTGTATAATTTTGTGCATCATGTAATTATATAATTACTCAACACATATGTACACACAAATGCATGCAGACGTCGATTAATTTTTGCGCATGCTATTTTAACCTCATTGGAGTCTTGCTTATTATAAATGCCTTATCTCAGCATTTCTGAATATATAATTCTTTATAGATACCTACCTACCAACTTACCTACCTACTTACCTACCCACCTACCTACCTACCTACCTACCTACCTACCTACCTACCTACCTACCTACCTACCTACCTACCTACCTACCTTCCTACCTAACTACCTACCCACCTACCTACCTAACTACCTACCTACCTACCTACATACATACATACATACATACATACCTACCTACCTACCAACCTACCAAGCTACCTACCTACCTACCTACTTACCTACCTACATACATACATACATTCATACATCCATACACATGTTCATATATAGATACTTACATACCTAAACCTACCTACTTATCTACCTAGCTTTCCATCTGCATACACACCTTAATACATATATACACATACATATACATACATGCACGCATATAAATATTTATACATTATATGTATACAAGCCTACATATACATATACACACTACACGTGTGTGTGTGTGTGCGTGTGTGTGTATAAGACAAAGTACATATTTTAAAGTTTCTGTCATATTTGTAACTGAACAACTGTACAGATGTATCAATAACTCCTAAAAATAATATATAACAAAATATATCTGTAATAGACACTTAGAAACTCACAAAAGAGTGATATTGTTATATTCATACTGCTATATTTTCTTCTGGAACATAATAGCAGTGTGCTTTATGGTATAAGCAATGAAAAGAATGAAAATAGTTTGCGAAATATCCATGTTTTCACATCCATTCTTGGACACAGGAAATATTTGTGTATTATTTCTGATTTATAATTTCCAGCTTTCATCACAACTGACACATTTTATGCATTCGTAGAAATATAGATGGAAACTTTGGATAAACTTCAGTAAAAAACTAATCGCATTCCCGTGTTGAAATAATCGTGAAATCATTATATACATATTATCAATGTCACACATACATACATTTTCTATCGTAGAAAAGTTTTATCGGTCACTTTATAGTTTGTATATAAATGCACTAAAAAGCATTCGGAAATGGAAATGTGGCACAGGTTTAACACAGCATTTTCATTGTAGACTACGACTATTTTTTATTTTGTTTGGGTAAAATTCAATATTAAATAGTTGAATCAATGTTAATACAAACTTTGAATTCAACAGTTAAAATGTGCATTTGCTATAACTCTCTAAATATATATTATAATAGCTCTCGCACTTGGCTTTCAGACAGAAATTTCCAGTACCAAAATGTTGATTAGTGGAGTAGAGTTAACTGTAATTCCCTTTTAGTAATATTAACGCAAGTGGAGGAGAGTATATTTTCGTCGGTTGAGGAAAGTTTGGCATAATCCATGTTTTAATAATGATTTAGTGCCTACATTTTAGTGTGGCTGAGGGACAATTTATATTTTAATACAATTGTATTTAAATAAAAAGTAAACAGATTTTGTTTTACTGGTAAACAACACTAGGATGGCATCTTGTATTCTCAAGAGGAGAATATCGTGTCATCTGAACTGGGGCAATATATTCTTTATTGACCATATCTCACTTTATACAACACATAATCTTTCTTAGTTTCCTATTCAGGCGATTGCTCAATTCCATTTTTTCCAGGACATAAAATCATTAATATTCCTTCCCTGCCATATATATGAACTGTACGCATTGATTGAAATTATGGAAGAGGACCAATAAAAAAATGGATTCTATTTTTGTTGGAAATTCTGAAAATTGTTGTGGAATATAGTGGAAGGGTAAGGTTCACTTCTGTTCAGAGTTTTCACTTTGCAAGAACTAGGCATCTCGCTGCTTATGGAATTATGGACCATCCATATATAATGCCTGACTGCACATTCTTGTTACTAATAACTTGATCGAATTTTTATTTATTAGCACACAATTATGAAGTCGTAAATTTCTAATTTTCATATTTTGTTCTATATAAAACTTACGATCTTTGTATTTACGGCCTAAATGGTTGAAAGATGGCATTCATACGATTTAATCGTTTCCCATTTTGCAACGTTGGTAAAAATAAATTATGATAATCATACTACTGAGATGTTGTCCGATTCAAGTATATACCGTCTACTCAGTTGTGGAAAAGAATAAGTGACGATGATAACGTCATTGTGTTAGACGTGCAATAAAATGTAAGTTTTCTTAAAATTCGCTACCGATTTCATTTTGGTGTTTATTGTTATTGTACTATATATATAACTAGTAATTTTATGCCTCTGAAATATAGGTGATCATGTTAACATAGGCCAATATAACCTTTGTTAAAAGTCTATCAGAAGGAAAATTTTTTTAAAAATTGTTCTTTTTATTCATTCATCTTTGTAATATTTTTGGTAATATAGATGGAAACTTTAGATAAGCATGAGAAAAAATGTAACTTCATTCCTGGGATAAAATGCTCGTGAACCCATTATATAAATATGATAAAAGTTAGGCATACATACATTTTGTATCGGAAAAAATCTATGGCTGTATGGTTACCGCATGAAACAAAAAGCTTAGCGGGATTTGTGACCGTGGCTGACTTTGCCTTTCATCCTTCCGGCGCCGATAAAATAAATACCAGTTGAGAATTGAGGCCGATATAATCGACTTCCCCGCAATGATCTGAATTGCTAGCCTGGTGTCAAAAGTTAAAGTCTGCTGGTATAATATAACACAAATGAAGAAAGGCAAAAGATATGGGAGAAATCTATTGTCACACACTACAGATCAGGCAACACATATCACAGTGATGAATGATTGGAATCAGATGGAGTGTATGCATATACCGGGTACTTTCATGTTTTTAGCTACAATGTTTTCACTCCAAAAATACATACAGCTATTTTCTTGAGATGAAACATTCGCAAATCAACAGCTGTTAAAAAATACATCGTAGATATTGCAGTTAATATATTAGTTGCTAATCAAAAAAGTACACAATGTGTTTCTGTTATTACTTTGGAAGGAATACTTTCAATAAAAGACACTGGTTTCGAATGATGTTTTGAATAAAGCATTAAATGAAAGAAACCATTATTGGGAATTTGTTGATCAAAATCTGACAAATATCTAGGTTGACAAATGAATGAAAGCGCAGATTCGATATTTTATTAAGAAATGCTAAGAGAAGTAATTCCAGTCACTGTGTTGTAATATATTGTTTCAGGGTGGCAAATGAGGGCACAATGTTATTATTATATGTTAAGTATGGCATTCTGAAGACTGACAAGAAGACAAAAACTTTGATATAATGGAGACTCAAAATTTGGGAAATACATGAATCTATAGTTTATATTAATAGATCATTCTGCACTGTTATTGTAACAAGAATAAGGAAACTACTACAGAAGGTTAACGGCAACAAAGTAGAGATTTCAACACAGAATGATAGGTATCTATGCAGTCAGAATAGAATATCATTTTCCCACCAGCCATAATTTCCTGGAAAACTGTAGCAATGTGCAGGATTTTGAATAAAGAATCTTGTGAGATATGGAACTAGTTTGTGACATCTCTGAAATCTATGAGTGTGTACGGTTGAATGTGTGTCTGTATATATGTGCATCTATGCGAGCGTGTATGAGTGTGTATTTATATATTTATGCATAAATGTGGAATGTTTTTTCTTATATACAATTTCAAACTGCTCAATAAATTTAGCACACTTGCAAATTGAAATTATTGAATTTAATATCGAATACTATGGTTAGAATTGCTTTTTTATTCCTGATATACAATGTAATAATAATAATAAAAATAATGATAATAAGAATAAGAATAATAATAATAACAATATATAAACGGGAGATATATGCGTGTGTATGCATCTGCATATATATTTATTTTTATAGGAATTCCTTATACCTAGACACATAGAATTACATAAGCTTGCATGTAAATATGTATATATATATCTATATATATAATATATATATATAATATATATATATATATATATATATATATATATATATATATATATGTGTGTGTGTGTGGTGTGTGTATGTATGTATATATATATATTATGTATGTATATGAATATGTACGTATATATATATATATATACATATACTCTGAGAATTATTGAAAATACAAAACTCAGATTAGTTGAAATCTTGAAATCAATATAAACAGTTTGGAAGGAAGTTTACTTCTTAATATAATTTTTTGAATGTTATTTCATTCCACTCCTCTGAACAGTCTTAGGTGTCATTCGTACGTAAGAAAACACTTGATTTCTTCAAATATCTTGAATTGTTGTTGGATTTGAAAGATTATTGCAATTATGATATGATATAGTATGATATATATATATATATATATATATATATAATATATATTCTTGCGTCGTTGTAAATTCCTCTCTTCTTCTCTCAATAAATGTATACACACATACGCACTTGTTTATATATATCATATGGGGAATATACAAAAATAAAATATTAATTTTCTGTGAAAATAACAAAAATAACTACTGCAAATGTATTATTTTAAATAGAAATTACTGTGTAATACCAGCTCTTTAGTATACTTTCAGTTACAGATACAAAATTCAGATTCGCTTATAATTTCAGAGAATCATATATGTATGATTTGGAGAGCATTCGCCATGCCTTGTGAAAAGAACACCTAATGTTTCTCTTTAAGATATTTAAAGAAGACACTTCGTTAATCATATATCATTACAAGACATGTTTGTAGAATTAACGCATTATATAACAAAACGACGTTTACACTGAAGTGAATCATTTTTGAAACTAATAGCTGAAAGGTTAATTCTTTAAAAATAGAATGCAGCAGCAATTAAAGATTAAGACAGATTAGTAAGGGGGCTTTCCCAAAATTATATTCATGTAATTCATATTTAAGAAATAAAATTGAAAGTATTTATAGTAAGTTTTCATTAGGCGATAAGTTTTCATTAGGCGATAAGTTTTCATTAGGCGATATATATATATATATATATATATTATATATATATATATATATACAAAAGTACATAAATGGTACAACGAAGCAGCGATATTTACTGGAAAATAGCGAACGTAACGAATACGTTTATATATATATATATATATATATATATATATATATATATATATATATATAGATAATATATATAATATATATATATAATATATATATATAATATATATACATATATATATATATATCTATATATATATATATAAATAGAAAGATAGATAGGTAAAAATGGATGCGTCGCGTTCGTTCATATAATCATATAAATTATATATATATGCATATATACATACATATATGTACATATCTACATATGTATGTATATATACCTCGCAAATAATGATACAGGACGTCAAAAAAACATGAACAAAATAAAATAAAAACAGAACATAAAAAACAACAAAAACATGGAGACACGACTTCGTAAAAACAGTCCGCCCGCAACGGAAATTAAATAGAAATAAATAAAATTTTAGCGGAGGGTTACAATGGTAACAAAACCAGGACAGTAAGAACAATGCAGTAAAAACAAACGGTGAGGGCTATTAAGTCATAAAGAGATGAAGTGGTCAACACTGGGAAAGGATCTGTGACACGAGACAGGCAAAACTAGGTCTTATCTCTTGTAAAGCAAGAGAAAAAAAGAACGTGAGAGCAACGAGAGAGTCAAAGACAAAGAGTGAGGTAGAGAAAGAAAATGGTGAAGGAGGAGGAGAAGAGAAAACAGAAAGAAAAAAGAAAAAGTGAAAGGAGAATAGTGAGTGTAGAGTGCACATTTCAATTATTAAGATAACACTTACTTGGAAATGGATGCGTGGCGTTCGGTCATATAATAATATAAAGAATATACATAATATATGCGTGTGTGTATGTGTGCGAGTGTGTTTGTGTATATGTCTGTATGTATATAAATGGAACAAAAACGTAATAGAGGGCATTAAAACGTTCGGACAGATAGACAACACAAAGGCGAGCAAGAGAAACAACAATTAGAAGGACAGATGATTCATTCTTGACGTTTCTTTCACGAGTCAAGTACCAGAAGTCGTGACCATTTCGGAGAGTTACACTTCGATCTGGTTATCACCAAAAAAGTCTAAGCTAAGAGCATTAGACACCTTTGTAAGAAAGCTAGCGAATGTGTACAGCAACAGAAACAAAAAGAACAAACAAATAAAACAGAGAACATGGTACACAATTACGAATACAATAAGAAATAACAACTGGAATACTTAGACATGACAACCCACAAACATTTCTTAAGTTTCCACAGAGCGAAGAACTGGAAAAATACGGAAACAACATACTCAGCATCTTCCCTTCATAACAAATGATCTAAAATACCGCCAGGCAATAGAACAAAATTTTAAGGAAGAATTTCTACGAGAATTGAACATGAATATAAAACAAGATTATTTTTTTCCCAAGAAATTACTACCTCAACCGAAATGAAACCAGATTACCACTGGATATTATTCATATTAAAGTTACAAAAATACCTGTTATATTCACTTAAGCAACTAATAAATTCATTTAAGCAACCGATGCACAGACCGCACACACACACACACACACACACACAAACACACGCACATACACACACACACACACACACACACACACACACACACAGAGTCTTTGTAACACTCACGTTCGCAAAGACACATATTCTATTTTCTACAGCTAAGGAACATGACAAGTGACCAAAAATATTTGTCAGTCACAAAATAACGAAAGGAAATTTATTGCAATTGATAAAAAAACTGACCTGTTTGATCTGTGATCAGATTCAACCATCCCAGAAAAACACCCTTTCTTTCTTCCCTTCTTTCTTTCTTTCTTTTTTCTGTTTCCGTCTCGTCTCTTCAATCTGTTTCTTTCATTAAGAATTCACCATACGCACATAGTCGCACACTTAGATTCAAAATCACAAAAAAATAAATCTCAGATAACCACTCCCATAACAAAACAGTTTTCAAAACCCAAGAAGCCAAATACAACTTGAAAATTGTTTTCAACGAAATCATATATATGTTTATGTATATGTGTGTGCGTCTGCGTGTGTATACATACACATACACACATATACGCACACTCACAAACACAAACGCATGCACGCACACACACACAGGCACAGACACACAGGTACACACACATACACACACAGAACAATACGTTTTCTGTAAGAAACCATTCATGGTGAATCTCCGAAAGGGACGAAAGCGATGAACGTAGTTTTTGTCTTAATCCTGAGTAATTTTTTTTTCTTAATATATAACGTCTGTGCACCACTACAAAAATCTATACGTGGATAAATACATATATAGGTGTATATATATATATAATATATATATATATATATACATATATACGTATATATATATATATATGTATATATTATATATATATATGTATATATTATATATATATGATATATATAAATAATGTATTACATATATATATTATATATATATATATATATATATATATAATATATAATACACATACATATATACATACACACACACATACACATATATATAAAGTAATACAAACATGGTACGCAAATACAAATGAAATGAAGGACATTAACAAGAGGTGCCTTTCGACTAAGGTCGAATTAAATTAAGCAGGCGTGTGTGGCAGTGAAGCCTTACGGCAGGGACATAGTATGACAGACATAGGGAGGAATATATATGTTGCAATGATGGTAGCCGAACCAAGAAAGAAAGGTGTGGCATGGCCGAACACCGGTTACGTGGTAAGAAAAGGGAGAGAAGTAGAGGCTGAGGGAATTAGAGAGGGATGAGAAAAGGGACAAAAAAGTGAAACAGGAGTGAAGGTGAGAATGAAGAGAAAGCCAGGAAATGAGAGAGAGGTGGAGCAAAAGAAAGAAGAATGGAAAGAACGAAGTTAGTGTGAAGGGGCTGTTAGGGAGAAGGAAAGAATGACAGAATAATTGAGTCGTACAAAATTCAGATATATATGTATACATGTACTTACATATAAGAGACCAAAGTGTACGTACACTGCTATACTTATATTAAAAGGAATACCAAAAATGGGACAAGAACGCAAAACATCTAGACAGTTAGATGATACAAAAAGGGACAGCAGAACATCCAGACAGACGATGCAAATAAACAAACACGTGTATTCAAAGTTTTCTTTCTTCAGTCGAGTTCCAAATTATCTTTGCAATTTCGGCTGGTTATACTCGAGATTGCTCCAATCTGGCCCCGTGAACACAACGGCTCTACAGCGCAAATACATTGCTCGTACATATAAGCAAAATACAAAATCAAAAATTTGGATTCGTTTATTTCGGTCACGTGTTAATAACCAAGTAATTCAGCAGTAAATAATTCAACCTAATGCATATATATATACGAACTGTTGGTGGACAAAAGTGGTTTACCCTCAATCTTGAAATCAATTGATATGAAATTGAAACTTTTCGGTAACCTGTTTCGTCTATTTGCCCGAGGACGGCTCCTGTTTATAGTTTATGGTGATATCTTAAGTTTGTGTAGAGAGATTTGGCGCCTTTGTCTAGTATGTTGACAGCCTGTATGCTTACTCGTTTACCCTGACTATACATTTATACTTCTATTAATTTAACCTTAACCAGTTGATTGCATGCTAACTACCAGATAGAATCAATTAAAGAGTTTATCCTAAATTTTAAAATATATTTAAAATATAAAGTTTCACCGTAACCAGAACTATTCACTGCTTAATTTCTTGGTTATTAACACGTGGTCGAAATAAACGCACCAGAATTTCTATTTTGTATAAAATTACCTACAGTGTATTTGTGCTGTAGAACCGTTGTATTCACAGGTATGTATATTTGTTCGTATTTATATGCATTGGGTTGTATTACACGTATAATAGAAAAGAGGTCGAAATCAAATGCCTGCTTTTCTCTGCCGGAGAAGGAATTTATTCGACCTCTGCTGATAGCATATTTATTCGATACTCACTTCTTATTAAATACAGAGTGTGTCTTGTGTGATTTCTCTCTTATTTTCTTTTTCAGTTTACTTCTTACCAAAATCGCGATGTCAATGTAAAAGTGAATCGAACCCCACACACAAATTTTCACATTGTATTGTTTTTGTCTTTCTTCATATTTTATCTGTGATATACAGACTTTTAGGAAAAATACTGAGCAGCAAAAATAACAATATTAAATAGGATATAAATTGAAAAATAAAAGAGAATGTACTAATCATGAGGATATATACTTGCATACATATTGCTATCAGTAGATATTTTAAAGAAATAAGATAATTCAAAGGTTTTGAGAAAGATTTTAACATAAAATTTTTAATGTCATTTCCTTTCACAAATATATTAAATATGGTTGAGCACAACGTGATTTTATACACGTCTTTGTTTGACAGCTATGAATGAGAAAAATGTTTTCAATTTTATTTTATCTTTCAGATGCTTTTTGATTCCTTGTAAGTTTTGATATGTAATTTGATTATAGTACGAACGAAATTTCATGTAAACATTAGCAATTGCAAAGTTTATGATACTATCTATTT
This sequence comes from Octopus sinensis, assembly GCF_006345805.1. Classification (NCBI taxonomy): domain Eukaryota; kingdom Metazoa; phylum Mollusca; class Cephalopoda; order Octopoda; family Octopodidae; genus Octopus; species Octopus sinensis. The sequence continues at coordinate 43,677,205 of NC_043000.1, forward strand.
TCTCCAAACCATGTGATCAAAGAAATTTATTTTTCGTATGTGTACTTTTTTTTGATTCGTCACTGTAATATCATACAACTAATGCGAATTATTGATTGACACTTAAACACACTTCATAGACAAGACTAGCGTAACATGCTTCTTGACATTTATTGTTTTAAACGTATTCTGCTGTGATACGCTTTTTTTTAGGCAATATGTTGGGATAGTGAATGAGGTAGTTTACGGAAGATATTCTTTTTATTTCGTTAAATCATATGAGATGATAGGAAGTGAAATATCAGACTTGGTTTTTCTAACAATTTTGAATAAATCACAATAAAATGGCCGAAAATGTAACATTATGAGATAAATATCCATTGAACTCCATAGAAACAATAGAAAATTGCTTATATATACTTTTCTTAAGTTATAAAGTTAACGCTTACTTTTGACTTTTCCCTAGTATTTACATCGACGATGTTATATGAGTTATTCAATATTTAACATGCAGCCGTGTAACTTAAACTATTATAAAATACAATATTTATATATACATATGCACGCACATATGTCGGTATATACACAATGTGTGTGCCTGTATGAATTATGAGAAGAAAAGAGTGATAACATATTCTAAAAAGTGTCTATCACTCCTTTCTTAACATTATGAGATGCTCTACGTGTGTTGTGTTGTGTAATTTAAGGATAATTATGTATGGCCAAATGTAAATTCAGGAGAAATGAAACACTATATGGACTGTTGCAGAAAATTGTAGAAATTTGCATTGGTTTAGTGTTTACAAGAGTACAGGAAAACTAAAGATACATGCATGGAAAATGAAGGTTTCATAAATTCGAATAATATTTCGAAGAGGTGGAGCCTAAGAAGATCCCGTAATGCTTCCCGATCGTCATAGTATTGCCGATAAAAGTTAGGTGAATTTCATTTTTGCATATAATTAGTTCATATTTCTACACATGCACGATGCCAAAAACATCAATGATGTTTAACATCATTGCAAACAATAACCAACCTACAAATATGAGTATGCATGTGTGTGTCTGTCTGTGCGCGTGAGTATATATATATATATATATATATTATATATATATATATGTATATATATATGTATACATATATATATGTTATAAATATATATATATATTTCAAACTTCCTCATTATTATTATTATTATTATCATTATTAGCATCACTTTAGTTTATGGTTTTTTGACATATCTCCTCAAACCTCCAGAAAATTCTTTACTAAGTTTGAAGAAGGTGAATGGTATATTGTGCAGGTGACAATGCAAGTTTCAGTTTCAATCTCTTTCAAGCTTTCCGGCATCATTGTGGGTGTTGTGCCATGAGGACCAATTACTAGACAGATAACTGTTGTTTTGGTCTTCCAAACTCCCCTCAGCTGTGTTGCTAGATCCTGATATCACTTATTTAAAAAAAAGTATTTGGTATCGTCTCTGCTATGATAGGGAACTGGAAAAATCACTTTATTTTTCCTCAATGTTCATATCTGATCTCCTATGGTCAGGCTTTATGGTTAGGCTTTATTGGGAAAGCCCACATTATCTTGTAATTGTCATTTTCTATCACAGACTCGAGTTATTGTCGTACCAATTTACTGTTGTTTTGAAGCCTCACACTCAGCTAATATCCCAGTCAACTCTTTTCCCAACACAGTAATGTCTGAGTTTATAATCGTGCATCAACTCAAAAGCTGATTGATACTATATTCTTATATATATATATATATATATATATATATATATATATATATCAACAAATTGAGGAACGGCCATAATAGGCCGTTCGACCCACTAGAAGAAGCAGCCAGGGCTTCAACCGCAAATAGTAGTAATTCCGGAAACAGAGGAAAAATGAAAAAACATTTACCCTGTTCATCTTTAGACAATGCATTGTTTCAGCGTTTTTAATGGTAAACCAGCCTGATTAAATTAAATCAAGTCAATCTACCAAAGACCAACGCAATTCATCAGTAAAGGAGGGATTAATTCCGAAATGGAATCGGCAGCTTATATTTGCTGCCGATAAAATGGCGCGAGTACGATGATTTTGAAAATTTTAGGTCAGATATTGCCGAGGCATTAAGGTAGCTGCCTCGTGTAATTTCTCTCCCTCCTGGCTCCTTTACTGATGAATTGCGTTGGCCTTTGGAAGATTGACTTGATTTAATTTAATCAGGCTGGTTTACCATTAAAAAACGCTGAAACAATGCATTGTCTAAAGATGAACAGGGTAAATGTTTTTTTTAATTTTTCCTCTGTTTCCGGAATTACTACTATTTGCGGTTGAAGCCCTGGCTGCTTCTTCTAGTGTTTCGAATGGCCTACTATGGCCGTTCCTCAATTTGTTGCTGAATTTATTAATAGTCTCTGACTATTTTCATTTTCTCACTAGACCGCTGGTGGCAAAATAATTTCTATTGAATTTTTTGCTACCGTAATATTGATTTATATATATATATATATGTATGTATGCATGTTTGTACGTATGTATCTATGTGTGTGTTTGCGTCAGTTGTACCCCCACCACCATTGCTTGACAACCGAGGTCGGTGCGTTTGCGTCCCTGTTATTTAGCTGTTCAGCAGAAGAGACTGATAGAATAAGCACCAGGCTTACAGGAATACTTCCACGGGTGAATTTCTTCGACGAAAGGGTGATGCTTCAGCATAGCCACCATCAAATAAAGGAACAAGCAAAAGAATAAAAGAATACCAGAAAAACGTTCCGTACCACTAAACAAAGAAGGTTCTTTGAAAATGTACGATGTATTTAAAGGTTAAATAGTAATTCCGTTTAAGTTTGTGTAACCGAGCTATTTTGGTTGGATTATATAATCATTGGTGGTACATTACTTTCTATATTCCGTAAGTGTCACAACATACATTTCTATGCCTGAAATTATTGTGGGAAGGGGACCAGTTGATTAGATCGACCCCAGGGCGAAAGGCAAATTCGACCTCGGCAAAATTTGAACTCTGAACGTAAAGACAGACCGTCATAATATACAAACGTTTCTCATGGCAACATATGCTTACATCTTTTATGGTTTCCGTGAATTTTTCACGGGTCTAGCTAGTTATCCTCCTCTTCCTCATCATCATCATCAATCTTATTAATATTATTATTATTATTATTATTATTATTATTATTATTATTATTATTAGTAGTAGTAGTAGTAGTAGTAGTAGTAGTAGTAGTAGTAGTAGTGGTCGTCGTCGTCGTCGTCGTAGTAGTAGTAGTAGTAGTAGTAGTAGTAGTAATAGTAGTAGTAGTATCGTTATTTATCCGAAATCTTATTTTGGATACGCACGATTTCAATACACTACCTGTACATCTCGTTTTAATATTTGCCATGTAAGTGCTTTCCTTGCCATCGGTTTATCATGGAATTTTGTAGCTAGAGTCCTAATTTAGATTTCGCTGCTATAAGTCTTTTGTTGTTTCTTTCTTTTGTTCACAGCCGTCAGGTGTTTTGACTTCTGCTTTCTAATTTTCAGCTTCCTTGAAGACAGAAAACAGTGTTCTCTTGAGTTCATGCTCTCTAGCTATTTGTATTAGCTTTCTGTATTCGTGAATTAAATATTTTTGTAGTGCTATTGTATATGATTTATGGTACTTTTCTCGTTGTATAAGGTCTTTACAGCCTTCAAACCATAGTGTATATAAACTTTCTCTCTCAGAATCTGTTTTGGGTATTCTAAATGCAGTCATTATTTTTCTTGTATTAGTCTCTAGCATTTGTAGCTCAATTATCAATATTATAACTGTGAAGGCGGCGAGGTGGTAGTTTCTTTAGCACGCAGGGCAAATGCTTTGCGGCTTTTCGTCCGCATTTACGTTTAGGGATCAAATTCCGCAGAGGGCGTTATTGCATTTCAATCCTTCGAGATAGATAAAATAATTACCAGATGGGAGCTGGGGTCGATGCAATCGACTTACCCCACCCGCACATAGCTTCCATTGTGCCAAACTTTGAAAAGAGTATTATAACTGTAACCTATAACAGGGATAGCTGGAGAGTATTTATGCTTATTACATACACTGTCTTTATTTAACATTCTGCTGTTTGAAGTGTCAATTGATTTCACCTTTACTATCCCTTCCTTATGTTTTCTGTCATGATACCTTGGTTTGCCCTACATTGTACATTGACTTCTTAGTATTTTGACTTCTGAATTGGTCTA
>NC_043000.1:43693914-43716414 GCF_006345805.1 Octopus sinensis
TATACGAATGTCATGCTGTATATATATATATATATACACACACATACACACACACACACATATATATATATATATACACACACACACACATATATATATATATATATAATATATATATATATATACATGTGTGTGTGTGTGTGTGTGTGTCTGTCTGTCTGTCTGTCTGAATATTGAGATATTGAGAGTGAATGATAATATGCCAGTTAATATATAGTACTACTAAAGTTGTTACTGGACTGTATCGTCGGCACTCCAGGAAAATAATTACCAGCATTTCGTCTGTCATCACGGTCAGTGTTTATATCTCACCGAGTTTGACCTTGTATTTTATAAATTCGCGGTCGACACAATAAGTACCAGGTGAGGACAGGGTTCGATGTAATCGACTTACGCCTGACCCGAAATTACTGGTTTTGCGCCAGATTATGATACCGGTATATAATATTGCCCTTCCCCACTCTCTCTCTCTTCCCCTCTCTCTCTCTTCCCCTCTCTCTCTCTCTCTCCTCTCTCTCTCTCTCTCTCTCTGCATGTATGTGTGTTTGTCCGTGTGCACGTATATGTATGCACACGCACGCACATCTTCGTTTGTATGCATGTTGTATGCATGTGCATATGTTTCTATGTGCGTTACTACGAAATGACTGTCGGCTTAACTGTACAACATGCATTTGTGTTTAAATTTTATATCAAACTTAACTACAGTACGATGAATCAAATGCTTTTAAATCCTTCATATGCAAACTTTCAAGTAAAGTATTAACCTGTTGAAATATATGATGTTGTTTTCTTTGAAAGAAATACGATAATCGGAATTTAAAGCTATTTCTGAAACGCGTGATGAGTGGGTAGAACGATGAGCCGTTATTTAAGAGAGAAATATATCTTAACTCGAACAACATGATCTTCGCATTTTAAAAGTTTTTCTCGAGAAATGAGTTGTTAAAATATATCTATATTTAACATCGAATATTTTTGTAAATATTTAATTGCAGGGAAGGTAGTGAATAATAGATTTTATGTAAAGATTGCACTGTTTGAAATAAAATCGTTTCAATGTTCACCTGCTGCTTCCTTTCCTAATTTTCACTCCATTTATAACAAAAATGCAATGTTGTCATGCATTAGTTTTGTGTTCGTAATATACAGAGTTCTCTATCTGTCATTAGACTAGTTATATTCTGTGTCTCTATGACTATTTTCTATATTCAATTCTCAAAATATACAAGCGTCTTCATTCAGTTTGTTGTTTTTAGTTAATTTTCTTTTGTACACTCTCAGAAATAAAGTTTAAAAGATTAGATGAATGATGCAGAGCTATGGGTAATGTTGATAGAAGGAAAGAATGTGTGCATATATATCTAAATTCTGCTGTATCGCTTATGAACAAATTTTGGAATAATAGGATTTTTCTATATAAAAATAATTACGCTAAAAGATTTCCGCCTTGACCTACCAGCACAATACATGTCGGTATCCATATATCTTCTCATAACAATGTAGTCAGAGACGTAATACCTCGAAAAGCCATTTCATTAAAGCTTTACGGTCTCATAAAGCGTCAGTTACTAATATTTAACGTACCGATTCGGGCACCAGGATTCTCTGTAGCAAATAATTCAACTGTTATTATGAACGACGCCTTACCGAAATATATCAATAACTTCTTGATTTGAAAGAAATTATCTTTTTCTTTTCTTCATTGCTAAAATTTCGCTAATGGAATTTACTTATAGTAACAGCAGTTTATTTTCTCCAAATGTCCATTTGGTTATCAATACTTTTATGTGCTTAGAAAACCTAATCTACTAACAAAAAGAACACTGTTCTGTGCTTTACTTGTTTTGCTTTTTTCACCCTATCTTTCAGAAGATATCACTATCATTTTTAAAAAGCATTTATTGTACACTGAATTTGATATAATAATTATATCCATTTGACTATTTGAAGGGTGTATTCCATCTCAAAAATAAATTTAGTATTGAAGAATTGGATATGTTAAATTTTATTGTTTGTTTAGAATATTGGTATTTTAAGAATCATTTCTCTCATTCGTATAATTACCTGTTGGACAAAGTCCGATAAGCAAAATCAGGCAGAATATCAACTATATAATTCCCAAAGATATTCAAGTAGATATTTCTTTTTTTTTAACTACTCCCCCATTTATCCGTAATCGATATCTGATTGAAAGACTGTTACTATACACCTATATCTATTCGTGTATATATACTACATTTCAGTTTTCATTTAAATATGTCGTCTGCTTTTTTGTAAATGCTTAACTATCATTCCATCCCAATGAATAAATCACATATACCTTAGCCATATATTAATCTATAAAAATCTTTGTAAAAACAACGTTATTGAAAATTTTCTATATTTTGCTTTGTCAATAGATATGAAAATCTTTTAACTTGTAGCTTTGGGGGTCTCTCTTTTTCTGGAACACACACGACACTAACGATACATTTTAAAGGAGTAAAACAGAATGTGCGCAAAGTTACTTATAACTATCCCGCTTACGTTCTTCACACTATAGATTTATTAGTGTTTCTTTAAATATGACGCAAGCAGGAAGTCAAAGAATACAAAATACACAATTTACGCTCAATTTCACTTATGTATGCATGTCTGTCTATCTATCTATCTATCTATCTATCTATCTATCTATCTATCTATCTATCTATCTATCTATCTATCTATCTAGCTATCTATTTATCTATTTATCTATCTATCTAACTATCTATCTATCTATCTATCTATCTATCTAATTATCTACATATCTATCTATCTATCTATCTATCTATCTATCTATCTATCTATCTATCTATCTATCTATCTATCTATCTATCTATCTATCTATCTATTTATCTTTCGATCGATCGTTCGATCGATCTGTCTGTCTGTCTATCTGTCTGTCAATTTATAAGTCTCCCAGCATGTTTGTTTGTCTGTTCCTCTATCTCTATGTATGCATATATCATTTATGCATTATTTAAACTTAATTTCATAGCAGCCGATTTATTTCACCGAACGTGCTTACGTTTAAAGAACTTTGAAGGGAAAACGAATAGTGATTACCTAAATATCCTGAATATCATATTTCTTAAAGATACAAAATCCACTCTATTGTATCTTTAACGAATAGTTTACAAAATCCAGTACTTAAGTGTTTGTTTTACAACATATGTATTAAAAATCGTATTTATACAGTATAAAGCATATTTGCTTTGTGGATTATCTATATTTGAATACCTCAAATATCTTCAGTAATGAACTTAATGCCAATATATTAACACAAATTTCATATAATATAATGAAATGAATTCATCAAATTTACCTCAATACTGCCTATATTTACACTTCTCCTTAAAAATTATTCTCGAATTGTTGAAGATAAACATAAAAGCCGAGATGTATCACGCCAAAGTAAAGGAAACATGTCAGTCGGAAATCTTCATATATGATTTGCTAATATCCGGTCAAGCATCCAAAGCATAGCATAACTGTTCAGAATAAAGAGGAATTGTTCACCCTACGTCATTATAATCTGACAGCTTCCACACAGAAAGCTATATCAACTTGGCTTTCACTCTTCCGGAGGAAAAAAAGAAATATTGAATGCCTATACAGCGTGTGTGCCCCGCATGGTATAACTTAGAACACAGCTAATAATGAACAGCATTATTAAATTAACCACAGTAATGGTTTAGCGTAGCAGAGAGACATATGCCCTTAATTTGAAAGAAAAGTATACGGACGATTCCTATGTAAATATTAGTCCATGATATTAAATAAATGTAGATTAATGGAACAAACTTGTATGACATCACCGTATAAAGAAAATGAAACTTTACCCTGAAGTGGGGATTTAGTTTTAAGAAAAAGAATCGATTGCAGAGTGGATATTTCCTTGCCTCGAAACTTGAATACAGACCGTAGAACATTAAATATCTATAGTGTTGTCAGCTTATGTTTCTTTCGATTTGAAATATTTTAGCAGAGTACTTTGCCTGGTATGTGTTGATTTACGATATCACAATATCAGTTCGTGTATTTTGCGATAACTCACCTTAAATTTTGTTAATTAAACGAAAGTGTTAATATGTGGAATGTTTCAAAGAATTACACGATGGTTTCATTCGAATAAGAGCGAATATTGTAAAATATACAATAATCACTCGACATATCGCGGTTCCCCTATCGCGTCCGTAGTACATCACGGAATTTTCGGGCTAATATATCTAAATTTATATTGTGGACTCAGTATGTCTCGAGGTTCTGCGGCCCACAGGTATTTATAATATTTTAGATTTTAAAAATGTTTGTGATAAAATGAACATTTTCTCGCCTAAAAATTAATAAATCAATTATAAAAAATTCAGGACAGTACTGCACTGTATAAAACATTAATTAAAATGTAGTAGAAGAAAATACGTAGTGTACCGTAGACCAGTAAACAAAGAATCGCACATACTGTATGGAAAACGAAAATCGAGAGGCGAGTGTGTGGTGTTGTTTTGCATGTGTAGTAAAATATATATACACAAATAACATTAATAAAAAAAATGAATTAGGAGCGGCTGAGTGGTAAGAAGCTCCCCAACCACATGGTTACGTGTTCAGCCCCACTGCGTAGTAACTTGGGCAAGTGTCACCTATTGTAGCCTCGGGTCGATCAAAGCCTTGTGAGGGGATTTGGTAGATAGAAAAGAAGCTTGTCGCATATATATATATGTGTGTGTGTGTGTGTGTGTGTGTGTGTGTGTGTGTGTGTGTGCCTGCTAGTGTGTATTTGTGTGTCTGTGATTGTCCCCCCACCATCGATTGACAACCGATGTTGGAGTGTTTACGTCCCAATATCTTAGCGGTTCGGCAAAGAGACCGATAGAATCAGTATCAGGCTTATAAAGAATGAGTACTGTTTCTACTTCGCGGATTTTCACCTATCGCAGGGTTTTGTAATGTAATGTCCACAGTAGTCGAGGGATTACTGTGGAGAAATACGGGAAGAAACGTGCTGAATTTGTTGCTTCACAGTTATATAGAGGAGTCAAATAGACAAACTGAGTTGTTTATGGATCTATTGGTTATTGGTAACGGAAATAATTTATGGTAATTCCATTTATCACCGTTTTCTAAAGTATTCATGAGTTTTGTCTTCATAATTAAAAAATAAAATGTACCGTTATGACCCACTACATTGTACCAGTTGTCTATATCTTTTAGGCTTCGATATTACCAAATTCACTGCTAATGAATAAGAAATTAATCTTTTGACACACACACACACGACATGTTTCTTTCGGTTTCCGTCTACCGAATCCACTCACAAAGCTGGCCCAATGTGACACGTAGTGGGACTGAACGCCATTTTCTCTAGCGGTGTCATATGAAATTGTCACCCATAATTATGACCCTAGAATCGATCTATTGCATTGCAAGCTATTTTAGATTTAGGGTTAGTTAGGGTTAGTTAGGGTTAGGGTTAGGGTTGGGGGAAAAGTATCTTTTTTTCTTCACAAATATAAATAAACCCAATCTGTTTCTTAAAGGAGGGACATATTCATACGGTACAGAATGCTTTCACCTCGATAGACGGTCATTGATTGGTTAAAATTACCGAAATGCATGAAATTAAAGACGAAATGTTACAAACTACAGAATTTTCTCAAGAAAGCCTAGAGAAAATGATGTTTTATAAACACATTCTGCCAGTATACGAAGTTTAATTTTTTTTAGTTACCTAGAAATTATGTTAAAAACTGATCTCATTCGTAAGATCTCATTCGTAGACATACAATCCCACATATTACTGAATTACCAAATTGGTGTGTGTATGTATGTATGTATGTAATTATCCAATATGTTTGATGTATTAAATATATTTTAAAACATGCATATTGGGTCTATGGTTGAATAAACGTATTATAATATGTGAACTAACTTGCCTAACTTGATTTTCATTCCTATTTTCATCTAAACCCTAAAGGTCAAATATTTTGAGCACTTCAAAGTACAGTCTATACATTGCAAAACATGTTTGTACTATTTTAAATATAATTATATGTATGTATATATGTATACACACACATACATACATATATACATAGATATATATATATATACATTTGTATATATATGTGTGTATATATATATGAATATATTATACATATATAAATATATAATATATATACATACACACTCATATATATATGTATATATAAAATATATACATAGATACAGACGCACACATCTGTATATGGTATATATTTATGTAAGTGCGCGTTGTATGTGTTTATAAGAATGCTATTTACGATATTGGAAATAAATCACATCATCAGCAATGACTTGATATGAAATAATATAATCATATCATAGTGAGTATTTGCAACTTCTATGTCACGAAGTAAATATATTGGAGCTTTTTGTCCGATGTATGCATACATATTTGAAATAAATAATAAAAATATGACATTCCACATCTACACGCAGAGTTTTCTCAATTTTGGTAGACAGAAGCAGTTTAAATATTCTTACTCCGATATATAAACTTCGTTTACTGCAAGCTGAATTTAAAGTAAAATATTTAGAACTTGACTACACAAACAATAACTAGACTCGCTAATTTGATTTTGTTCCTCAAAATTGTAGAATTGTTGTATAATATTTTTTTTCATGTTTCAATATTTCATGCAGAAAAGCGTCGGTTATTGGTCATGATTCACACACACACACACACACACACACACAAACATAGACTCTCATACGCACACACACAAACATACACTCTCATACGCACACATATATAATGTGTGTGTGTGTACACCTATATACATGTGTGTGGGTGGGTGTGTTTCTGAGTGTGTATATGTGTGTGTGAATAAAACTAAGGTGCGCATTGAAAGATTCTTATTTCACAGCACAAGAAAAAGTTAACAGAAAGTACAACAAAGTACTGCATGACCTACTATCAATTAGACAATCGCAAATGAATGGGAACTGAAAAAAGGGTTTAGTTTTACAAGTATAATTTTGAGGAGATCTTTGTACTTATCACCACTGTCTACAATTTTGTTCCAATTGTGTTCAAATTTGGTATATGGATTAAGTTTTGTATAATAATTATTAGCCTTTAAATTTTGCAAATTTTGGGTATTTTAGCCAATCAGAAACGAGTATTTTACAAACTACCGTGAAGTTCTGTTAGTATAGTAAACAAAGAAGCATCACAAATTCTACTGCTGATTGCGAAGAACTCTGTTTCCATAGTAACCCAAAATGTCGCGCATGCGCACATGAACCGTAGCCAGTACGTGTTCTATAATTGTTTGTTTTCATAACGGTAGGAATTCGATTATAGAACGGTTTTCACTCTTTGCTTTAACTAGTTTAATGTTTTAACATACAAGTGCCCCCCATCCTTTCTCGCTAGTGTGGCAGATGACGGAAGAGGCAGCGAACACACTGTTTTATGATTGGCTGAAAATTCTGAAATTAATAAAAAATTGAACACCTGTTACAGTTTCTCCAAAATTTTTCTGGAATAAATTAATAACAAATTCGGATTCAACGTCAAAAATTACATCTATATGACACATGCAGTGACGAAACCTCAAACATCCTTTTGATGAACTCAATTTTACTAAAAATACAATGGAAACTGAATAAAAAAAAGCGAAACGGAAACTTACTTATCCTTTTCTTTTTCTCTCCTTCTTTGAGTCATTGGACAGCAGACTTGCTGCAGTATTTGTAGGCACGTAGCAAGTCGATCGCAACTAGGGAGGCTATCTTCATAGCTGGGGATGGTGAACAGATCTCTAAAAATCGTACTGTTTATAAAATTTGATTACGTCTTTCACGAAAGTTCACAACACGAAATAATAAAATCAGCTTACATTCATTTAACACTAGTGCAATCTACGGCGACGCAATGCAAGAATTTATTAAAATCGTCCTTGATTATATTTGATTTGTATTTACTAAGGGAAGCATGCACCACGAGGTTTGATTTTTGCTGGTGCTTCATATTTCGTCGTAAGGGTGTCCTAATTAGAGTTAGCATCGAGAACGATGACGGACATGTGGCTGTGCTGATCCAAATGTTAATGCTGCACCATACAATAGATAAATATTTCGTAAGGCATCCTTTGCAATACGTTAAGATCCAAACATGTCCAGCAGTGTCATCATACTTTGTTCGGAAATGTATGTTTAGCCACAGTAATTTCAGACATTTAGGTCGATTTATCGCAATTTTTGCTGATGCTTTAAAACTCAGGTGTTTTAAAGCATCAACATACAAAAATTCACGGACATTGGTAGGAGGCTTCACAAGGAAGAATATATGCTGCCGTTTTGCTCTGAAAATTTATCATCTAGCTCTCCCAAGCTTTCATCGATGATCGCGAAATATATTTTACGGTAAAAGATTATCCAATCATCTTGTAATTGTAGCAGGGCTTCAACGACATAATCTGAGAAACGTTGGGATCCGCCAGGATTTCAGTGTTCCCCAATAACATTATGTTACATTTGTTTCAGAATCTCATCAAATATTAAAAATATCTCAGTTTGGTTATTTAACTCTTGGCAATATTAAGAAGCCCAAGGCCATGGTGTATATCACAATTGTGACTCTGAAACTGTTTGTCTACTGGCCTAATCCTATGCAGAAATTTGCTAAGAACAAGGGCTAGAAAAACAAACCTTTTGGAAAGAACTTGATCTAAGATTTCAGTTGCTTCAATATACGTTTTTGAATTTGATGAATGTGTGCACTCGGTTAGCAAACTAACAATTTTAGAGTGATTTTCTGAAGCAATGACACTGAAACGACCCGACCATCTATGCTCTATAAGACGTGCAATTTCAATATCAACAACAACAACAACAATAACAGCATTGAAAAATACCTTGAGAATGGGAACCCAGGTTCGAAATTTCCCCAAGACACCTGAACAACAAACAAGATGAGGACAGATATCCGATATCCGTCGAATGTAAATAAAGTAAATAATGGAAACAAAATAGATCCGAATTTATGTATTTTTGAATTAAACTCGAAAAGATTTCAGTTCAAACAAATATTTTCAATTTCTTCAAATTATGTCTCTTTAATTAAACACAAAAGGATTTCAGTACAAATTTGGCTATCTTTCGTTTTGACTAGAATTATGTCAAGAAATTATTCGGTAATTTCTGTGAGCACGTGTTGTCTTGTTAATTGTTAGTGGAAAGAGGAAACTAACGGGTTGTACGTGCGTGCGGACTTGTTCCTATGTGTGTGTGCGTGCGTGCTTGTTTTGTTGTCATGTATTTATGTGTTGTGGAAATCACACACAGAGGAACAAGAATGCATTCACACACACACCACATTCAGACACTGACACACATTCACATACACAAGAACAAGCAAGCACATAGACACAGACAAGCACGCACACAAACAGGAACAAGCACGCCTCGTACACATACACATATATAGAGTAACAAACACGCACGCACGTACAACCTATTAGCTATCTCTTTCCATTTCGATATGTAAATTGACAGTTGAGAAGACAACACGTGCTCACGGAAATTACCGAATAATTTGTTGACAAAACAAAAATTATTTCGCGAATCTTCTCAGCTGAAAAAGTCTTTCCGAATGTATATTTTAGAAAATTTCAAATTGTAAACTCAAAATACCAATGATGGAAATTTTTTCTTACCTTTTTCGCGAATTGAAAAACTCGATAATAATTCTGTGTCTGATGGGAATAAAATGACTTGTTAATTTTTTTCTCTGTTCATATACATACCTGTGTATGGATGCGTTATCAGTACCATAAATCCCTCTCTAACAACCACCAGCAGCAACAGCGATAACAACAACAACATGTTTTCTCTTCAAATAATTTTCAATAGCAACAACTACCACCACAGCAACAACAACGTTAAGCACCACAACAGCAACAACAACTAACCCAGACTCAACCTCTAACACTCCATCATTCAACCACAATTGTTGACCTACTTAATGAAACGGTCAACTTTTCAGATTCATATTGTTATCCACCAAGCAATTCTACAGCAACAAAAATCACCACCCCAATAATTACAGCTACAACAACCTCTTTACTGACCCATTCGACATATACCACTCGCGATCGCAAGCACACACACACACACGCACACACATGTACACGCACATGAATCAAAGCAACCTATTGTCGCTAAAGTGTCAAAAATTTAATAAAATTGTCCACAATAGGTTTTGTGAAGAGGTATGTTTCTATCTTTTTTTTCGTTAAAAGTATTGTCTTCAACTGTCTACAAACTCAACCATGCTGAGATGATGTATTTTTCCAAGTGTGAATAAAACACATTTTCAAACTGGAGGGGCTGAAATACTAACTAGAGGCGCTAAGCACCCAGTAGCCGCGCCGTGACTACGTTGATGCATTTATTTTGCACAGATACACGAACACAAAACAAAGACACAGGGGCACACAGACAAACACATATACACATATGGTGTTCCAGCGTGTTCCCGTCTACCTAATAATTAAATAAAGCATTGGCCACCTTGAAGCTATATAGTAAAAGGCACGTATTGACATGCCTCTGCAATAAGCTTGAACACGAAATTAAGGTGTTGATGAACGACATTTTAACTACGCACACGTGCCTGCAATTTTTTGAAAGAATTAAAATAATCTAAACTTTCTCTATAGTTTAAGAACTGAACATAAATAAATACAAAACCAATTCAGGAAAGGAAACAAACTTGGGTTTGTTTCTTCGTTCTATGAAGTTAGTAAATTATTGCACACACAAAAATCACTCTCTTACATACGAGGTAATAATATTCACACATAGAGTAAGACAGACACACGTATGTGTGTGTTTATAGTGTATAATAAACACGCTACATACAAACGCTTAACATGAAAGAATAAGGAAAACATAAGGCAAATGGGAGAGAAAAAGAAAAGGGAAAGGTTGTGGGGTAGAGGAAAATATTATAAAACACAAAATGATATGAGCAAACTAAAGTAAATCAACTCAGATTAAAGGTAACCTAAAAGAAAATCTGTCAGGCTTTGATTTTAGACTTGATTCGCAAAACACAAATGAAATATTACAGACGTTTAGAAAAAACTTTTTTCTAAAATATCAAGAGTAGTTTCAAATATAGCTTATAAATGAAAACAGCATATCACACACATTCATACATATATAGATATATCTCTGCATGTATGCATGTATGTATGTATGTAAGTTGTAATGCATATATATGTACATATGTATGTATACACATATAAGTACACACACACACTTACATATATATATATATATATATTATATATATATATATATATGTTTGCATGTATGTATTTATGAATGTAGGTATGTATGTATAGATACTTACATAAACCATATTTTAAAAATGTGTCAGGAGAGAAGAATCAAATAAGTGAAGAAAATGATTTCAATATTTAGCGCGATAATTCTAGATAACATCTTTATCACATTTACGACAAAAATACATCAGTCATTTACAAAAAGATTCCTATGAGAAATTAGTAAGATGAAGGAGATTATCTTTAATAGATTGCAACGCAGTATAACAACTTGCAGATGCTTCTTCTTATCTATGTATACATTTCCCAAAGGAATATTTCTTACGTAGAAATTTGCTGTATAATGAATGATGCATCTAAAAAATTTCAACATTCTTCTCTGGATATTGTACATTCAGTTATTTATTTTTAATTTACTGTTTAAATTTTAAATAATATACAATTTTGTTGTACAACGTACATTCATTTTTCCAACGGGGTTAAGGCGTCTTTTGTAAGTAAAATTGAATACATGGCATATTAACTCTCTGGGCAAGATTTCTTTTTACCGTCAATTGAGAGTGGAAGCGATTTCATAGTTCTGCCGATTTTCGTTGTAGCCTCTTATGCCAAATTTAGCAAGTTATAAATGCCATATGACATGTAGTGTTCAATCTAAACGAAGACAGTTAGTGAATATTTCCTGTTACATCACATCAAGGAATAGGCGAGGTATTGTTTCCCAGAACGTGTTTTAAATTTGGAACAATTAAGATTCGCTAAGGTTTAATTCACACTATCTCTACTGCAGTTCACAGTGTTCGTACGCTTTTGTCTATCAGAAGATTTGCAATCATTATTGGAAAGAGGAAAAGATATAGACAGCGTCCACAGATCCGATTAAGGTAACTATTGTCTTGAGTATCTTGACAAAGAACAACTTTTTCAAAAACAATTTTATATAATAATTGTTTTCTACTAGAACATATACAAATTAACAAAATAACAGTCCCAATTAAACGATAAATCTAAATCTAATATACAAATCCTGACAGTTCCTCATCAACAAATTGAAAAGAAATTAAATCAACAAGAAAAGGCAGAAAAATACAAAAAAACACTTATGATGGATGTCTCTGTTTTTAGGTATATGTTTGTGTAAAAAGCAGTGTCTTTGAGATTTTCCAACTCAGGGTGATAAGTCGTTCACTTCATACGAATCGTGCTCTTAGTTTTCACATGTCATTCGCATCAAAATTAACAATGTTCATTACCAGAATTAAACTGTTTAACATTTTGACAGAAAATAAACAGAGTTTCACTACACTGGCAATTTATTTAATTTTTTTTCCTTGTATATCTAAATACAGATAATTCCGTTTAGCACACGTACAGAGTTATTTATTGATATTTGAAGAATGACTAATAAATTACATTAAAGTACTCCGTTAAAGCAATAATGTACATAGTTTCATAAATCTAAAAATGTAATTAAATTAATGCTATCAGAAAACATATGATAAAGTATATTTGTATGTTAGTAAGAGAACGTAACAACGTTGAAATATCGTCCGTTGAAGACTGTACAATATTCATATATAGTTATATGTGTGTAAGTTTGTGTGCACGTATATATATATATGTATATATATATATATATTCTTGCACATGTGTCAAGATTCTTCCTTTATTTTCATACATACACTCGCAATCGTCCGTGCGCACACACATTATATATATTCCCGCTACCAAAGATTTTGAAGAAGATATATATTGTTCAACAAAAACTTTTTACAATTTGTTTTCTTCTTTTCTAAACAAAGAAAATCTACTTGGAACTTATATCAGATTTGTCCAGACAACTTACTTCAATTATCATTTGATTTTCTATCGAAGCAGCAAAATTCATAAAACTTAAATTTATCTTAAGCTGTTTGTAAAACACGTAAACGTAAACAATAAACTTTATAAGTAAATCGAATAAATGCTAATAACATCGAGATATATAAATTAAAAAAGAAAAGACGACAATGTCAGAGAGAATCTTTTAATCATATTTCAACTTAAAAGATTTAGCTCCAGAGCTGGGCGCAGTTTGAAACAATGAAAAAAACATATTTTCTTCATCAGATTATCAGATTATTAAAATCATCGCCACAATCAGCGATAGATCTATGTTCACAATAATCATAATAAAATCACTTCATGGTGATGATGATGGTTATGAGGATGATGAGGATGGTGATATCATCATCACCATTTGCCAAAATGTAAACGTGTGGTTAACGGCAGAATATCTTACAAATATCACGGCTTTGATTCTCACATATCATCTTAACTCCCAAATAGTGCATGCTTCAGCATAGAAGTTTCTGGTAATGCATTTTTAAAAAGAAGAGGTCAGCGGCATTGTATCGAGGTGTTTTATCGAATGATTTCTCACTCAATGTTAGCCAGCTGCAAACCGTTAGACATGGAGATATGACTTACAGTAAAGCAACAAAACCAACAATATTAGAAAACGACAACTCTCATAATGTTTTGCGTGTGATTGTCGTTTCCCAAATTGCGCACATTTATTTCGTAGTTTATTTTTATTATTAGATTCGAAATTTGAATTCAGAAAGAAAAGACAGATTAAATGTGGCAACACATTTCGCCCGGCGTGCTAATGATTCTGCCTGCTCACCACATAGCACCTTAGTCATGATACCAACTTGAACTTCTAACTTATTGTTTCTTGAGGTCTCTTGGTGAGTCAAAGCAACGCCGAACATATAATAATAATAATAACAACAACAACAATAATAATAATGATAATAATAATAATAATAATAATAATAATAATAATAATAATAATAATATAATAATAATAAAAACAATAATGATAAAAACAAAAAAAAACAACAACAACAATAATAATAATAATAACAACAGCAATAATACTAATGATAAACATGGATACGAAGACAAAATAATGTTGTCAGTGCACGGGGTGTTTCATCGCAAGTGTGTCCCCGATAGGCTGTATGTTTGAAGTTTAATCATTTGCCAGGATTGTATAGAAGCAGAGGAAAACAGCTTAGTTGGTACGTAAAAAATGCCCTGAAAACATTGGTGAAATATGCGAAGAAGTTTGGCGTCATTAAAACTGAGAATTGTGTGAAGAAAGAAAAACTTAACGCAAGAAAGGAACACACAAAAAAAATAAACAGCATGGAAAGAAATTAATGTACGGTCAGTTTGCAAGAGATATGGACGCCAAGACAGATACAGAAGCCAGGTGGCTTATGGATGACGGGGAGTGACCTGAACATACAGAAGCACTTATATGCGCAACACGAAAATAACCGTCAGGGACTAACTATGTGAAGTGTAGAATCGACAACAATACCGATAGAAACAAATACAGAATGTGTGGTGAGAGAGGAGAAACGGTAGGGCACATAATTAGCGAATGTCCGAAATTGGCATAACGCGAATAAAGAAGATGATATAACAATGTGGGAAGAATGATCCATTGGGAGCTACGTGGAAGTCACGGCCTAGAAAGAGAAAAGGCGTGGTATATCCAAACCCCAGAAGTTGTTACCGAAAATGAAAATTGCAAAATCATGTGGGGTGCAATAATGACCTGACCAGAAATTGGAAACTACACATTCTTGTGAGAGAGAAAAATAAAGAATATGCAAGACAATCGAAATTGTAGGTCTCGGTGACAATATAATCAGTGAAGAATAAAAAGCTGAAGAACTCTGACGATTTGAAATGGGAAATACGAAGGTTGTAATTAATAAGGGAAGTAGAAGTGGTATCAATAGTAATTGGCGCACTTGGAACTATCGGCGCTAAACTAACACCATTTCTCAAAAATATTGGTACACATGTAAAGGTAGAACACCTATAAAAATCAGTATTCCTTGGAACTGCAAGATTTCTTCGCAGGGTTCTTGAAGCATGACAAGTAAATAAATGACACCTTAGTCTGCTGGCTGTGGACAGTTTACACTTTACATCACATCCTAAAAATGAGCTGTGAGTCTTCAAAAAATAATGGCAATAATAATAATAATATAATAATAATAATATAATAATAATAATAATAATATTAATAATATTAGTAAAATAACAACAACAACAATGATAATAATAATAATAATAATAATAATAATAATAATAATGATAATAATAATAATAATAATAATAATAATAATAATAATAATAATAATAATAATAATAATAATAACAACAAAAATAAAGCCTATGACATGATCCCACACTCATGTATAAGTGGAAGTTTGAGTATACTCAGTTTGCAGACAACATAAGAGAATTAATTAGCCTTAGCATGAAGAAATGGAAAGTAGATTTCTATTCAGGTGACACAGTCTTAGGGAATGTTAATATCAAAAGAGGAATTCTCCAGGGGGACTCATTGTCCGCTTTAATATTTGTCCAATGTTTGAACCCCCCTCAGTTTAGTATTAAGGAAGGCAAATGCAGGGTATCAGTTCAGAAATAGTAATGAAAAAATTAACCATTCGCTCTAGATGGATGATCTGAAACTTTTTAGTAAGAACGAAAAGGACATAGATTCCTTAATACAGACTAAGACTCTTCAGTAAAGATACAGGGATGGAATTTGGCATAGGTAAGTGTGCAATATTAGTCATGAGAAAGGGATCAGGTAATGAACAGCGAAGGCATCCAATTACCAGATAGCCAGACAGTAAAATCATTGAAAAGAGGAGAGTGTTATAAGCATCTAGAAGTATTAGAATCTGACAGAGTAGTAAATACAGGAATGAAAACGAAAATTGAGAAGCGAAGACACGATAAGGTAGTCCAAAACCTTCACTGACTACTATGCCGGGAGTATGGCTACGAGGTAACGGGTGCTTGGTACCAACAGAGACTAGAAAATATAATGGACGGCAAGGGGAATGCAAAATTACTCTGGGACTTTGATTTCCAGATTAAAATGGTGTAAGAGCACCGAAGTCCGCATATGGTAACCTTCGTGATTGACAAACAAGAATGTCTAATAATCGACGCGGCAGACCAAGAGACCAACATATTATCATGACAGAATGAGAAACGACTGATAAATATGCATGCATGAAAATTAAGATCGCCAAGATAATCATGACGGTTGTCCCTATTGTCACTACAACCTTGGTTTCAATAACACCCAACATGAAGAAACACCTGAAAACTTTAGAAATACACTATAATCTAGGTGTATTGCAAAAATCGGTATTACTTGTAACTGCACATATATTGCTTAAAGTCTTGTCTGTCTGAGATATTTGTTGTGAATTGACAGACAGTACAAACACCCGGTAGACACAGTATCTTCAATCAAAAACATCATGATTTTGGATACTGTGCGACGTCTTAAATAATAATAACAACAACAACAACAACAGCAACAAAAATAATAATAATAATATAATAATAATAATAATAATAATAATAATAATATAATAATAATAATAATAATATATGAAGTGGAAGAAAATGAGGATGAATAATAATAATAAGAAGAAGAAGAAGAAAGAAGAAGAAGGAAGAAGAAGAAGAGGAAGAAGAAGAAGAAAAAAAGAAAAATCCTTTATTTATTAGCCACAAGAACCTACAAAAATAAGATTGGACATTACAAAACATGAAAGACAGACGAGTTACATAAAGCGTCGTGTAAAAGTCAGTAACAATGAAAAGTATATAACAAAGAAAATGCCTAAAAGAGGCAAGCAACTCAGGGATATTCATGGAGACTCCACTAAAAATCCCTGTCTAAGTATGCTATATAAGTAGACATTACATGTCACCAATTTTTGATCTGTGTAGCGGACGATGTGAAACTGGACAACTAGTACTATCCCTATCTAAAGACTTGCTAAAAACTCTATCTAAATACGATGTGGATGTTCCGATGAGGTTTGCCCATGACTACATTGGCACATTTCGGAAATTAGTCGGTACCTGTCAGACAGCTAAAAGTGTCTGAGCAGCTTTGCGAGGCTTTTCCAACCCTCTTTCCTATCGGTTAGCCCCACACGTGAAGCCCATGTCTGTTCCCTCGTTGGTACGGTGTATATTTTCATTGCTGATATCAAAAGGAGTTCGGATTGAGAATGTGTGGCGTATTAGACTTGAAAAGAGGCAAAATAAAAAACATGAACGGGCTATCGATACCATCGGGGTGGGGGTAGGTTAGGAAGCAGATAGAAGAGAAGGGCGGTAAGTACTTGGGGATTTTGGAAATGGACAATTTTATGGAGAAAGAAATGACAGAAATTTAAGGTGGAGTACTTACGCAGACAGAGATTGATACTTAAGTCGAAAGTAAACGGACGGAATAAGATCGAAGCTATCAATATCTGAGCGGTTTCACTCTTTAGATATGGAGTGAGGATAATCGCATGGACAGTAGACGAACTAAACAGCTTAGTCACAAAGACAAGGAAGTTGATAACTAGATATGCAGCACTCCACCCAAAAAGTGACACAGACAGACTATATGTACCAAGAAAAAGAGGGGGAAGAGGACTTATTGGATGCAATCACAGCATCAGATCAGAAGAAAGCAACATAGCATGGTGAGGAAAAGATGCCAGAGAACCGTTATTATTAGATGTAAGTAGGTCAGGCTTTTGTAGTATGAAATATTACTAAGATAAAGCACTGTACAAGCATTTGAAAACGATTGAAACTGAAAATAGATGGGTAAAGAAAAGAATGCATGGACAATTTCACAGCGATGTTGAAGATAATATAGCAAGGCTTGTCCATTGGACACATTGCAACAAGTACGACCACAAACCCCAAGGCATCATCAAAAATGATAATGCAAAGATCTTATGCGATTTTAGGGTTCAGTGCGACCATGAGATACAGAATAGGAAACCAGACATAATCTTAATTGAGAAAGTAACCAAAATATGCTGGATCATAGATTTAGCTTGTCCAGCTGACAGCAACTTATGTGATAAGGAAGAAAAATACCTGATAATTACGGGTGTTAAAGCAGTTGTGGTCGATGAAAAATGTAATGTGGTAGTGTTACCAATAATTTTCGCAGCCCTAGGAACAGTGAGTAAAAATCTGGAGAAGGACATAGAACAAATAGGGGCTGCAATAAGGGTAGGAAACTTGCAGGAAACAGCGATGCTTGGAATACCCCGGAAGGTGTTCGAAAAATAAGAGGATTTACCTTAGTTCACTGGTAAGTGAACAGCTGACACCGTAGTACATCTCCATCGTTAGAAGCTGTGCAAAAGTAATGATGATGATGATGATAATAACAATAGCAATAATAATAATAATAATAATAATAATAATAATAATGATAATAATAATAATAATAATAATAATAATAATTAATAATAATAGTAATAATAATAACAATAATAATAATAATAATAATAATAATAATAATAATATAATAATAATAATAATAATATAATAATAATAATAACTAGCTGGGCCCGTGAAAACTTCACCGAAAATATAAAAAATCTTGCACCTAGAAAGTTTCCCCTAGAGGCACAGGTCCAGGTAAGTTTGTTTGTAGAAGACCAGTAGTCGGCCTATGCAAACAGACGCCCCTCTCCATGCAATTCATGTTATCCAAGGAAAAGAAAAGGAAGATACAGCTAAGGGAAGTGGAGTAACGGGAAATAAAGTGTCTTGTTCAAGGACGCAACACAGTTCGGTCCGGTAATCGTACTCACTACCTCATGATTTTAGTCTACATGTAATTACTTTACTTAATGTCGTGATAGAACACAAATTACTGTGTTATTTGCATTGAGAAAACCTCTTTATTTGTAACGTAGTATGTTTCACAGAACTTGTAATTCACCTAGTTAAAATAGGCCGTTTAGTTAGAGGACAACTTGCCGCCTGTTGTAGAAAATTGCTTTTACAGATGATTCGGGTTAAATCTCGTAGACATGTTTCCTTCACTGAATGCACTCTCAGATTAATGTCAATTCAACAGGTTTTATAAACAGTTTTAAGCCTCTATGTAGTTCCATGATATCGTCATATCGATAAGATAATTTTTCACCACATGACGAATTCACAATTCAAGTTAATATAAAAATCTAATATCACTTATTATTTTCGTTCATACTGTTCGATCATAGACTTACCTAATCAGGGAATTCTTGTCGACAGCTGTATTTTGCATTCTTTCCTCTCAGGTTGTACTGAAAATCCTCCCTCCAAATTAAGAAAATTCCTTTCCTCATTATTAGGTCATGCATTTCTTGTCTCATAAAATATTTATAGATTTTTAGTGCATGAAAACCATATTCTACGTAAAAGTTCCTTTGCAGAAATTTTCAGTGCTCACTCTCAGTCAACTTTGGAATTTCCAATTAAATGTCTACTGCGGTCTTGTGTGAATCATAGCACATTCTGTGACTGAATAAAGTATCATTCTGATGTATAGTATGTAATGTAGCATATCCAGTTCACGTTTATTCACTTGGATTTTGTCTTTAGTGTCCCGTTTGTAGGCACGGACCGGTAGCCCTTTTCTTCAGCAACTCTTGCGTATTCTTGCAAAAGCTGAATGAATCTTCTTGCAATTATATTTTCACTTTTCCTCATTCTCCGTTCTTTTTTCCTTTTGTGGTTCTAATTATTTTCTGAATAAATTTCTACTTATCTCCTTCTGCAATATCTCTTGTTTCTCTTTTAGACAAGATCCTATATATGTCCTCTCTATCCCTACGTTCCTTGTTAAAACTAACTCGTTTTCTTTTCCTTTATAACTGTTATTATTTATAATTAGCTTGCATGTTCCAGCGCATAATGAATAATTCCTATTTTTTTCAATGTGATTCAGCTCCCCATTTCTCCATGCAATAATTCGTACTGATACCAACTTATTGACACTGGCATCCGGTCGATTACTTGCATGATATGTTCTGCATAAAATATTTATACGTACATTTTCTTTCATTTTCGTTATTTCAACTCTATTTAATGCGTTTATATTCTCACCATTCCCGAGCTCAATACTAATAATTTATACTCGTTTTCCTAACTTCGTATATATCGTAGCATATTCTCTTACTCAGAAAATATTTCAAAATCATCACTAATTTTTCTGAAACCTAACAATAAGGAGGCCAGGTTTTTATGTTTCTGTAGTATAAAGTTTAAAATCCCCATTAATAAGGGATGATGGAACTTCACATGTATTTTAATTA
Source organism: Octopus sinensis (assembly GCF_006345805.1). Classification (NCBI taxonomy): domain Eukaryota; kingdom Metazoa; phylum Mollusca; class Cephalopoda; order Octopoda; family Octopodidae; genus Octopus; species Octopus sinensis. The sequence continues at coordinate 43,714,481 of NC_043000.1, forward strand.
TCTTCCTTCAGCGTATTTTACTCTTTTAAAACGATAAGTTCTCTGATCTATATCTGAGTTAATCATATACTTCTAAATCATAACCCTACTCATGAGCGATACTTTACTTTTTTCTAATAGATAGTTACATTTCTCTGAGATCGTTATCATATGATACGTGAGTATGCAACTCCGTCGTATGCATTACCACAAATCACCCATGCAATATTTAAAATTGTCAACATTTTCCTACATTTTCTAAACAAATGATGTCCACCATTATTCGGTCTTTTGTATTTCTGAAGTTTTTATGACAGTGTTTCTGCTCATAAAGCATAAGCTGTATATTTTATAGGTTGATATTATCCATTTGCAAACACCCTGTTGTTGATAGATATGCAAATAGTCGTTATAAGGGGGCACTATTTCCAATCAATTTGGTTTTTAGTATTGAGTAGTTTATTCCTTTTAATCACCAGATCGGTATTTTCTCTTTCATATTTTCATATATATTCATTCAGCCGTATCAATATAAAGATTCATAAATTCTTTTAGTAAGTACCTATGGAGCCACATCTAGTTCAGACTATTAAAGCTTTCCAACATTTCTTATTTGTTTTCGGAGATTTACTTTCGGGAGCGTAACAACATTATGAACTCAGTTTTATCTCTAATATTTCAGTTGCTTCAATATTTTGTTGGGCATATTTAGCTATCCACTTGCTTATCTACTTTTCTATCTACCTATTTACGTATTTATCTCCACCTGCCTGCCTCTTTCTTTCTATCTCTCTGTATATATATAGATATGTATCTATGCATGTGTGTGTATATATATATATAATATATATATATATATATATATATTATATATATATATATATATCTATATATATATATATATATATATTATATATATATATATATATATATGTATATATATATTATATATACACACATCGTACATCAATATTTATACCCTTAAAACATAAAATGTTATAGCTATAGTAACGATTAATGCTTTTATAAATTGTGCAGCAAATCCAGTGTAAGAAAATTGTCGTAATGTTACCGACTGAAATGTTTCTCAAGGGCAAAAATATGTAATGTAAAATGCGAGAAAACAACTTTTTTAAACAACGTATTTCAATGTATTCCAACAGCTGATTCATAAAGAATATGCATAACAAGTCCACAAATACGTAAATAGTATTTTAATCAGTAGAAATTATTTCAAACAAAATTACTTTAAATCAAAGTACACCACAATCATCAAGAATACTACCGGATATTTCAATCTTAAAGCGTGGCTCTTTTAAATACCTGTGTGTCAGATGGAATCCTGTATACGATGTATAAATGTATGTACGCTTGTACGTATATAAGTATCAATATTTGTACACACTCACACACACGCTCGCACACACACACACATCCCCCCACACATATATATATTTCTATATATCATAAGCTATACATCATCTACAGAACTGACAATGAGCACTTTATGTCATGATATTCCGTATACGAATAATTCTATGCAAACAACGCGATCGAAGATATTGCAGAAGCTATTGCTCGTGAAAGAGATCAATGCCTCTTGAAATATATTTATACACCCATTACACATATTTTCTATCTTCGATCAGATTGATTACATTGGCCTATGCATATTTGAAAGTTGTAACTTTGATTGCTACTTGTGAATCCTATAGAAAATTAATACTTCCTCGCTTACAAACGAGAATATCGCACTGCTAACATAAAAAAGTAAGAGGTAATATTGACTAGTAAACCTTTTATAGCCTTGGTATTACATTATGGTTGCAAAACGAAATAATACGTCCCTTGCCAGTAATTATGTTCTGCAAAAGGGCTACCATTTGCAAGCTCCGCACACCGGGCGCTAGAAGGCTTATGGGGTCATTATGAGATAATGCACGCTGTTTCGGTGC
>NC_043000.1:43721414-43798914 GCF_006345805.1 Octopus sinensis
CAACTCTCCTAACATGCAAATGTTGTCTATACCAGTGTCTATAATGCTTAGATATCTAAATGTGAGTTTGGAGCGCATATGAATGTTGTCTAAAATATTGTTTGGTGCTCGTGGAAGAGCATCTATATAGATGAATTGTGATTCTTTCCAGATATAAAATTCTGCAGAAATTTTACAATGATATGTCTGTTGACAAATTTACTGTTAAATTAGACAATTAATAGGAAATCGGTTTATAAGAGGGTTATAAATATGACGTGAGAGATAACACCAATAACTTACGTGAAGAGTCATTAAAGAACGGTTTCTGAAAGTGTATAAAATATAGAGGACCAATTAAAACAAATAGATCATAAAGAATGCTATATATTGACGGTTTTGTTATATGATATTCCCGATCTAAGAAAATTTATCAAAGACAATGATTATTGAAATAAGTAATATCAATCTGTGCAAAAGAGGGGAAAAGTTTGAAATTAACATCCTTTTATCAACTGGAATTTACAGACAATGGTTAGCAGGAATATAAAAATTACTATTTGGGTCTGAGAACTACAGCATCTCAGGTTTTGTATCTTTTACGTATTGGGAAAGCATGTTTTAGCTCATCCTACTTATAGAATAGAAGCAGAGTAATTTCTAAAGACAAAAAGAAAACGCGTGAAGAACATGACACTATGTTCTAGTGAGGGTGCAGCACAGAATTCTAAACGATGTCAAAAATTAAAGAAATGGCAAAAATATGTACAGAACTGTTGAAGATGAAATAAGCCTAATACTGCTTGAGAATTGTGGACTTAGGGAATGAAGTCAGGATAACATTACTACATATTACTGTGATAGCAGTGCCATAGTCGAAATGAAAATTTTACTTTTCTGTGGTGGATTAAGAAGGGGAAAGGATTAGGAAGCACCAGAATTGTAGCACAGAATTATTTTAGCATTAATTGGCTCACATTTTAGCATTCATGTCCACATCTCCACGTTTTAAAGGAAAGGAGAAAATATGGTTGTAAGAACATTACAATTAAAGCCTGAAGTATACCTGAATATTTAATAACAACTGTTGTGCCTCAAGACAAATCCCCAGGCTAAAGAAGGGCTTCCCCACGCATGGTGTTGCTTTCCTTTTGGTTGGATATAAAAGGTTTATTCTACTTTGAACTTTTAAACCGAAACCAAATAATAACAAAGAAGAGCAGCTTGGGCGGCTTAAGTCAGCACTAGAAGAAAAACGTCCTTCTTTGGTTTCAAGACGAAATGTGTTCTTCCATCAGGATAATGCTCAGCCAATACAGTGAGGATGACATTCCAAAGGCTGGAGTAATTTGAACGGGAGACGATGCTCATTATCATTTATTCCGCAGTCTTCAAAATCACTTGGACGGAAAAACATGAATTCTGTACTGGAGGAGAATTTTCCGTTAAGAACAAGCGAAATTTTGAAGAGTGGCTTCGCAAGTCTACTATATAAATCGAAGAGCATTGCAGAAAATGAAGGAGCGTATATTTTAGATTAAGAAAGAACTTTTATTATCTTAATTTTGAAAAATAAGAGAAATGTAGAAAACAGCATTATTTATGGGATGATTCAATCTATCTCACTTTCAAATATACTCTTTAGGTCTGTCATTTAATTGAGGCTGAATACACTGTTCAAGTCAGAGACGTTTACATCGTTAACACAACTGTGAATTAAATGTCTCTACTCGATACTTTTAAAGAATATATCCTGTTATATAAAACATCTAAATACTACTAACCACCGTCTTAATTCGTATGGATTTCTGAAGTGCAGACATTTAAGATTTACTACTGTAAAGATGGATGTAGAAAGCAAACTTTCAATATCTGAATTTAACTTTCACAAATGAATTCATATCTCAGTAAGGAAAAAGCGATATCCAAATAATTCCAATAAATATATTGTTATTTCGTGATATAAAGTCTCGAATTGTGTACGAAATAGAGTAGTACGTTAAGTTATTTTAATTTGTGAGTCATATTTTGTTTCTTATAAATTACATTCAATAGGACTTTTCTTCTCATGTCAGATTGGAATGTAAATAACGCCAGTTAAAATTACAAATCTTGTGAGCAATTTTCATACTATATGCTATGATGCAATAATCGTTTGGCATAATGAAAGTACTCTAAAAAGAGTCAATATAATTCATGATACTGAATGAATGTGTTGACTTATGGCGACTTTTCATGATCGATTCTGAGATTAGTTTTAAGGCTTGAAGTATTACTATAAAACTTGTATAGTTGCTAAATATCTTTCATGTTTAAAATGATAGACCGTATTTTGTTATCAAAATATGTTTCACTGAATGAGGTTGGTGCTACTTATAGCCATAAGAAGTGTAAGTGTGTGACTAAAGTATTCTATTTCCTCCAATGGTTAAACAATATGAGATTAAAATCTCTTAATATTTAACTTATGAAGAATATATAAAAATACAAACATATTTGCAAATATAATACGTGGACATTAAATATATGCGTCTACAGATATAGTTAATGTTATATACTACAATGTTGTTTAGCTACAGAAAAGAAACCAAGTATTATTGGCCTCGCATGAGTGGCTCAGTGGTAAGAAGTCTGCTTCCTAACCACTTGGTTCCGGGTTTAGTTCCACTGTGTGGAACCTTGGGCAAGTGTATTCTACTATAGCCGCGGTCCGACCAAAGTCTTGTGAGTGAATTTGGCAGACGGAAAACACAAGGAACCCCGTCGTGTATATGTATATATATATATATATATATATATATATATATTTACACAAACATACAGGGAGTAATTAGACACCTTTAATTTTCAAAATCTTTTATTTAATACGCAAAGCGAACAATTGAAATGTAATCGATAGATAGGACTACATACTTTAGTATTTAGTTGATATTCGCTTTGCAGTTTTTAATTCAGAACTATTTTTGGCATTGAACTGATGGGCTTTGTGATTGTCTCTTGTGGAATTTCTACCCACTTTTCACGCAACAATCGAAACAATTCTTCTTTAGAATTATGTTTCCGTCGAGATTTTCATATTGATTTCATCTAGCATGCTCTACAGATTTTCAAGTGGGTTGAAGTCAGGGAAGCTTTTTGATCTCATTTTTAGTCAGCCATTGTTGATTCCTTTCCGCTGTGTGTCATGTATCCCCATCTTCCATGAGTAAAAACTCATTTTTCGTGTGAATACATTGAAAGTATTTCGATCTATTTTTCAGAGTTTATGGGCATATGGCGTAGTGGTTAAGAGCGCAGGCTACTAACTCCAAGATTCAGAGTTCAAGTTAAGGCATTGGCCTGAATAATAATAATAATAATATAATAATAATAATAATAATAATAATAATAATAATAATAATAATAATAATGATAATAATAATAATAATATTAATAATAATAATAATAGCATTGAAAAATACCTTAGGAAGGAGAACCCACGTTAGAAATTTCCCCATAAGACCCGATGAAGTGTGGAGGGTATATCAACCGAAAAGTTGTGTTAATAACAAACAAGATGAGGACAAATAACCGCCAAATGTAAATAATGTAAGCCGATGTTGTTTTGTTTACGTCCCCGTAAGCTAGCGGTTCGGTAAAAGAAACCAAGCAGTCCTGGGATCGAAGTGTTTGACTAAAGGGGATGCTGAAACAAGTAAAAGAATATATCTTGTATATATTTATGATAATCTAGATAATCTAACCTCTTTGACTCCACTGTATCTCACTCTTGATTTTGTCTTTTTGTATAATTTTTAATGAGCTTTTAAATACCTATATCATTATATGAAGAAAACAAGAGGCACCCGTTTTACGTCAATCGCTATAAAAGAATCCAAAGTGGGCAAAATGAAATATACATTATTATATTTCAACCAAGTTTGCATTGACAGAAACAATAGCTCTGAATCACGATCACAATGTACATTCGTGAATAAAATTAAGACTGTCGCTTATATTCTAGAATACATTCCGAATATACTCGTGTAAAGAATGTATTGTTTATTTACATATTTATTTGATACTGTGTGAAAACTAAGAGTCGATACACATGCATCGGCAATCTTTGTAGAAAGATGTATGTTGTTTTCCTAATTCGCAGTAAATTATAGACGAACATAACATATGGGAATGTAAGCAAACATCTACATTATGAATAAAGCAAGAACCTGTATATTTAAAAATGTGACAGAATACATATACACACAGGTACTCCCACCCCACACGTGCTCACACATATATACATGTATATATACATATATGTATACATGTATAAAATGGCTTCAGTACAATGTCTTCATTATGCAGTAAATAGTTCTCTTTACAAAGTAATTGCTTCAGATTAATACGTCAAGTAGACTCTGATGATCAGATTAAATCACGTCAATGAAAATTGGCAAGCGTAAGACAGTTAATAATGCTCTTTAGAAGGTAAATTTATTATATCAAAGAATCGTTGTATTTATCGTGAGAAACAGAAATGTAAAATACAAACAGTTTGAGAGAATCTATATGTTCTGTATAACAAAATAATTACGCCGCATTTATGCATATAATGCCTGGTATGTATGTTTTATATCATGCAGTTAGTTAAAAGAAACATATTTGAATAAAAATAAGATTTAGAAGAATGAAAATAAAAGCAAAAGAATTTCAGAAATAGGGAAAAAACCCAAAAGGTACTGATATTTAGAATATAAACTAAATTAGTGTAAACCAGTAGGAAGATGAAGAGAAATATCTGGTTGATGATGATGATGATGATTATGAGGAGGAAGATTAAGTTGATGATGATGATGTCAAAGTAGAAGCAGTGGAAGTATTTATAGAAACGTACGAAAGAACAGTAATGGAAAGAAAATTTCGAAGACAGAAAATGAATTAGAAAATGGTAAATGAATTGCCGCGAAGAAGTGAGAAGCTTTTGTATTAATAGTATATCGAGTAATTATTACTTCCAATATTGCCCAGATCGAGTTTGTCTTTCGCCACTACGGGGTTAATAAAATAAGTACTAATTAAGCATTGGAGTTAATGTAGTGGACTTATCCCCCCACCTGAAATTGCTGTCTTACACCTAAATTTGAAAATAATATTGACTAAGCTGGTGGATTAACTGATAAGAAATTGAGCCGAGAAAAATGGTCACTGTCAAGTGCACTAGCTTTGTCTATTGCGGTCAAATGGTGCTGCAACAAATTGTTTCCTTCATGCAGCAAGTCTCGATAACAAAGTAATATTCAAGAATTAAGTCAATTTTATCGTCATAACACCAGTATACTAGTAATGTGAGTTATTATAAGGAACATTATTCAGCAGTACCTATACATACGTAGTTTGAAATCACACCTCAAGAATATGAAATTTTTAACTGTATAAATACAATTCTGGTGGTTTTTATGTTTCTCTAGAGAATTTATATCGAATAATTTGCAGGTGTAAAGTGTGTGGGGCATGTGAACACTATCGATCATCTTCATTTCAAGTAATTTAATTTTCTTACTCTGCACATCTATGCTTCAAAACTCTCTTCCTACAAGATAATAGTTTGAAAAGAGGATATTATGAGCCAAAATGTACAAAGAAGAGTACAGTCCAAAATAAATATTAAAGAGCTCAAAACAACGCAAAGAAATGAAACGTGAAAAGAAAATTATTATATCATTATCATCAATACAATTTCTTTATGCCTAAACATAAGATTTCCCTGCGTCGGGCACAACGTTAAGTCTTCCACAAAAGATAATGATCACCAATGAGTCCATCAGCGTCAAAAGCGCAATTCTTACTGGGAACAAAGCTTGGGTTAGTTTAAACTTATTCATTTGTCCATGAATGCCGTTTCGAATTTGGAGACTCAAAATTTAAAAACTTATAAATTATCTCAAACGTATCTTTTTGGATACCGATGCCTTCAGGAATCTCTGCAAAATGCAAGATCGTTATCAAACCGGATGGCAATTGAGGCATCCTTGTAGACTTGCGAAGCACCCCGCATCGGCAGGAAGCACTCCACGAGATCGAAGGACTCTCCTTTTAGAGCCAGAGGGGTAACGATTTCATTAGCCATTGTCCCAAACCTGTTCACTATGGTGTGTGACCTTATCCATTCCAGTTCGCTTCTACCATCTGTCCCTAACCCCAATGTGATCAAAATTCCAAATACCACAATAAAATTTGCCCTCATTTCTCAAACTAGGTACTCCCGATGGCCATGTCGTCTCCAGCTGTAGTTGTATTACTGAGCTCCACCTGGCGTGATTTGTAATAATATTCTCGCCTCTGGATCCTGTTTTACATTAAAAGTAAAAATCTCGACTCAAACCTATTTATATATATCTCTCTTCCTCCGCCTGGGTAGTCCAAATAATCACAAAACGCAGACATCTTAGATACCAGAAGTCTACCAGCCCTTAAGCACTTCGAAGACCAACGAACTATACTTGTACATGCCACTACCCAAATCCTTCCCGTAGCTAAGATTGTCCCGATTTTCTAGAAAATTTTACGTCGAAATTAATGCTGTCTCTGCAAAAGGCAGAATGGGTAACAGGCATGCAAAGTTTAGTAGACTACATTTTTACGTAATTAATATCATTGGTAAGCACATCGTTGACCAATTTGATGGACCATTGCAGACGTGTACGGTTGTTATATAGTTGATTGTGTCACTACTACGCCACACATCATACAACAGCTTACTGCCTTCGTATCTTTCATTAACTTCTTTCACCCTGTCCTGGAATTTAAATCCGCTATATCTCCATGACTAAAACCAACGTCTATTTCGCAACCTCCGTCTATTACAGGGCTGCATCCCTATCTCTGCTGCAGTTTCTTTCAGTCTTCATACACTAAATCTGCCATAACATCGTCTTATTTACTTCAGGATTGTCGATTCTGCAAGTTCGATGAAAATTTAGAACCCAAGTTAATAGTATGCACTATTTATTTCTTAAATGCTTTGAGGCTCCTTCATTCCGCCAGACCTTGTTAGACACACCAACAAACCTAATTCTAGTCTCTTTCCCTTTCGAAACATGCACTGAACGACAATATCAAACTTGTCAATATACAGGGTTAATTGGATTAGTGTTCTTCTAATCTTACATCTTATCCTTTCCTCAGTAATCCCGTTCTGGTCCTTCTACTCACATTTCATAAACGTTTTCCAATCCTCCTCCTTTGTATTCTCAACCGCACTACGCATCGTCATTTAATTTATATTCCCCACCAAAATTCTCCTATTACTCAGAATATGTATGGAACTCACGCTCTTTTAACTTCCTCATATGTTGGAGCCATTTTCTCAACATATATGATTTAAAACCCAGCAGTATTCTATATGCTCTCCTGATACATTTACTTTGAAGAAGGGTTCTGCCCTAAAATATGGGTTTTCCACTCTTTCTGTCAATTTTCCTGAATAACAGAAAATTTGCCATCGCAGGCTTCAACAATTCTCTTTCGAGAATTGACTTCACTTGTTAAAATGTTTGAAGTAATTTAGTACTGGATTCAATTGAGCATATAAATATCTGTATAGTAAGAAATGATTGCAGCATTCTTATCAATTGGAGGTGCATGCCTCACAAAAGTCTTATTGACGTTACGGTATGCCAAAAACGAGACTCTCCATACGATTTTATAATATAATCTTCTGCGATTCTTCTCCATGGCAACATATCTGCAAAACCTCAGATATTCTGGAATACATTATCCTGATATAAATCTTCACTGCTTTGTTTTGAGCGTGTGAACCGTAAGAATAATATGACGCGCATTTGCTTGTAATCTAATAAAAGAGAAAATGAACACCCTAAAAAGATAAATAGGAGAATATATAATATTTGGTATTAACATCGTTTGATACAATTGAGGAATTACACTTGGAACTTATTAATTGGAACATCAAAGCAGCTGTATATATATATAGCAATTAATGTAGACAATCATTAATAAAACACGACGGCTGATATGCTTTGGGAGATATGGAAATAAACATAAAACGTTTGCATATAATGTTCATACCTGAAGTGTTTATGTTAAAAATAAATCATTTCCTACATTGCACACATATATATTGCATACACTAATCCAAGAATAAGGTACCCGATTATGGACTCAAAATGCTGTGTAGAAGTAAACGTGAAAGTATACTATATAGTATAGTTCTTTTCTGTACTAGGCACAAGGCCTGACATGCTTGGGGGGAGTGATCCAGTCGATTAGATCGATATCAGTCCGCAACTGATAGTTTATTTATCGAACCTCGAAAGAATGAAAGGCAAAGTCGATCTCGCCGGAATTTGAACTCAGAACGTAACAGCAAACGAAATACTGCTTAGCATTTCGCCCAGCGTGATAACGTTTCTGCCAGCTCGCCGCTTTTTTCTATATAGTATAGTTACAAAATATATAATCGTACATAAAAAAACAACTGATCTTTGTGTTTAGTTCACTTTAAATTTTATTACTTAAAGGTATAAATTTACCTGATAATAGTATAAATATATCGGTTTATTTTCTCTGCTCAAATCCCGTTAGAGTAGACATTTATTTACTTTCATTTTTCTACAGTTGAAAGCAAATGTACCACTAAATCAAAATTGTTATTGTAACGTTCATACGGATATTGCAATGCTATTATATTGTGCAATGGCAGTAATGTTAGAAATCTTACAGAACCATAGGATTTTGAGATACATATATAGATATTCTCTTAGTGTTATGTAGCAAATTTTGAAATCCCGGTGTGTTTTGGCAAGTGAAATTATTTTGAAAAATATGCTGTCCAAATGAATTACAAATATGTTGTAAATAAACTGTGTAATCAGCATGAAAAATGTACATTTCTTTTTTGTAATTATTTACTGGAAATACAACAGCAAATGGTACTAAATAGCAAGTGACGAATGTTATGAAATATTAATGCATACATCGCAAACTAGAAAAATACATCAGTTGCAAAAACGGTGTAATATTCATCATAGCGTGCGTCAAAGGAGAAGTTAATTTACAAATTTTACTCTCCAAAAATATTGAAATATTCTCCTGTGCATTTAGCGTACATGCAAACCTCATCATCATACTATCTATATCACACACACGCACACACACACACACGCACACAAATACACACACACACACACTCATATATACACACACGCACAAATACATATGCATACAGACACACGCACAAGCACATACAGGCATATATACATGTACACTTATGTTTGAATGTGTGTCCGTATCATTTACTTAGGCTTCAACGTTGCTGGTGTAGTTGAAGAGACGCCGTGATATACCACGAAACGTAAGCAGTTATATACTCGGAGGACGAATCCGATTCTTGGTTATATGGCCGCTGACATCCCGGTGCCTGAAAAAAGCAAAGAATTAGAATTAATGACAGAGAAGAATCGACTCCAGGGCAAAGCATGTGCATTATTCACGGACAGCTAAATGCTAAGTCAATTTAACATCGGCTTAATACGAAATAAGAGCGAAAATGCTGCTCCAATTCGAACACAATTTATGCGCACGCTAACGTTTCTGACATTTGGTCGCCCTCTGCGTACATACGCACATACATACACAGATATCCATTTGTGTATGTGTGTGTGCGCGCGTGTGATTGTGTGTATATATATACTTACAGATAATTATTTGTATATTACATGTTTTTATACATCAAATAACTTGTATCATATATCATATATTAGCGCTTTCGTCCATGCTGGTTGAGTTTTCAGATTGAACTAAGTTCCTGTGGAAACGTTTTGACCATTGTGTGGTGTTATTGAGTGTGTAGTGTTGGGGAGGGATATAAGATATTACAAGAGGGTGATGAATGCTGAGAAAGTGAGAGAGAGCGTGTGTGTGTGTATATGTGTGCGTGTGAGTGCGTGTGTGTGTTTTTGTAAGAAAAAATATATATAATGTATATATATAATGTATATATATATAAATATATATATACACACACACACCCTAAATAAGACATATATGTATGTCTTATATGGGGGGGGGTATGTGCGTGTGTGTGTTTATGCATGTGTCTTGTTATATGAATATATATGTTTAGCTGTAATATCACTAATAAATCCGGAAATTGTGTTATTTTTTTTACATCTGAAGACTTTTTATTCATGAAATTTAAATGCCTGTCTAAAGAGCAATGACTACTAGTTTCGGAAAGCTTTCGTCTGTCCTTCCGTATTGCTACTGATATTCATAGTCTAGAAAACTAAATCGGAAACATGTGAATAGATGCATTGCTAAAACGACCTACTTTCTGCTAGAAATTACTGATACTTTGTTAAAGTCAATCTCTTAAATGTAATTGAAACATCAAATCGATAGCAATATTATGCAAGTTCTTTTTGAAAGCCGTGAGCTAGTAGAACCGTTAGCAAGCCGGACAATAATCTTATCGGCATTTAGCCCGTCTTTATATTCTGAGTTCAAATGTCACTGAAGTCGCCTTTGCCTCTCATCATATTTTAAGCGATAGAGTAAGTGCTTGATTAGTACCGGCGTCGATTTAAACGGCTCACTCCCTCCCACTGTGTTGCTGGCCTTGTGACAAACTTTGAAACCAATATGATACAGGTCTTCAGTAATGAAGGACTTTCTAGTACTCTATGCTCAACTCATTTAATAGAACAACTAGAAAAACAATTGACCATCTCATCTTCAGTTACTCTATGAGAAAAAACAATTGAGTATATCAATTGTCAATTTATACTACATAATATGCCATCAGTTTAGACACCCTTATGAGAAGAATCATCTTAAGCTTGCAAATGTAATGGAGACATAGTCTTGATTATTTTCTGTGATATTACAATTCCAACGTAGCAAGCTAGGCACGCTAATACAGCAGATATCATGTAAAACCACATTGACAATATATGTCTCATAAATATATGAAAGTCATCTGGCATCAGCACCTCTAATATGACGTGAACCTCGGAATACAAGTTTTTCAGTGTGTAACATATAGAAAAGGCAAATGAACTTGTGAAAAGGAAAGCTTTTCAAGATAATACTAAATTGCCATTTTAAATGCTATGATCAATTTCCAATAACCCAAAATCCTTATTTAAAAATCCCTATCCATTCCCATGGGCATAGTTCAATTTCTAAAAAAAACGGCGTGATCCTGATATCACTGAAGCTTTTAAAGGTTCTCAATTTTGCAATACTTATAACGAACTTTAAGGACAACAAGCAAGAAACCACCAGAAACACGCAAGCACAATATAGCAAGTAACTGCAGCCTATAAAGTGATGTGGGTAGGAAAAGTAAATAATATTAGCAGTAGGTGCCCGGTGTTGACCCAGAAAGACTATATCCACAGACATAACAGTTTGGACTTTAAAATGTGAGTAGTGTGAACTGCAATCAGAAAATGAATTGTTTAGTCATACACGTACAACATGTCTAAGAATTTAATGAGCAGTGTACAGTGAGATGGGGAGATGATATTGCTCCGAAGGACGAAGGAGAGCCAAGATAAACTGAATTCGGTTCAGGAAATCAGGTCCAAGGGATGAAAATATATCAGTAAAATAAATGGTCTAATTATCGCAATATAAACATCTGGAAATAGATAAGTTATCCTACATATTAATGACTAAAATTGTAGTTACTTTGGGAATGAAGTTAAAAAGAAGCAAGTAAATTCATAAACAAATCTTTAGGACATATATACATACATATATACATACATATATATATATATACATATATACATACACACACACACACACACACACACATACATATATATATATACATATATACATACATATATATATATATATAATATATATATATATATATATGTATATAAAATACGGTAAATAAGAGCGTAAAGCGGTGAACACATCTTACATTGCGCACTATCTATACAGTAAATATATCACAGCATTTATACCCATGGCAGAAACCAAATCTAGAGCAGTGAAAACGCGAAAAAATTTAAAACTACCCTGCAACAACATTAATAATCCTTTCTACTAAATGTACATTGTCTGGAATTTGGGGAAGCGGGTTGGTCGAATATATCGACTCCAGTGCGTAATGGCACTTGTTTTGTGGATCTCAAAAAGGTGAAAGACAAATAAACTCAGCGACGGGAGAAATACCGCTAACCATTTCGTCAAGCGTGGTAATGATTCTGCTAGCTCACTGCCTAACAACAGCAACTACAATAACAACAACTACAACAAAAACAATAATGATTTCATCTATTTGCCACAAGGGCGAATGGGAAGAGATAAAAGCACAAGACACCACAGATAAATAGCCCCTACCAAAAGTTAGTATGGATAAGAACCTGAAGGAGTTGATTAAAATGGGCAATAATGTAATAGATGAGATAAAAGCAACAACAACAGAACCACTAAATATATCATTGCTAAATCAACTAGCTTATGCTACAGCTGCATCTATTATTAAAGCAAAAGGCATAAAACTAAAAAAGAAAACTGCTCAACAGAAGAAAAGACAACCAAAATGGAAAGAAAAATTTGAAAAGGATATACAATGTATGTAAGGCGACCTAGCAATACTGATCGAAATAAGTAATGGGAACCAGGTCAACCAAAGAAAAGCCAATACAATATGCAAAAAGGATGGGATCAAACAAAAAAATGAAATACCTGAATCAAAAGAAAACCTAAAGCAAAAAATCCAAGCAAAATATTAAAAGATGCAAATAATTTAGTCAAAACAAATTATTTAAAAATGGAAATAATTTACAGGGAACTGGGTAAACAACAAATACATGTTGAGCAACTGCCAAAGAGAGAGGATATGGAAACTGCCTGGAGTACGATAAGGGAAAATGAAAAACAACGTAATGAACATGCAGAATGGATTAAGGAACAAGAAACACTCCTGGAAAATAAAAAGTACATGAATGGGAAGATATTCAAAAGAAGTAGGTCACCCTGGCCCTGGAAAAAGACCAGCAATTGGATGTCACTGGGAATAGATCGAGTACCAAACTTCTGGATTAAACAACTAGTTGATATACATAGAGATATGTCATCAGCATAAAAAGTCATAAAAAGTCAAAAAAACCCAGAAAATAGCCCAGACTGGTTGACACAGGGAGTGACATACCTAATACCAAAAACAAATAACACAGAAAACACAAAGAATTATATACCAATCATCTGTCTACCAGCAATGTATAAAATATTAACATTTGTAATCAATGAATGAACATACACATTCCTAGAAGAAAACAACCTACTACCACCAGAACCAAAAGTTTGTGGTAGAGGGAACTACGGATACAAGGACCAGTTGCTGATAAACAGACCTGAGCACATCATGGATCGATTATAAAATGGCGTTCGATAGTGTACCTCACGCATGGATTCTGAAAGTGATGGAATTATACAGAGTATCCCCGACTCTATTCAAGTTTATAAAACACAGCATGAACACATAGGAAACTATATTGACGCTGAACCATTCCAGTGGATCAATAACAAGTAGACGAATCAAAATCAAAAGCGGTATATTCCAAGGGGACCCCCTGTCAACCATAATATTCTACTTGGCACTGGCATCATTAAATACCATGCTCAAGACAACCGGGTATGGATATGAGATCAAGAAGCAAAAATGGAGTCATCTGTTTTACAAGGATTATCTGAATATGTACTCAAAAGTGACGAACAAGTTCTAATTGATACGGTTGAAACGTTCAGTGATATCAGCATGCGTGAAAGCCACTTTCATAAGAGATAAAATGGCGTGTTATGCGGATATCCACGTAAATACAGAAGCAAGAATCCGAGCGCTGGACCAGGAAGAAGCATATAAATACCTTGGCATAGACAAAAGAAACGACATAAAACATTCAGCAATAAAAGAGAAGATTAGAAAAGAGTACTACAGGAGAGTACGGTTAGTAACAAAGACTGAATTCAACGCTGCAAACAAACTAGAAGCCATTAACACTCTTGCAGTACCAATCGTAACTTACAGTTTCAAGATAACGAACTGGCCAATTAGCGAAATAAAGACGCTAGACGCCAAGACCAGAAAACAATTATCAATGGCTCGAATGAACCACCCAAAAGCGGATGTGAACAGATTTATTTACCGAGAAGCATGGGAGGAAAAGGACCAACTCAATTAGAATTATCTTACGAAACCACCACTGTAAGATTAAATACATATCTTGAGCTGTCAAAAAATCCTCTAATGAAGATTGCACACCAGTAAAGAAGCTATACGCGGTATACAAAGAATCTGTACAGTTTAAGAAACAACTGATGACGGAGGAACGTAGGATGAAGGCGAATGAGATAGTAACCCAGTTTGCAAAAAGAGTTAAGGAAGAGATGAGAAAAACAAGCCCAGAAGAGGAGCAAAGAAGAATGGTTAGAAAAACCGATGCATGGCCGATACCCATGTAGAGTGAATAAACTAGACGTAGAAGCACGAAATATTTATGTATGGATGTAGAGCTCAGGACTGAAGGCTGAAACCGAAGGCTTTATCGTAGCAGCACAAGATCAAATGTTGTCAACCAGGGCTTACCACAACAAAATAATAAACGATGTTACTGATCAGAAATGAAGAATGTGTCATGAGCAGGATGAAACAGTGGACCACACCTTAACTGGATGAACAGCACTTGCAAAAACCGAATATATTCATAGACAAAATTCATGTAAAATGTTTGGATTCCCTTGACACTTTTTGTTATATGTGTGGTTGTTTTACAGTACCAAGTCAATGAATGAGCCTTATGAAACGATCCTATTTGGTTAACTTTAAGATAAAAGTTACTGATCATGACAAATCGTGGTCCCCGCAAAATTCATGTAAACCCTGTGTCGAAATTGTACGCCAATGGACAAAGGGTACCAGGAAATAACTAATATTCGGTATTCTGATGGTATAGCGAGAACCAAAGAACCATGTAAACGATTGCTATTTCTGTCTCACAAAAACGTCTGGTTATAATAAGAGAGTGCGACATAAAATAGGTTACCGAAATCTGGACAACAGATCAGAAAGTTAATGAAGTACCACAAATTCTTGCGCTTGATGACTGATATAGGAAAAAGAGCATGGGGTTCTTTTGTGGATGTTCTTAAAGGATTTCAGCGGAGTGAAAATGATTTGTTTGAGACAATACTTGATAGCGGTCGTCTTTTATGTTGCAACATGTTCATAAAGCTTCATTTCCTCAATAGTCATCTCGATGTATTTCCTGCTAATCTCGGAAACGTGGGCGATGATCATGGTAAACGTTTTCATCAAGCGAGCAAGATTATGGAGGAGAGATATCAAAGCGAATTAAACACACGCGTGATGGCAGATCTACTGTATTTAAAGTGAGTGTGTAGACATGAAACTCTCCTGAAGCACTCACAACAAGAATTTTGTTCTATGGATATGTTACGTCGCACGTTCGGATGCCTTCTACTCAACGCTACTCTTCTCGCTACTTCTCTCTAACGTCTAGTCTTCTCCCTTTATATCTACGTATTGGGATAGCCTACTTCGTCGTCTGGGGGCGTCCACACAACAGGATATGAAGTATGATGGTTTGGGTTTTATCCATCATATTAGATAATTAACAGTAAATATTTAGTAAAAGGTGATGCTATCTTACATTTCAGTTATCATTTCATATTCTATTGTTATCATAACTTATGGTTTGAAGTTAGTAAACGGTTATATTGATATTATAACCTATGGTTTGAAGTTAGTAAACTATCCCAACCAAATGAATTATTTATACGGTACATCATGAAATAGGGATTTGCTATAGAATGAAAACCTGGTGAATTAGAATAAAACGGATGCCATATTTGAAATTAGCATATCAACATTAACTAAGAAGAAACACGAAACCCAACTCAGCAAGAAGTGTGTTGACCAGTGTTATGCTTTTACTTTGAACATTACGAATGCTAGTTATAATACTTGTGGTTGATTGCTCTGAATTTTTGTATAGTATTACCCTAAAATCAGAGACGACTGAGTCAAATTCAGTAAAATTGGTCATTCGCATTCATGCTATTGTCTAATTTTATTATTATCTTCTAGACATCTAATCAAGCAATAAAATATGGCGGATAACTTCATTGGTTTGCGTTGCTGAGGGGAATTTAATTCTTCTATGGAAAAACATCCATAACACCACACGAAAGACGTCACTCTCAGTGACTTTATGCTATTAACATCAAATATTTGTGTATTGTGCAAGCGCTGCGTCATGATTATAAATGGATTTACGCTTTTATCGCTGCACGTATGAATAAAGGCGAGACATATGATAACCGTATTAATATAACCACAGGGTAATGAATAAACGTGTATCGCTTTAAAATATTTTAAATGGTAGCGAAAATAGTAAGCTATATTAGTTAGATAACATAGAAGATGAAAATACTACTACAATAAATTTCTCCATATTTTATTTAATTAATGCATTCATTTCAATCATTGAAAATAGCTGTAGAAGAAAGAGTAAGAATTGATTTCGAATATTGACACCAAGCCATAACATTTAGTAGCTTTAGTATACACTAAGTGGATTTGGAATGATGCAGAAGCTCTGTATGTGTCATAAATATGTCCACAAATGTTAGCGTTATGTGTGAAACTATTAATACATAATATTTCTTGAGTAATTGTCAATACCATTCAAGACCAGTTTGACATTTGGAATTTTAACTGCTTAAAGTGGATAAGTATAAGGAACATTAAATGCAATTAACCTAGCATATGTAAGTGTACAGCTCTTTTCAATGCAACGATGCTTTGGATGTCCTAGGAAGCCTACATCGTAATAATCCTTCAATAATCGACAATTAAGATATACATAAACTTAATTAAATTATCGGTCAGTCGTCTGTTAATTTTATGAAAATTTGCTGATAAACGTATAAGATAACTCTAAGGAAAATGGTCGACAATTAAATGAAGTTATATTTAATCAAGAATGTCAAAGCTCATCAACTACAACTACATAGACATAAATAGCATTTGTCTTTTCTCCAGTTTTGAAAACTGCTTTAGATACAAGAATAATTAGTAAAGGTACCTTACAATAACGGTTCGACATCGTAAACGCAGCATATGCATATCGACAATGAATATAATATGGATAGAATTCAAATAAGAAAAACGGTCAATGTTAGAGGATTTCTAAATGAGATTGAATATGAATACATTCTATATTTTGAACCTAACACGATAAAATCATTCGATTTGATGAAGCTGCTCTAAATTACTAAACATTTACATTCCTCGGGGTGTAAATACAATTTCAATAATAATTCTAGCTATAACTATTTAAGATTATATTTTCTATTAACATTTAGTCTCAGGTTCTGTAATCTCATTTGTTTCATAAATGTATGTTCCAGAAAAGAATATGTAAGCTTGCGAGGTATATATTGCATATTTTTCCTTCCAACTGTTTGTATCTTGCTCGTTTTTCTCCTTCTACTCTATAAACAAGTTTTCACTGATATAAAGCTTAACATTCAGATTGCATTAAAATATTCTGTGTGTCTCTCTCGAAAACAAATCGTCCGAGAGACATAATCACGAACAAAGTGAGTATACTGAATATAGCTGGAGAGGAGAATATGTAAGCAAAAGTCTATTTGAAACATATGTTCACTTATACATTTCAAAAACCCATTAAACATATACTATTGTATAAAAAATATAGCCATCACTGAGCAGCATGCGATTTTGTTTTATTTAATTTAATGTCAATTATTACAATGCACGAGATGTTTTCAAATATAAAACATGTTTAAGTATATCCGTTTTACACGACACACTCTTTATTCAGTGATCGGTAAGAACTTGTATATAAACGCGTAAAGACAGAAAGCTAACTCAGCTTTCGGCATTAAACTCAAATGATTTTACCGATTTCACCGCCACTTAAACCTTTTAAATAAAGTATTCCTTTAACACTCAAATATTTCTCTAGAATGAAGTCCAGTGACGTAATATGGGATATCGTTCCTCACGTGTAAGCAATCTTCATTTTATAGTGTTAGAGCAGAGAAATGCACGAGAGGACGACATAACAATTTTGAAAGTCCTTGATTTTCAGTCGACAGAATTTCATCGTTTTGCATCAATGGAACATGAAATTATTTGAGAAACAAAATGCTATTGGCGCTGCCAAACGGGGGTGCAATCGTCCATCCAAATATCATATGCGTTGCATTACTTGTTTCACATACAAGGATTATTTGTTTCACATACAAACTTAATTCTCGGTATGTATAGGATGCAGGATTACATAAAAGTGTGTTAACTTCTATTGCAAAGTTTCTTTTTAAATTAGTGTCTCTATGTATCGTTATCGCATGAATTGCATTAATTTAAATTATACCATCCCTACTTTTACATACACGTACCTTTCTGTTCGCTCGTTATCAAAAGACGAATCCATACAAGTTAGAAACTTATAGTCCATCTACTTTGCATCTTAAATTGCAATGAAAAATGAGATTGTTCATACACGATGTAGGATTTCAGAATTTGGATTCATGTGATTTTCTTGCGATCGCTATTGTCGGTAAAATCGGTAAAATCGGTAAAATCAAAAAATCATCAGTAAATCAAAATGACAACTGCTAATCATAGAAATTTAGTTTACCTATTAGCCAGGGCAATCGAAGCACAGTTCATTTACGATATTGTAAGAAGTACTGGAGACTATATGTTCCATTACACGTCTTTATCTAGTTGTTTCAGCAAATTCTCGTATGAAAAAGTTAATCTGAGAAGCTGAGTATTCATTAATGTATCAAGTTTCCATTTGTAAACTGATGCAATATTATCGATATTAAAGACAAAAGTGAAAAGCTGAATCAAGTAAATGACGAGGATAACTTTATTTGCACGTACTACATTATTACTTAAACAAAAATCTTGCATTAGTTCACAGTCTGTCTAAAGGTAGAATCATTTTAAGAATACTCTTTAATTGATGTGATCTTTCTGAAACTATTTCATAAGGTTTCAACTTACTAATAAAATATTTGTGCTATTTTAATTAAAACCGAGTAACGTGTCTCATTGACCACCTATTGACAGTAACAAGAAGAACAAAAACAACAACAACGACGACGGCAACAACAATAACAACAATAACAACAACAACAACTAATACTACTACTACTGCTACTACCACCACCACTACTACTACTACTACTACTACTACTACTACATAAATGTATTTACTCAATCGATAAATACTGGTTAGGTTTACACGTTGATCAGTACAACTAACAAAAATATACAAATTTTCACTTACGTTACTAACTTGATATCTCGTTACAATTAACTTTAATCTTATGTGTGTTTATTGATCCGAAACATTCCATGTCCTTTACTACCTATATACATTTTTCTTTGTTTATAATTTCAACATTTCCAAGAGATATAATATGTTATTCGCTAAGGAAAATGGTATTACCTTCAAATAATATCACTTTAGAATTATTTTCTCGTTTTAGTTCTCATGTTTTTGAAATTGTTTTCATTTTGCCGTCAGAACTGTCTAATATTAATTCCGACGTATAAACATCATATTTGCATAAAGAAGCAAAAAGTAATGTTTTAAGTAATTTTCAAGTATACGATATCATTTCATAGTAATAGCTCATTAGTGATATAGGTAGACTCAGTGATTATAAAAATAATATCCTAGTAATATCTACGTTGTAACTCATGCATTCCCAAAGGAAACTGAAGTATTTTCAATATATTTACTAAAGAGAAGTTAAATTAATATGTTCATGACGGCTACCATTATGCTTTTTTATATGTATATAATTATGCATTTATATATATATATATATATATATATATATATATATATATATATATATATATAATATATATATATATATTATATATATATATATATATATATATATATATAATATATATATATATATATATATAATATATATATATATATATATATATATGTATATAGAAAGTGAGATAGGGGTTATGAGTGTAACCCACTATGGGATATCAGTAATCCAATATACTGCTGGTGAAGTACCCAAAAGGCAAATACATAAATGCTTATAATTGCAATGCTATTAATTCATTTATTGTATTAGATGGACGAAGGTAAAATATTTTACCTCAAATTCATAATACAAATAAGAACATGGAGGAAGAGATGCCTTTCAATCATCGACTTACAGATATTACCAATTCATATTATTTATTAATTACTTGAATAGGAACATCCAAATCCAACAGAATAAAACAATATACATCAATAAGTAAGATGATACCATAAGAATAATACACATAAAATGGATCTTACAGCTGTTTTAGCCTGTCGATAAAGGTATCTCATTGTGCCTATATTTAGTCAGATGTATTGAGGTAGTATATATTCATGTATATATATATAATAGGAGCAGGAGTGGCTGTGTGGTAAGTAGTTTGCTTACCAACCACATGGTTATGGGTTCAGTCCCATGCGTGGCACCTTGGGCAAGTGTTTTCTATTATAGCCTTGGGCCAACCAAATCCTTGTACCAAATTTGGTAGACGGAAACTGAAAGAAACTCGTCGTATATATGTATATATGTATATGTTTGTATGCCCCCCTCCGCCCAACATCGCTTGACAACCAATGCTAGTGTATTTACGTTTCCGTAACTTAGCGGTTTGGCAAAAGTGACCAACAGAATAAATACTAGGCTTACAAAACAATAAGTCCTAGTGTCGATTTGCTCGACCAAAGGCGGTGCTGCAGCATGGCCACAGTCAAATGACTGAAATAAGTAAAAGAATAAAATAATATATATATGTGAGTGTGCATGTGTGTGTTTATTTATGTGGATATGTGTTAATGTGCGTGTGGGTATAGATGTATACGTGTTAATATATGTCTACGCTTAGTTTACCCAATTCTATTAACCTAATACTTTACTCATTTATTTTGTCTTGTGATACTTCTATTTACTTGTGTTAAGCCATATTTTCACTTTTTTCTTAAAATTTAAAAAGCAATTTATAGTCAGTCCAATATTTATGGTACCCAACTTATGATCTGTAAATTATTTATATTTCGTTAACTCTATAAGAATTTAAACAGCTTAAAAGAATGCATTGGTTTGATATTCAATCATACACAACCATCGATGTCCTTGACAACATTAAACAAGAAATTCTTGTTTAATACTGTGAAGCACATAAATGTAAATCGCACGCAGAGAAGATAATATGAGACATGTTGGCTACAGGTAACGAGAATGAAATATTAAACTATAATGACTTTCTAAGAAAATGTTTCAGATGTAGATCTACCAGGTAGATGTGTAAAAAGTGAAATGCTCACACGATCGAATGAACAAAGATTGTTCACAGGATAACTAAGCATTCCCGTTTGTTCGATAGATAGTAAAACGAAATATATATATATATATATATATATATGTGTGTGTGTGTGTGTGTGTGTGTGTGTCTGTGTGTGTGTGTGTATATATATAATGCTATATTCACAAACCTTACAGTCTTCTCTACTCTTGTATTGCTAATTCTAACCGCTCCGCCAAACAAACTCGATGATTATCTTCCATTATCACAAAATTAGCCTCTTTCTTATTTTGGATTAAATTATTTAAAACACGTCTTGTGCAGCATCAAACACAGTGTTGCCATATTTTCCAGGGGAGTAACGCTGTGAATAGCAAAATGTTGAGTAAAACAATGTACAAAACCATAACCTTTGATTGTCTTAAAAATTATGATAAAATTTATAAAATTTATAAAACATCAAATATTCATATTACGTTTACAAGAGCATACGATAGTTCTCATTTGTCTTCGTTAAAGTCAAAACCACACAATCTGCTGTCAATTTTTGTTTAGGAAGCGTTGTCATATGAATGTTCTATTTATAGGCTATATTTGGCAAACAGTGTACTAGTTCCCATTTTACGCATAAGAAAGTACAAATCATAGAACGTTTTCTAAATAGACCGCTAACTGATTCCCATGAAAGGTCTCTTACATTAACAGTTATATGGTTTTGGTTTGGAGCAGACACAATCCAATTTCGAAGTCCTTTGTTAACATTTATACCCTTATTGAAACAATTTGCTGGTGTAAATAAATTCCTTGCATGAACGGACATATTAGTGTTTGATCATAAGCAGTCTAACCGTGTTAAAGTGAGCAGGTGATTATATTAGGGAAAATATTCCCAAGCTGATTCGTACGAATGAATATACTTGCATTGCCATTGAAAAACGATGCATTTGAGAAATTAATAAAAATTATGCTAAGCAAACCGGTAAATGAAAGAAAATGGAAGAGTGACACACAAAGAGAAAGTCAATTCACTCTGAAAAGTTAGTTCTTCATTAACTGTAAAGCAGAGTTTGCATCATTCAAAATACAGTGAAGATGAAAATGACTGAATGTAAATATGCAAATACAATAGAATAGTGAATTCAAACTCTAGTGTCAATACCAAATATACAGAAAATATTCGATGTTGGATGCATTAATGTACGTTTTGCATGGAAGATTTACGTTGAAATTTATTCACTTGCAACTAATAAATTGTGTAGTATTAAAACAAGAATTTGTCTTGCGAATGATTGTGCATATTGCTTGCTGTTTGACTTTGAAGTAGTGAAGTTAGAATCAAGTGGTCAGAAAGAATATGAACATAATTGAAAGCAGTATGTGTATTTAAATGCAAAGAAGAGCAATGGGAATGTGTTGATTTTAAATATGGAATCTATAATCTGAGATATACAACTTTCTCTGTTAATCCTTCTGTGATAAAGTGTACTGCAAGCTAATAGGAGTATTATCTATTTAAAATTCTCTAATACGTGTACAAATATACGGATGTACGTCCAATATTTGCAACAATTAAGGGAAACTTTTCCACTGATGTCTTGACAATTTCGTTTTATATGTTCTTTGGGTATTTGCAAGAACTTTCTTGACAAGGTCCCTGAATGTGCATTCTTTCGAATTGTGGCACTGACCCGATAATGTGTGCATCTTTGTGAGTAGCTGAATCTGAGGACTATAGAATACACGGGTCTTGATTTTTCCAACTGTCAGGCAAGGAAATGTCAAAATTATGTACTTGGAAGTGCCATCCACAGGTGGCAATGCTTTACGGAATTCCTTCGTGAGACTCACTTTCGTGTGCACAGGGAGGAATATAGTTTTTTATGTCAACACGTGGATCATATAAAACGTTGGAATCACCAGATTTGAGGTCCAAGTTTGGATCCCAATTTCAACCAATGATTCTTTAATCTATCTTCTCCCACATGCGCAGAAAGCAAGGATTCAAGGTGTGTCCGCATTACCGATCAAGAAGGAAGCATAGTATTTTATATTCAACGCACATTATCCAATTGTGCTTGTAATATTGCAATAACTCAAGATTATCTTTACTTCGCCCTATTCTTCACTAGTAGAAACTGAATGCCCATTTTTTGAATAAGTAAAACTTGAGATTGCATAAAAGTATGCATGAGATGAAAACAAGAATTAAAAGACACATGGTTAAAATATGCAAAAGTAACTACAAGACCAACATTTATACGTTGTCGATGGGTGCATCGGTAATTTGTAAACCGGAGGGCAGATACATATTCCTGTGATTAGATGATAATTAGCTTCGCACTAATAAAACATTATTCTTTATTACAGTAAAGCATTGCAAACAATCTGTTATCTATTACCGACAGTAAAATGAACAGTAGTATGAAAAGTAAGGCCTTCGGCAATAACATATAGGTTGCATTGCCTCAGGGCAATCGAAAGCAAACTACAGTAACTTGTCAACATAGATGCTGAAACCATCAACAGAATCTCCAAGGCAAGCAGCGCGTTTGGGAGACTGCGAAAGAAAGTCTGGGAGCGGAGAGGAATCAGCCTCAACACCAAGCTGAAAGTCTACCGGGCAGTCGTGCTTACCACTCTACTATACGGCTGCGAGACGTGGACTGCTTACCGAAGGCACGAGCGCCAGATAAACCACTTCCATCTCAGGTGTCTTCGGAATCTCCTTCACATCCGCTGGCAGGACAAAGTCCCAGACACGGAAGTTCTGAAGCAGGCAGATCTCCCTAGCACCATCACAATCATGCGCAAGGCCCAGCTGAGATGGGCGGGCCATGTCTCCCGCATGTCCGACACTCGCATCCCAAAACAGCTCTTCTACGGTGAACTCGGCCAGGGCAGGCGCAAAGTCGGAGGGCAGAAAAAGCGCTACAAGGATAGTCTCAAGGTCTCTCTCAAAGACTTCTCCATCGGAACAGAGACCTGGGAGACACTTGCTGCCAACCGCTCATCCTGGCGCAGCGCAATCACCGTGGGAGCAGGGACAGCCGAGGAGGGACGGATTCGGTCAGCGGAGCAGAAACGTCAGATGCGTAAAGTCAGAGCCGCCTGCACCAGTAGCACTGCCCCTACCCACTTCTGCCCCACCTGTGGGAGGGGCTTCCTTGCCCGGATTGGCCTCACCAGCCACCTCCGGTCTCATGGCGGCAGTTCCATCAGATGATGTCAGTTGGTCATCTTCGAACCGAAGGACGAACATTACATTATTATTACAGTAATATGAATGAAATTTGTTGCTCTTCATGTCTCTTTTACATGTCCATGCTTTAGAATGTTTATTTGACAGCAATGATTTGCGTTAGGAACCAGGTCATATATTTCTTTTATAAGTATCTTAAATTCACTTAAACACATTTGTATCATATATGCTAACAAATTTAAATGAAAACATGTTTTATTTTATAATTCACTTTCTAGACATCTATTGGTTACTTTGTATTCATATCATGATGTAACATTCACCGTACCATCTTCAAACTAGTTAGGATGAAGAGTAAACATAAGACCCGAAACGTGTTATGTTTATTAAATCATTCAATGTAACCAATTATTTACTCACCTGTGAGTGTATATATCTCTAAATTCTTCATTATACTTGAGACATGGTCCACATAATTTCTATCATTTTTACTGCGAGGTAAAATGTGATAATTATTATTTTAGGCATTAGCAAATATTTGACTTGTCTTTACTAGATAATGCTGCTATCAATTTTGAAATAATTATCTCTCATAAAACGTTCCTATATCACACATATAAATGTTACGCTCCTTTTCTCTCATTTGAATGTACTTTGTATTGCCTTCTCTCTCCTCCCCGTTCTCACTTTACGGTTTGCAGACACACCTACTGAACTATTTCGCTAACATCAACTGTAAACTTTCGTACATTATCAGTAGTTTATCAACAGAAACTAAAACTGAATTTCAAAGGGTCTCTAGGTTAATGTATTATTCCAGCCTACTTGTGTTTGGTCTATTAAACTTTAAATTATCTATACATGAATGACTACATCTTTCTTGACATTTCATTATTAGTAGTTCTTGTGATTTTCACTTTATTTGAAGTCTATTTAACAGTGACGAGAAGAAACAACTTGGCTCCTTAACACACTAACTTTTACTTACATCGATTCAAGTGTGCATAACTAGAAACATTCAACAGACAAACGTCTTGTTGCAGTGAAACATAACAAGCTAAATACAAACATATGGTGCGCTATATCTCTCTTTTTTTCTCTTCCTGTCTGACAGTTGTACAATTATATAAGTATCGGTCTGGTGTTTGGCAGTTGTTAACTAGAATTGTTGGCCAGTAAATTTGATTTAAATTGATTTCATAACTTAAATATCTAACCCAGCGGATTAGCAGGGTAGTTAAAGTGTAAGCCAAGAGGCATTTTCTTTATGTATTACTATTCACTGCAACTTCCGTTCGAATCCTGCGGAGGTGGACGTTACCTTTCGTACTTCGATAACCATCGATAAAGAAATACTAATTCTAAAGACAAGAACCGATATTTACAATATTGAACACTCAAATGTCCGACCATCTGCGATAGAAAGTTATTAATCAACATTAAATTAAAAGAATAATCTTATTTGTAAACAATAGTGTTATATATGAATATTACAGGAGATGCAATTAAGTATACGTTACACTCACGAAAAATGTCTTGAATAGCTATAATAATAGATTAATTTTCATGAGAAACTGAAGTTTGTAAGCTGTTGTCCTTTTTCAAGTGTGTGCTTTTAATCAGAAGTGATTAAGAATTTTGGAACTGCATACAGTTAGTCTAATGCTAGTAGATACTGAATGGGCAATCTCGACGGAAATAATTTATCACTTATCAAAATTTCAGATTACAATTGCGACATATTTCATAACGCATATGTTTCAAATGTGTTGCGTTGAAATATATGTATTCATCTTGGATACAGTGCGAGGTTGATGGCATAGTATAAAATGGCAATTTTCCAGCTGCGTATTAAGCTGCGAATTATGTAATCAGTGACACAACATTGACAATGTTGGACGTTATAGCACAGAAAAAGAATATTTTGTAGAACAGAAAGAAAACTCGAAAAACTAGAGGTTGTGCTACATATTATCCGTGTAAGAAAATGCAACATGAAAACAAAGCAAACAGGAAAATGTTCCATAGAGTTAATTGGATATTTACAAGAATAATGTATATTAATGACCAAAGTGAATATATTTCGAAACAACAAGAAACACCTGGACGAAGATATGGTTATGTTAGGGGAAAGATGCAACACATGTTATGTCACGTTCTACATAGCTTTACTGTAAAAGTTTACAAAACATTGTATACAAGTATATAAATGGTAAATACAGTATTACTAAATTGTTTAAGTGAATTAACCGTAAATAATCATAAATATACCAACACAATATTCAAATTATTTCAAATAATTTCACCTAAAATTCCTATGTGATAAAAGTTTATATTTGTATACCACATCCATCCCATGAATTATATGTATGTACATTTTAAACAATTAGTTTATTATGAAACTCAGCAAATATAAGGTGATGGATGAACTTGTTTATAAAAGTTTGTGAATTATATTACAAACAGTATTTTCTTTTATTTCTCTTTATACTAACTTCATTTTCAACAGTTTTAAACAGAACAGTTTTCATTAATAAATTTTATGTGTAAAACTTGCTGCAATATATGCCATTGTCTTGGATATATCCTGCTGTTCATTAATATGTACACTCTAATATACTATAAGGGGAGTGAGCTGGCAGAATCTTTAGCATGCCGGGTGAAATGGTTAGCGGTATTGTGATTTCTGAATATTTATGTGGTGTTTTATTCATTTTTATTTGAAGGTTAGTGTTGAAATTGTTGTAACTGAATTTTTCCTTCTTCTGTTTTTATAAATTGCTTTCTACGTGTGGTAGACGATGCGAACTTTTATTCCCCTATGTTGTTTAACATGTTGTTTAAAAATGAACACTTCCTCTGAGGAGGAAAAAATTGTGATAAAATGAAAGAAATGTTAGGCATGCCGACGGCAGAGAACCTTGTTGAACAGGCAAAAAAGATAAATTTTTCAGCTGTGGCTGAAATCGAAAGCGAAAACTTGTGTATAGAACGAAGCGTGCTTATACAGCACCAAAACATGTTTGCGAAGGAGGGATACCACATAAAAGCCACCCTCGCAAGCGAAATCATTGAGAAAACTGCCAAGAAAGTAATCGTGTTTAAAACCCTGGTAATAAAAGAAAAACACACGATAAAGCACCAAAGAAAAAATAGAAAAATGCCTACAACCGATCTGGCAGGACATAGAGTACATGACCAGTGGTACTCTATGTTTTATAATCGTAGTAGTTTTTTTCAAGAGCGATGAAAGGGCTAAAAAAACACTCAGTGAAACCCTTGATAACTACAGACATTGTGTTGCTGTCAACGTACTTAGGTAGGTGTACATCATAGATTACAATAGAAGAGATCCCGCCAGAAATTGACGTCACATGGCTATGCTTAACCCTACTAATGGGGATCGAAGAAGTAATAACAATACTAGAATCCTCAAAACTCCACCAGCTGTAATGGAAGGGGCAAAGCCTCGAGGTCGTCATTCAAACGTCACCACAGACTCTGGGAAAGATCGTAGAAAATATACACCACGGAGAAGAAATCACCTTACGGGTAATGGTGGAGAGGAGAAAAGCCCGGTGGTTCGAATGTGGAGAGAAGAGCTACATTTGGGCAAGCTGTCCTACCCGTAAGGTGGAGACGGCCCAAAAAGAAGAGGCAGAGACACAGAAGACCGACCATCATGCTCCCAGCAACGAAAACACTCGACCAGCTGGCAGTGAAGACGGATGGTCGACTGTAAAAAGAAAAATAATACCGAAAAGGAAGAACCCGAAACCCACCCCTCATCATCTAGTACAAAGACGAAAAAAGCTCCCTCAGCAAACACACATGAAATCCAAACCACCCCTCTCCACATTTATTCACCAAAAAATATCAATATCCGTTCCTTCGAAACCTGATATCTTCCCCTCCCTCCCTTCCAGCCCTGATATTTCACCGCCTTCTCCAGTCCTGATATCCCCTCCCCCGTACATCACTTCTGCCTAGCCTAGGAAATCATCCCCACTCCAGTCCCGGAAGAAAACTGGCAAAACAAACTATTATTACTGGCAATAAATGCCAAGAATGAACAATTGTCAAGACGTATCTCTCTCTATATAAACGGCAGTTTGTCTGTCTGTGTGTCCGTGTGTCTGTCAGGTTGTACCCTCACACTGACCACGGCTTTCAACCGCTTCTGATGAAACTTGACACACACATAGTCCAATGTCATAAATCAAAACTAACGCAGCGAAAATTTTGAAAAGTTCTCTCACTTCTGAAAAAGATTGTTAAATTTGACATAGGGTCAAGAATCTAAGCTTTTTATATGCAACACATTTTCTGTTGTAGTTTTCGCAACTTGCAATCGATTTTCACCAAACTCATGGTGAAGCTTAATATTACCGTAAGAAACTTAATTCTGAGGTTAGTTTTCCATGCAATACCTTACCATCAGAAAAAATCGATAAAATCATGCCATTTTGGGAAATCGCGTTCAAATTCAAGATGACATATTTTCGACAATATCTTACACAAATTGGCAGGAATTTTTTGAAAATTCACAGCGAGCATCATGTCTGCTCCAAGGAGCTATATGGCCCTTTTTATTCCAATAGGATACATTATTACTAGAAAAAATCGGTTAATTAAATCATATGTGGCACACATAGCAAACCGATTTGTGTATTAAACACAAACCACAGACTGTCTAGGGGACGCAACTCGACCCTTTTAACCCTCAGAACATGTGGGATAAGTATCCCAAAATGTATAAAAATGTACAAAAACGGCAAAAGAGCGGGCAGCAATGTGAGTGACAACAGCGAAAAAGTCAAAAGTGACCAAACTGAACAAACGAATGGAAAAGGTTTTTTGGTGCACACGACAAAAGCAGTATATAATAAACCAAGAGTTTGCAAGTAGCGTCCGAGGACCCTTAGGGTACGTCAAAAATTTAAGATTAAACGTTTGGGGTGGTAGTTATAAAGAAAGTTTAAACAAAAAAAGGATTCGAATAACTTGCGGCTGCAGCAGCTATTAGCAGAAGTTGGGGGTAAAGTCTCGAATGTAATTTCTTCCTGGTTGGAATTGGTTGGATTGAATTATCGATAGCTGTTTGATAGTTATTTGGGAGTGAAGAGAAGACATTGCAACCTACACATGCGCCTTCGTTTCCTAGAGGGAAAGGACTAGATTGGGATTAGTCGTTGCCTACTAGGGGCTCTTACATACCCGGGCAACGCCAGGCTATGCTGCTAGTTAAAAATATACGAACAGCAAAATTATACAAAGAACACCATTGAAAACTTCTGGAAGGAATTTTTAAATACCACATAGACGATACAAATCTTGGAATATGAAATCCTACTTTCCCACAGACGAGGTTGGACTTCAGTAAGTCCATGTACGAGGACCTACGTCAAACCAACCCACAAGACCGGGTAAAGGAAAAAGACAAGTTCGAAAGCCACTGACACCAAGGTAAGTAAATGGCTTGTATTCATCTTGTTTGTTTTAATGGGCATGGCCTGAGGTCAAGCTGAAAACAAGGTCGCTTGCTTAATGACAGGTCGCGTAATTTGTATGTCATTGTTCCTACGGAAAACCGGTTAATGGGGTCAAAACATATCCTCCCACTATTTGATGGCTTCGAATTTATTTTTCTTTCCGAGATGTCCTGCTGCCAGGAGGAGGGAGTTGGTCCTGTTAAAAAGAAACCGGGTTTCTCAGAAAAAGCTAACTTTTTCGGATCCAGTAAACACACTCAGTCGTGGTAAGATTATCAGACTGGTTGCAATTTAAGCACCCTCTGAAAAAGAGCAAAATGAGTATTATCGGAACCTAGAGAAGTTTATCGGTACATCACATTCTCTACTTGAGCGACGCATGCACAGAGTATGTTGACTCCTGTTCTGATAGAAAAGGTAATCCTTGCTTCCTAGAACTGCTAAGCCGCTTTCAGATAGCAGATCCTTATAGGTTGGAATTTCGGAACGCTCTATTTTGGACATTGATGGATCTTCCATGTCATATCTAGATAAGGTGTTAATTAATAAAGCAGATAGGGATATTTTTAGGTGTCCAAAGTTTTTCCGGGTGAGCTACAGTGATCATAAAATGCTCACCGGTGTACTCAACATAGATAAGTTATGCAATCGAGGATCCGGCTACTGGAATCTTGATACGTCCCTTTTGGCCATTAAGGAGTACAGAGACCGGATTAAGTTATTGACTCAGAATTTCTTCACCTTCCACCTAAGAATAGAAATAGAGCAAGAGAGAAAATAACTGTCCGCGAAAATGTTTCAAGATCGATGGAAGAATGTCGCAGGAATGTTGTGTATGGATGACACCGTTTGAATACCACGCAGGATAAAACTAAAGCATCAGTGGTGAGGCGTGGCTCGTGGGTCCCGAGTATATCACGCCTCCCCACTCCATTCTGTAATGTTGTCTTGTATATGTTGTCGTTCGAACTCTTCATATTTATGTAAAATTTTTAAATTCATCTTTGTGTCAACTTATACTTTAAATCTTACCCCATATCAGATTGTACTAGCCCCTTTGGGAAATAAAAAAAAATTGCGAAATGCTTATCGGTATTACGTCTGCCGTTACGTTCTGAGGTCGAATTCGCCTTTCATCCTTTCGGGGTCGATTTAATAAACACTAGTTGCGCACTGTGATCGATGTAATCGACTTAATCCTTTTGTCTATCCTTGTTTGTCCTTTTGTCTATCCTTGTCCCCTCTATGTTTAGCCTATTGTGGGCAATAATGTGATAAATATATTATAGAGGATAAATACTGATACACTCTCCGAAACGATGGCTGCGTAATAATTCTAGAGTATTAATTGACTGACACGTTTTTGGATGAGTCATTTATGGGGATATAAGCATTTCTTCAGTATCAGGTAAAAGAATATGAAATATTTGTACCTCCACTATTTGAAACAAAAAATCAAAAGTGTTATATATGTACTATTCAGCTGCATTTCGATAGCTATTTACCACTTAATTAATGTCAGTGAAATAACGAGGCTTACAAATTAGATAATGAATTGAAGGTTCAAGGTATTTGCCTCAGACACATAAAAACACGGAGATTATTTCCATCGTAATTTACATATTTTAGTATAGTACTAGTCAACATATCAATAGAAACGATGTTTAGTTGCCAATGCAACGTTTCCCAGCCGGTAAATCGAAACTTGTTGAATAGCAATAATATTTAAATAATTTTTCACCTCATTACATCAACGCTAGATACTTACATTAATTAAATATCCGGTGCAATGTTAACAGTCAAATAATATCTGTAACATCATATACACTACTACTACTACTACTGATGATGATGATAAGAAAAATGTTAAGGATATTACAAAAATAGTAGTAATTCCTTAATGACTCTAAGGTATCCCAAAAAACATTTATACAATACTAACACAAAGGACAATAGCAAGTTCTAGAAATGCGTGTAAAAAAGCAAATAACAGCCAAAAGTTTCAAACAAAAAATTCCACAGTATCAGGAGAATCATTATCCAGTGTCAAGCAAGAAGCCCACATGTCCTGTATCATTTCACTGTAATATGTGAAGTACTTCTCTTGCCCCGTACTATTCTGTCTGTAGTTATATGATGAGATAGAGTCCATACTATCGTGTTATTCGTGCTAGATTCACGCATATACTGTTCCATTTCAATTTCTGTTCCATGTTACCTTCAAAAAGTCGATGAGACTTGATTCAGAAGGAAATTATCTTCGGAATTTCAGCAAGTCCTTCGCAGGGCTTTTTCCGCCACATACACCAGAAAGGGGGAACTACTGTTTGCAGCACAAGAAAGGCAAGAGATCGAGCTACTTTATGGAGTTGACTGATAGTGGGGACCTTTCTACACATGATAGCAGCTGTTCTACTTACCCTCATAAGTAAGTCAGCAATGTTCGATCACAAACCAGGCGACTATGGCAGAAGAAATGAAATCCAATTGACAGCTTTTTTGCTTTTCTCCGATAATATATCCGTGACTAAGTTTAATATCGCAAACACCAGGGTACTATACAACTCCCAGCTTAATTCGCTGGGCATGATAGAAAGTCTCAGCTATCCTTAACCAGCAGAAAAAGCTGACACTTGTTTAATGTTCATGCTTCAGGAACACTTAAGAGAATTCTTAGAGTCCCAAGAAGTGCTGATTTTTGTAGGTGTTCTATCTTTATATTTGTACCAGCCTCTTTCTTGCGTACATGGTACACAAACAAGTGCCGGATATTGCCGAAAATATGGGCAGCAGTTGATGAAAGAACAATATGGATAGCAAGAACTAGGTGCCTTCGTCATTACACACATATAGCTCTACACACATATATTTATGCGTATTTTGTTTTACATTAATGAATATGGTGTATATGTAATATGTGTAAGCATATTACTAGGTATATGCATATAGAAACTATTAAGTACCATATCACAATTAACGCATGAAGGAGAATTATCAGCCCAATTTTGAAAATGTTGAATTGATCTGACTATTTAGAACTCTACCATATAACATTACTCTTTCTTTATTTACGGAGATATCAATAGTTTACTGATATTTAGAATACATACAAATTCAGACACAGATAATACCAACTTGTATATGATTATATTGGTGATATATAAGAAAATTATTTGTAAGTATTGCAACATAATGTAATTTAGATGCTTTATAATAAGATCTAAAAACATACAACTGAAACCTTGCTTTGAAAGGTAAACTGATAGTTATATCACCAGTTTTCATAAGCTTGTGCGTAGACAAAATGGCTTCCGTATGAATAGATACTGGTTTGCCTACACTGCCAACAGTGAAATGTTTAAATTTTGTATTACCTCATTCGTATTTCACAATACATTCAGTTATAGTTTAATCCCCGGAAGCGATTCAACAAAAATTGTGCGAATACACTACCTGAAGCTGTAAACAGTGTTATTATTCAACATACATGAAAACACCAGAAGCATGTAGCTATGAGTGTTTTCAAGTAAACTAGCGACAAAGCGACAGAGATCGGTTTCAGTGCAAATGAAGGTGGAAAAGTAGAACAGACATAATACTTCAGAAAAATTTAGAATAGAGCTGATTCTCCGCGGTATATGCAATATTGATCAATCCATGATCCGATATTCAGGTCACTCTGTCGATAGCTTGATTAGAACTTTTTAGGGAACCAATTTGTTTGCGCAGATCAAGTTTGGTCTGTTTATAGTAATATCTTTTTAAATATATTATATATCTAAATATATAATAATAATAATAATAATAATAATAATAATAATAATAATAATAATAATAATAATAATAATAATAATAATAAATTGGATTAGAAAAATGCGCCAAAGTAACCATGAAAAGAGGAAAACTAGTTAAGAGTAACAACATCACACTAGATAAAACCAATGAAATAAAAGAATTAGACCAAAGCCAAACTTACAAATACTTAGGAATCCATGAACTAGATAAAATACAACACACACAAATGAAAGAGAAAATAAAAAAAGAATATTATAGACGAGTTAGATCAATACTAAAAACAGAGCTCAATGCTAAAAACAAGATAATAGGTATCAACACTTTAGCTGTCCCAGTTATAAGTTACAGCTACAATATCCTTAACTGGACACGAAATGAACTGTCCAAAATAGATAGGAAAACAAGAAAAATACTGACAGGATCTAGGATGCATCACCCAAAATCTGACATAGAAAGACTATATATACAACGTATAGAAGGTGGTAGAGGCCTTATACAGCTGGAAAACTACTATAAAATAACCACCATAGGACTGCAAAAATACCTACTTCAGAAGGAAGGAAAACTGATCCAGATAGCAGCAAAACACGAGCAAAACAAAAAACTGTTCTCAGTATTTAAGGAAGCTGACAAATACAAACAAGAAATCATACCACCTAATAAACACAAAGAAGAAGAAGAAGATGATGAAGAAACAACAAAAGCTATAAAGCAAATGAAATCCAAACAAAAAATAGAACAGCAACGAGCCATGATAAAACGATGGCAAGAAACGCCCCTTCATGGTAAATACTGCACTAAAGTAAACGCAAAAGAAATAGACAAAGAAAAATCCCAGCAATGGTTGAGAAGCTCAGGACTCAAAGCAGAAACAGAGGGATTTTTAATTGCAGCACAAGACCAAAGCCTCCCTACCAGAAATTACCAAAAACATGTAATGAAAAGAAATATTACAAGTAACTGCAAAATATGTGGAGATGGACAAGAAACAATAAATCATATTATCTCTAGCTGCCCAGTCCTGGCTAAGAAGGAATATATTCACAGACATGACAGAGTTGGAACCTACATACATTGGAAGCTATGCCAACATTATGGAATAACAACAGAAAAAAGATGGTATAGGCACACACAAGAAAAGGTCACAGAAAACGAGAAAGCAACCATACTCTGAGATATGCCGATACACACAGATAGAGAAATTAAGGCCAACAGACCAGATATAGTTGTCAGAGATCATGAAGAAAAAAAATGCTTTCTAATTGATGTATCAATACCGGCAGATGACAACGTGTCTCTAAAAGAAATGGAGAAAATCTCAAAATACAAAGACCTGGAAATAGAGGTAACTAGAATGTGGAACCTGAAAACAGAAACAATTCCTATCATAGTAGGTGCATTAGGCATGATAAAAAATATTCAGACAAATACATAACAAAAACACCAGGACTTACAAACACATATAACATACAGAAAATTGCACTACTAGGCACTGCACACATCCTACGCAGAACACTTTCCATACAATAACCATCAGAGCATCACAACAAATCACAGCACATACCCAAGGCACACAGAGCTGCGCTCGGTAGTGAAGTGAAAGCACGCTATAAAAATAAAACTACTGAATAATAATAATAATAATAATAATAATAATAATAATAATAATAATAATAATAATAATAATAATAATAATAATAATAATAATAATAATAATAATAATAATAATAATAATAATAATAATAACTTCACCATTCAAACTGACAGAAAGATAGATGCAAAAAGGCCAAACATCATATTGAAAGACTTCAGACAAAGAACATGCCTCCTCATTGATATGACTGTCCCAATCGATATAATCATATCTGTCAAGACCTACCAAAAACTGAGCAAATATAAAGATCTTGAAATAAAAATCAGCAAAATGTGGAACCTGAAGACTAAAACAATACCTGTTGTCATAGGTGCCCTGGGAATAATAGCGAAAGGGGCTGATTGCTACCTAACTCAGATACTAGAAAACCCCAAAATGGCAGAAATTCAAAAGATAGTGCTCATGGGAACTGCTCATATCCTACGCAAAATACTCTCTATGTAATCTCAAGGTTTAAAAGAACCTTTTTGTTTTTTAAATTTATGTATTAGACATTCACTAGTACAACACCAAAAAACCCCCAAATATGTGGCACACTAGGCATAACAACAACGTGAACTTCCAACCTGTTGTCTCTTGAGGTCTCTGGGTGAGACTTGGAGCCAACTTGTACAGACATAAAGCAAAAGTCAAACATAGAATAATAATAATGATAATAATAATAATAATAATAATATATATATACATACATATAATGGCCAGTTAGATCTGTACAGTACCAAGTCTTCGTTTGTTCGTTCGTTTCTTCCTTCCTTCCTTCCCTCCTATCTCCCCCGTGTAGAATCCATTCCATGCTAGATACTATTTTTACACGCACAATTATTTTATTCTTAATATTTGTTCGTATTACCCCTTCGTTTTAGACGTTAAATCTTGAATCCCTTTTTGAATTTCGAATTAATTGATGTGCTCACATATGTATGCATGTGTGTCCTTATTGAGTTTTATTTCAAGATTTCTTGCCAATAGAGTAAAAGCAGGTTTCTAACCTAGATCCAAGGCTCCTTCATTAGAATTTCACCATCAACAAGGTACTTTTGTATATATGTATGCATATGTATGTGCTGAAGTTATATTCTCATGCATATAAGTGCATGTCTAGCCATATATATATATATATATATATATATATATATATAAATGATAACCTTCAGGAAAGTTTTACAGGCTTTTACATTCCCAGTGATAGATAGGATCTGTCGGCGAATTAGCTTTCTCTTTTCTGGTTTTCAGAAGTCTAATTCCTCAAGATTGATATTTAGGCAATGTGTTACATATCTCAGGTTATTAATTATTACAGGTACACTTGCGTCAGAAATTAATTAGCACTTCTCAAATTTCTACATTAAATAGGTTAAATCAATTAACCTATGAGCTGTTCAAAACGTCTTACGCGATGAGAAAACTTAGTATGGTGTGATTTCGGTCCTTGCGAGGCGCTACCTATATCTATTAAACAAAGGAAGATTTGTCTGCATCCGCACTCCAATTTGTTGCACTGCTATGTCAACATCATAAGGCTGTAGACTCTCAAACTGCTCTGCAAACAAAGTTACGTCATCGTTCTGCGCAACAGTGAACTCGCAACAAAGCAATAGTTCGAGATATGGCCACTAGGTGACAGCACATACCTTGAGTGAAGAGCAAATCAAGGGTGCTAATTAATTTCTGACGGTAGTGTATATACCTGAACTTGTGATCTGGATAGAGTAATTGCAAATTTCTCAATGGTTCAGCGTAGGTATTCTCTTTTTCACTGATCTTAAGCTTTATGTTAAATTCCGCTGGCACGTCTGTTGTATTTACATTTTATTGTGGCCTTCATTGGGACATTTCACCAGTACTCCTTTTTATTAAGAGGAGCTATGATTTCAACCATACTTTGGGTTCTTACTTTTTTTCCTCGGGATTATCCTTCTGGCGAATTTCATTATAGAGTGTCCTAGCTACAACACCACACCCCATCGGTAGATAATACCGTAATGACATTTTCGGACATCTGCTTATGTTTTGGGTGATATCTTCGATGCTAACTCTAGAACATCTGCATCGGTTTTTACAGCTTTTCCTGCATCTCTATACCTTTTCTGCATCAGATCTTTCGTTGATATTTCCTGGATTGCAAACGCATACCCTTCAAAGTGGGATGGAGTAATGTATGTATGCATGTATCTAAGTACGTACGTATACACCGCCGTGTGCATGGTGTTTGTGATTAAATTCGTTTAAGCATGCATAGATATACATGGAAATAACTAATTATATATTGTCGCAAAACATTAAGTAGCATTACTTTATTGTTATAACTTTGATATTCACATATGATATTCCAATCAAAATAAAATTTTAACACATCAATGCCATTTTCTATTTTCATTCAATGCCGTTTGTACATCTTATCTCTTTCTGCCAGAAGTTTATAAGAGCTGCATTTTCATAATTGCAGTCCTGTGAGTTGAACTCTATTGACGACGAGGTTCAGATACGAATAACTAATTGCTTATCAGTAAATTCGTAAAATTATCTATACGGCTTGTATTCGAAGAAAAATTTGTTAATGGCTATCACTGGAGAAATAATTACCAAGTTTTCTCGATTTTCAATTTGATTACATAACTAATATTCTACAGACTTTAAAGTAGATACAACATAGCTCAAGGTTAAAACAAAATTGACTTGTGAAGTATTAACACTTTTTTCATTTCTCTCTTTTTCTAAAAGATATCATTACATTTGCGTTCGATGTCTTCGTTCACATTTTCTTTGTTATTGTTTACAAGTTACAACTCTAATAAAGGAAGAGAACATTAATTGTTTACATGGTATATCAGAATGGAGACCATTAGAAAAATACCTGCTATATATATATATATATATATACATATATAAACGCACGCACAAACAGGCATATGCATGTATGAATGAATATCCAATATTATGCACCCAAGCACCAAACTGAACGAATTTGATGTTTGTATACCGTTCAGTATTATATTTAATATAGATGCACATAAATAGTGTTATATTTGACATTCACGGACATAATGTCTAATATATACATATATATATATATATATATATATATATATATATATATATATATATATATATATATATATATATATATATATGTCTATCTATCTACCAATCACTTGATGAATATGTAATGCGGCTGAACCAACTAAATGCAGCTGAATTCTACAGTTATGCAGGAGAAACACGTGTAGTATTGACATCGAATGTAATTTTCACGGCAATAATGTAATTCACGTCTTGAACCATTGAACCATGCACACACACACACACACATACACACACACACACATATATATATATATATATATATATATATATATATATATATATATACACATATACACACATACATACATATATATCTACAAATACACACGCATATGTATATATACATATATGTATGTATATGTATACTTCTGTGCGTGTGTATGTAGATATATATGTATTATCGTATATATGTCTATATATACATAATTCTGCCTAATCTACAAGTTGTTGGTTGTGAAACCTGTATAGAACAGATAAATGTCTTATAGATTTCTGAACATGAATAATTATACTTCTATGTACATGATGTATGTGCGGATTAAACCTACAGAACATACATGAATAATTTGCATACTTCTAGCAGCTTTCGCACGACACGTCGGTTGGTGTAATCCTGCATAGCATTCAGCACACCCACTTAAGAAATTATAAGTATTAACTACGAGCAAAAATGATGATTATATACACGTTTTACTATTCCTAATCTCGAATAATATACTTCACATTTTATTGAGAATTTTCTTACTGATTAATATTCTGCAGATAAGAAGTCAGTGGAGTATTATTTATAAAAGATTGTCCTATTAACTGGAAAATGTCCTGTCGCAAGGAAAATAGCATAGCAATCTCAATAATACGTTTTTATCTCACCTAATCATGCCATTCTGAGCCTTCTCCGTTCAAACATGCATCTACAATTGAATAGTTTGTACTTACTCTCCAGCTGCACTATACTCAGTTAAGGGTATACGCCTATCTATATATATGTAAATGCGAAGAAGGGGCAGATAATATATAATGTTGAGTTAATAATAAAAGATGGGATAAAAATATTGAAATCGGTTATATAAAATTCCTTTTTCGACAAAGATGTATAAATATTTCTATGTATATGTACTGCATTATTCCAGAACGACCCCATCCAAACCCAAACACATGTATGAATGTGTATATATATATATATATATATATATATATATATAATATAATTAATTAATAAGGGTGAGAGAATTAGATACTAATTTAAAAGCATATCTATTCAACACCAAGTGGCCCAGTGCCTCGAGAAACCTGGATTATTATAATATTTTATAATATATTATAATATTTTATACAAAAATAAATATAAGAGAATGGTCACTATGTGGCTCATTCTAGCACTAGAAAATCCAAAAGGTTTCAACCACAAAAATACATGTTTCCTATGAAAGTCAGTACGATTGTTAGCTCACACGAACAGGGCAAATAAAAAATAACAAAACTACAGATTATTTTGGGACAATTGTTTCGCTATTAATGAATTAAATGTAATTTTACTTACAAAAAACCCACTTGTAGCTCCTCAGCCAAAACTATCTGGATGAAATCCACTCAATCACACGCCAGATTTTACCATAACGATAAATACACGTGTGGTTCAATTGATTACATCCGACGTTATAATTCAAATGTCCTTACCAACAGCGCGCCAAACTTTCACGGAAACAAATACTACATTTAGAAATAAATGTAGCATAATCATAATTAATTAATAAGGGTGAAAGTTTGGCGCGCTGTTGGTAAGGGCATTTGAATTATAACGTCGGATGTAATCAATTGAACCACACGTGTATTTATCGTTATGGTAAAATCTTGCGTGTGATTGAGTGGATTTCATCCAGATAGTTTTGGCTGAGGAGTTACAAGTGGGTTTTTTGTAAGTAAAATTACATTTAATTCATTAATAGCGAAACAATTGTCCCAAAATAATCTGTATTTTTGTTATTTTTTATTTGCCCTGTTCGTGTGAGCTAACAATCGTACTGACTTTCATAGGAAACATGTATTTTTGTGGTTGAAACCTTTTGGATTTTCTAGTGCTAGAATGAGCCACATAGTGGCCATTCTCTTATATTTATTTTTGTATAAAATATTATAATATATTATAAACTATTATAATAATCCAGGTTTCTCGAGGCACTGGGCCACTTGGTGTTGAATAGATATGCTATTAAATTAGTATCTAATTCTCTCACCCTTATTAATTAATTATAATTATGCTACATTTATTTCTAAATGTAGTATTTGTTTCCGTGAAAGTTTGGCGCGCTGTTGGTAAGGGCATTTGAATTATAACGTCGGATAT
This sequence comes from Octopus sinensis, assembly GCF_006345805.1. Taxonomy (NCBI): domain Eukaryota; kingdom Metazoa; phylum Mollusca; class Cephalopoda; order Octopoda; family Octopodidae; genus Octopus; species Octopus sinensis. The sequence goes on from NC_043000.1 coordinate 43,762,371, forward strand.
AATCAATTGAACCTCATGTGTATTTATCGTTATGGTAAAATCTGGCGTGTGATTGAGTGGATTTCATCCAGATAGTTTTGGCTGAGGAGCTACAAGTGGGTTTTTTGTAAGTAAAATTACATTTAATTCATTAATAGCGAAACAATTGTCCCAAAATAATCTGTAGTTTTGTTATTTTTTATTTGCCCTGTTCGTGTGAGCTAACAATCGTACTGACTTTCATAGGAAACATGTATTTTTGTGTTGAAACCTTTTGGATTTTCTAGTGCTAGAATGAGCCACATAGTGACCATTCTCTTATATTTATCTTTGTATAAAATATTATAATATATTATAAAATATTATAATAATCCAGGTTTCTCGAGGCACTGGGCCACTTGGTGTTGAATAGATATGCTATTAAATTAGTATCTAATTCTCTCACCCTTATTAATTAATTATAATTATGCTACATTTATTTCTAAATGTAGTATTTGTTTCCGTGAAAGTTTGGCGCACTGTTGGTAAGGGCATTTGAATTATAACGTCGGATGTAATCAATTGAACCACACGTGTATTTATCGTTATGGTAAAATCTGGCGTGTGATTGAGTGGATTTCATCCAGATAGTTTTGGCTGAGGAGCTACAAGTGGGTTTTTTGTAAGTAAATTTACATTTAATTCATTAATAGCGAAACAATTGTCCCAAAAAATCTGTATTTTTGTTATTTTTTATTTGCCCTGTTCGTGTGAGCTAACAATCGTACTGACTTTCATAGGAAACATGTATTTTTGTGGTTGAAACCTTTTGGATTTTCTAGTGCTAGAATGAGCCACATAGTGACCATTCTCTTATATTTATTTTTGTATAAAATATTATAATATATTATAAAATATTATAATAATCCAGGTTTCTCGAGGCACTGGGCCACTTGGTGTTGAATAGATATGCTATTAAATTAGTATCTAATTCTCTCACCCTTATTAATTAATTATAATTATGCTACATTTATTTCTAAATGTAGTATTTGTTTCCGTGAAAGTTTGGCGCACTGTTGGTAAGGGCATTTGAATTATAACGTCGGATGTAATCAATTGAACCACACGTGTATTTATCGTTATGGTAAAATCTTGCGTGTGATTGAGTGGATTTCATCCAGATAGTTTTGGCTGAGGAGCTACAAGTGGGTTTTTTGTAAGTAAATTTACATTTAATTCATTAATAGCGAAACAATTGTCCCAAAAAATCTGTATTTTTGTTATTTTTTATTTGCCCTGTTCGTGTGAGCTAACAATCGTACTGACTTTCATAGGAAACATGTATTTTTGTGGTTGAAACCTTTTGGATTTTCTAGTGCTAGAATGAGCCACATAGTGACCATTCTCTTATATTTATTTTTGTATAAAATATTATAATATATTATAAAATATTATAATAATCCAGGTTTCTCGAGGCACTGGGCCACTTGGTGTTGAATAGATATGCTATTAAATTAGTATCTAATTCTCTCACCCTTATTAATTAATTATAATTATGCTACATTTATTTCTAAATGTAGTATTTGTTTCCGTGAAAGTTTGGCGCACTGTTGGTAAGGGCATTTGAATTATAACGTCGGATGTAATCAATTGAACCACACGTGTATTTATCGTTATGGTAAAATCTTGCGTGTGATTGAATGGATTTCATCCAGATAGTTTTGGCTGAGGAGCTACAAGTGGGTTTTTTGTAAGTAAATTTACATTTAATTCATTAATAGCGAAACAATTGTCCCAAAATAATCTGTATTTTTGTTATTTTTTATTTGCCCTGTTCGTGTGAGCTAACAATCGTACTGACTTTCATAGGAAACATGTATTTTTGTGGTTGAAACCTTTTGGATTTTCTAGTGCTAGAATGAGCCACATAGTGACCATTCTCTTATATTTAGTATTATTTATATATATATATATATATATATATATTATTGTTCTGCTAAGTAAGATCGACAACATTATACGTACTACATCCAGAAAGAGATGAATATCATTTGATATAGCGTGTATGAAGATATGAGCTACCAATAGTTTCTCTTCCATTGGAGACGCAGTGCCTAGGCTGGTTTTGTATGACATGATTTCTGTTTTCGAACAATCTTGAGTCTTCTGAGTGCATGATGTTTTCAGTTTACCAAACAGGAGATTCATAAAAGAGAAATGGTGAGAGAAATACAGGAAGATAGAAAAAGTGGGCGGCTTAATGAAAACGGAGCATGAAAGAACAGAAAGAGAAGTAGACATACGTCTCCGAACATAATACAAGGTTTTATGACTTTATGGCTTTATGGTCAAATGGAGCATAACACTAATTTTCTGTAATCTTTGTTTAGTAGTTGATTGGATATGACAGAGAACTTACCTATGATCTAAATACATGTGGATCTATCATATGTTTTTGCAGGGATTTCGTGTGTTTATCTAATAGTGCATAACGTCTTATTTGAAATAACGTGTTGTAGTGTGATTAAGTTTGATATCCCGAATTTAGTGAAAAGTGACGTAAACTCCAAATGGCGAGACCACCAAGTAAATAAATTGGCTGGTCACTCTTTAATGAATATTTCTAATCAGGAAATAGTTAAAAGACAAACGCAATGGTTTGGAAATACATGATTTCAGCAAATAAAGAAATCGTCTTTACAACATGTTCACCATTGTTATCATTATAACAGCATTGATATGTGTAGTCCGAGAATACAATTAACTTTTCTTTATAACTGCTTTCAATGCTGAAGTATTGTTAAAAAATTGTATAATTCATCCAAAAGCATGAAACCGACATTCCCCTTGATGCTACCGGCATTATAAACAAGTATCTGGTGAAATGATCACATGCGCACCAAATATGCAAACGGAAAAAAATCGTTAATAGAAATATTTTGTTTATCCATTTCTATTCAGTCGTTGCTTCCTCCAAACGGATATTTCCTCTTGTATGAACACAAATGAGGTCAGTGAAGTCGATTTATACATATAATGTTTCTTCTCACCCTTACATATCTGAAAGTGGAACACTATTGTTTATTTGTTTCTTTCTCATTCTTTATGTTGCTGTGTAGGTCTTCTAGAGTACAAAAGATCTGGTAACTACTTCTAATCTTCTGCATCTATGATACTTTCTGTTTTATATTAATAATGAAAGTGAAAATCTTTCTCGTGCTCAAATCATTTTCTTTTATCAAACGAAATAGAATTACAAAATATCAAAATAACAAGTAAAAATATAAACCCCAACAAAAACTAGAGAAATATAAGAAGAAATCGCTTAAAACTCATTCAACGAAAAGAGAGAGAAAACACATTCATATATACATACGTCCTGCTTTATAACGATATCTCAGACAGTTTCGTACTGCAATAAACATCATGTCAAAAGCAAATGAATATATAAATAAATATGTGTGTGCGTACATATGCTTGTGTGTATCTATCTACTTTAGTCTCTATCTGTCTATCTATGTATCATTTAATTCTTCAAATAATCACACACATTTTAAATTTATATATACTTACATTTATTTATATATACATACATTTATATATATATATATAAATTTAAAATGTGAGTGATTATTTCAAGAATTTAATGTTTCTGTATGAGGAATGTTGCATTATGTACTCATTGACTCAATAGTGTCTCCCAAACCAATTCACAACTGGCGGTGTTTCACAATTGAAAGAATAAATTACCAACTATTCAATATTCATGCACTTTCATTTTTAAATGTCATTAGTCAGTAGTAAAGCTGTGTTGCTTGTACATAATACCGCAAATACACATAATAACGCAAGTACACATAATAAAATGTCACCCAGGAAAAGATTATGGCACTATATATGGAGGTTTTACTCTCATAAATTTACTTTTCGCATTATTTTCGCATTTTTGAACGAGAAACCAATTTATTTATGCTAGTGTGCAATATGACGAAGCCATTTATACTCCAACGTACTTCTTTCAATGAATTTCTTATCACGGATCAGTACATTACACACATATATATATATATATATATATGGCTGTGTTGTAAGTGGCCTGTTTACCAACTACATAGTTCTGCGTTCTGTCCCACTGCGTGGAACCTTGGGCAAATGTCTTCTAATATAGCCTCGGGCCAACCAAAACCTTGTGCCGGAAACTAAACTGAAAAAAGGTCTTTATATATACATACGTACATAGAAAAATACAGTGTACATTTAAACACATAAGAGATGACCAGTAATAGGATAACTGACTCACTACAAAAAGCAGTTAAAACTCCAAGCCACTAATTATTTTCAATTCTGAAAGAGAATGAAAAATAAAAACATTTACCCTATTTTTCCATGACTATGCCTCATTCCTGCAATGTTATATAAAGTTTAATTTCCATCTGTCGTTGCTTCATCAGCAGGATACCAGGGATCATATATAGGAACGAGGCAATAAGTAACAGGCCTAATTTCGAAAGAAAATCGGCAATATATTTACTGCCGGATAGTTCCACATTTGCGCTGACGATTCGAAAAATTATAACATATAGGCACGAGGCATGTTACTTATTGCCTCGTCTCCATATGTGATCACTGGCAACGCCAGATGTAATTTAAAATTATTTGTATGTGTGCCTGTATATAAATAGGTATGTACACCAGCCTTTCAAATGTTTACACCAACGTTTAATAATACCCGGGAGTTTAAATGGCCTTGCCATGTTGCACACAAACAAATTTTACATATATTCAGTTGCTTTAGTTCGGGATCCTCTGTGAGTGGATATGTGTTTTCTTGCTTAAATACTGCCTCAAATTATTGCACCTCAATTATAGGAGAGCTTTCCGTGGGCATTCTACTATAAAACTATCACTACGTCTACTTTCACAGAAATGTTTTCATGTTAAGCATATATGCCTGTGTGTTTATTTTCTCGAATCTGTTCTTTATATTCTATTTATTTCTTTATGAATATATTTCTCGATATTTCTCACACATAAGAAATGGATGCACGCTACGTTATCTACTTTAGCTCGACTAAATGATGGCTGTGAGCCAAAAATGTTATCTTGAAGAGATGACAATTTTGGAAGAATCAAACTTTTTTTTAAAGATCGATAAAAATAAAGAAAGAAATGGGAAAATAAATATTTATCATACCAACCAAAAAGAAAACATAACATTTTGGCCATGCTGAAAAGAAATCAAAAGATATTCAATGTTTTAAGCCAAAAAAATATATTGTAATTGCCAAGACAGTATAATTGTATTCGATCGTTGAGATATTGAGAAAAAGCTTGTTTAACTAAGACATAGAGATTAGCCACAAAGATTAAGTTATACGCCATCAAAAAGTAATTATATATATGACACATATATTGATTAATCCTTTTGTAAAGGTCAAACATTCCTAATGTCTGTGAATGACACATATATGTGAGTTTGTATTTAAATGCTTATTGCAATTCATTTATAGACTGGTTTAACATTTCTGGAGATATTATTATATGTATGACATTAAGAATGTAATTTTGGTGCTAGATAAGGTGTAAATAAAATTAAACTGGAATATGTATGTAACGAATGCTTGAAGGCTTTAGAAACGCTTGTCTATACCTTTGATTCTTTATAATATGTAATAGATATTGAACAGAGCAGGCGGAATATATCACTTTGTGATTATCAAAACATTTATCTTTTAGACAAAGTTTTCGATAATTTTGTTTTAAATCTAGGCATGTATATGGTGATAAAAACTAGTTTTCGGATATTTCATGTGGAGAATGTTCATCAGATCGATGCATATTTAAGAGCTGGCTGCAACAATATCGAAAAACAGTTTGGTATATCAATGTATATTGCTACACAGCAATATTCATAGTAAAATTGCTATGAAATTGCTAGGATGGTAAAATTGCTATGATAGTAAAATATCTATGGAAATGCTAGTTGTACACGTGCGATTCAACATATTTTGCTTTTTGATAAATTCTATGGTTAGATTTACTGTTAATGAAACCGGACCTCCTTCTTATAAAGTTTTATAACAAAATAAAATTAATTTCGCTATATATGGCTTTTAGTAAAATACTTCGGTTACTTTCATACTGCCAGAAGAATGAATGCACAAGTTCCTTATCGGATATCTCATAATAGATTATATTATTGTCGCGCATGATTAGATTTAAGCTGCAGCTATATTTGATATAATACAACTAGAACTGAATTTATCCATTGTCTGTCGAGACACTTAATAAGATGAGTATCTAATCCCCTCACAGTAAATACCGCTCACTCGTCCTTTTATAATTGGACATTTTAGACATAAATAGATGTAATATATTCAGTAATTTTTGGGGATCTTTTATAAAGCTGCTGACAAATAATAGAGATTTTAGGAAGTATATCAAAAACAATTCAACATACTTTTTTAAGTATAGATGAACATATATATTTCTGGAACTGTTTGAATGAAATTCAAGTAGAGCTAATTCAAAGTCGATCTTACTTGACTGAAGAGTTTCTTTAGCCTGAGACGCCAGTGTTTCTCCTTTTCCTACCCACTTTCTTCGGTTTGACATTTGTATAGATAACCTATTTTTCATCACCAATCACTATTCGGTTAAAAAAAGGTTCATTCGTGAGATGTAACAGCAAAGAAGAGCACACATTCACTCTCTGCACGCCACTAGACTCGGAAGGTTTGTGAGGAACACAGTGACCCAATCTAATGACTTTTCCGATGGCATGCAGGTATCGATCAATGGTTGGACGACCAGATCCAAGCTTCTTTGCAAGTTCCTCAACAGTTATGGTGGGATTTTATTCCACCAGTTTTTGGAGGATGGCCTCGTCGAACTCTACAGATAATCTAGAACGAGGCGTGCCCTCTAGGCTATAGCTTCCGGCTCTGAATTTCTGGAGCCGCCGCTGTCACTGTCTTTCGCTTATTGTCCTATCCTCATATATTTCTCGCACTTTTTGTTGCGTTGTTACCATTGTTGAACTCATAAAGTAAAATACGCCGAATACACTCTTTTGTCATTTCTATTATAGCTTTAAAAGACTAACTTAAAATCGAACTGCACTCTTCAACACTTACACTAAGAATAAGGAAATGGTAAAATTACTACCTGGTCTTACATCAACTTGATGCATTTATTTTATCGCATCTCTCACTGACTTTTAGTCCATGTCATTGAAAAAACTGCATTATTTATGGGATGACCCAATATATACAGGATGCAATGGGTAAGTTTCTGCCATTTTATATTTTTATTTTCATGCATTGTTTGTTTTTGGTTTTGTCGACTAAAGAGTATAGTAGGGTCAGTTGGGCACCATCTGTGAGAAAAACAGCACAATGATAATTCACTCTAACAGAGATTTGGAAGCGACAAGCTGTATTGCTTGGCATTCACGCCAGAAGCTCCAATACAAATATTTCAGAGTTTGGGGGTGTCAATCTGAGGAGAGTGCAGAGAATCGGGAAAGAGTTCCGGCAGCTCGGAAAACTCACTATGGATACATACTTAGACACACACAAACACACACACACACACACATACACACACACACATATATATATATATATATATATATATATATATATATATGTATATATATATATATATATATGTATATAAAATGTATGTATGTATATATATATATATATATATATATGTGTGTGTGTGTGTGTGTGTGTTTCTGCGTATACATGTATATATAACCTGATCTCCAAATAAATTGTTACTTGTTTTTATACGATTACCTAATGCTGAACAGAGATATATTTGATAATACATTGAATCCCTATTGCTGCTATCTTTCTTTTTGGTAGCGTGCGTGGTCTAGGCAAATCCATTTCATGTTTTGCATTTAAGCACAACGTTAGGTAATCATTTCAGCTTGAAATATTAAGTACTAAGTATCAAAAGATTGTTTATTGATATTTTGTTGCTTTTAATCACTCTATTTGTGTTTTTCTTAAACTGTGGTAATTATTTGACAATTTTTAAACGCTGTGGTAGAAAAATACATTAGAATTGATAATTTAAGCATTTTATGAGTCTCTTGATAGTGGAATAAAATCGGTGAGAAATTATTTCTGAAAATACACATGAAGGAAATGTAATTGGTATTTCCACGTATTGTACATCTATGGAAGTGTAATTGTATTTCGTCATGTTCTCAAACTATTCCGAAATTGGGAATTTAGGGTGTTTGAAATATTAGTCTCTGCAACTGCCACGAGCACACTCAATAAACATTTAAATTTCAACGTCTTCAAAAGGTTGTTTAAAGAATCTGTTGACGCATACGTAATAAATGACCATTATAAGATATAATTCAAATATAGGTGTTTACGGCGCTGAAGTTTGATACATACTGCATGTATGTTTATGCAGCTATTCCTAGATTTTGGCAAATATAATTTTAGTGAGGTTAGAATAACAAAGGGTAAATTAAGATAATTTTGGAAATGTGCAAAACGTTTAGGAAAATAAATAAATCTATGCAACGATGAATTCTTCAATTAGGAAGTTTTTTCTTTTATTTCTTATTTTTTCGTATTACTCATAAAACTTCTAATTATCAAAAAGTTAGATTTAACAATGAGAGATTCTGAAGAAATTTTATGATGTAAATTTCTAATTTCCTAAGTTTTATTTTTAATGTTAATAAATTTTCAATAACAACCGGTAGCAGCAAAGCGTGTGAATGAAATAAAGATTACGATATAAAAATTCAGCTAAGCTAACAATTTTTTTTCATGAATGGAATAATGAATTTGATTAATTATTAAAAGTAGTGATGATAGAAGAAACCTTTCATTATTGGCAATCGTTAATCTTTGTATTAAAAATATTTAAATCATAAATTTTAAAAAAACCTGCATATCGTATATACTCTCAGTACTATAAAGATAACACTAAATTACATTATGTCATTTTAAATGAATAACCTATCGGCGCCTGACTATTATTTTATTCTATAGCTTCTGCGATTATGAGCTCAGCTTTGTAATAGAAACCAGTAATACAATAATTAAAACTTAGAGTACTGATATTAATTATAGTATTGTCACACGAGTAAATGTGATAAATATGATCTTTAAATGATTTGCCCATAAAGAATAAAATATTGATCATAGAATTCTTTTGACTTTCTTCTGAAACAAGAAACATCTATTTTATTCAGTTCGTTTTATATAGGAAATTAAATAAACTGGTAAATGAAATCCGATTCATTTCTGATATACATACTATCACGATATGTTATACCGGGGAGATAACACGGAATATATGTGGCATCCATATGTTCTGCTTCAAATCATAATTATCAAAAAATGACTGAAATATAGTTGGGATTTAGGACAACCTCTAACCATCCACCATTAGCCGTGTTTTCGACTTCGAAGAGATTGTGGGAGATCCACATCTACATCTTAAAATGATGTTCTGAATCTTACAAAAGTTTCGAGTAATCACATTAGTTGATATCATGAGTTAGGTGTATTCTAGGATACTACTTTCTGACATTTTGAAGTAAGTTGATTTAAATTCCACATTCAAATAATGTAGATCAAGTACGTCGATATATTGTAACTTCCTCGTTTGCATTAGAGTTGCGGTATTTTCAGGCATAACTTATCTGAATGACAATGAGATAATTATGAATAGATCTCCGAAAATGTTTGAGGAGATTGTACATTCTAAGTATTAGTGAGGATTCATTTAATTAAAAAATAAGTTAGAATTGAAATTAGATATCTATGGACATGTAACTAAGGTTGTTCAAGGAAAAATAGTTTAAAACTCTGACAAGCAATCATGGGTAAAAAAAAAGACATCCCAGAATAGGCATTTCCGAGTAATATCGGTTTCAGAAGATTCTTGATATATATCCCAATGTGCACTACTTAATATTCCATTAATGGTACTGTTATTGCATGCTGATGACATGACAGTAAATTGGCAGAAATGCTAACACGTCAGATAGAATACATTTGTAGAGTACTCTCTAAATACATGTCATAAAATACCACCAAATTCAACATTGCACATAATGTTTTTGGAGTATATGAATAAATTAGTATTACGCCGGGTCGAGAGATTGTTTTCGTTTTCATTTTTGTAACAGCATTCCAAATGTACAAATATGATACAATGTATCACAATGTATCATCCTCAGATTTGCGATAAAACAACATAGTTGCACTGTATTGTCAACAATTTCCCCATAATTTCTATTATTACTAATCCGTTTCGTGAAACAAGTGACGGTTCTCGATTAAGATCGACGAAAACACCATCACTTCAAGTGTTCACGAAATAAATGTCATATTTTCTAATTTCTCATCTGCGTAAGAAATTCTTGAAGTAGTCCCTTATACAGCATGTTGAATGATGTATTACTCTTTGAAGTTGTGTATCAGGCTAGGTTATTGTGTGTGGGCAAGCATTTCAATTAAGAATTTAATCTGATGATTCATTCCTGATGATTAGTCTCAAATACGCACTGTGTAGTTTATTTTTTTAACGGAAAGATTAAAATGAAACTATCAAAATTAATACTGCTTTAATTTCTTCGCTAGTAGCTGCAATATTTTAGGACGTCTGTTATTTGGGTAACTACATTAGAGTCACAAAAGGGATTTCTGCTACTTGCTCTAGTTCTTTACTTTACCAATGTATATAATGCCGAAATACGTATGACATTCTATTTCTAGAATCTATAAAATAAGGTACTAGCTTAGCACCAATTTCACCAATGGCTGGTCGATGCCAAAATGCAACTTACTAGCCAGGTACAGTTGTGAGCAGAACCCGACACAAACATGGACGTTTGATGACGGGTGAATCGTTACACAGTTTATAGTATACAGCCGTTCTGAAACAAAACGATGAGCGGGCACAATTGTTATCCCGTCGAGCAAAATGCTTATCGGACTTCCGTCCATCTTAACGTTCTGCGTTCAAATTCCGCAGCGGACGACTTTACATTCCATCATTTCTGGGTCGATAAAACTAGTACCAGTTGAGAACTGGAGTCCATGTAATCGACCTAGATCCACCCCGAAATTGCTCACCTTATGCCAAATATGAAAGCAATATAATTATCTATGTAAAACGGCTTACGATACTGAATAAAACAGACAACATACACACGAACGCAATCCTACATGCTGTCTCAAACGCAAACGAACGTTGGCTCTGTCAAGTTTTCAATCTCTCGCCTTCTCTCTCTGAAAACCAGATAGGATACCAGCAAAAGCTAAAAGAAAAGACGAGTAATAGTAATCGCTGACTTCTCTGTAATGTAATTTATTAGGCTTTTAAAATTAACATTTCAAGGAGAAAATTTAGGTGTGGTAGAGGACGTTTCTCTGCAATTATAATGTTATGTTAATGCACAAAATATTTATTTTAAGCTAAATTAGTTTGTTGCCAAGCCTCAGCAGAGATGCTCAACCAGCTAGATATATGTGCCAAGTTTATTCTGTAAACATAAAATAACATCATTAGAATATATAATATCGACTCACACATGTTCATACATAATATATACATACACACATACATATATATATATATAATATATATATATATATATATATATATATATATATATATATATATATATATATACACATACACACTCATATTCTCTTTTATCTTTTTAATTGAGCACCATCTTACAGAGTTTTATCAGTCGGAGAAATCGATACCAGGATTTATTCTTTGTGAACCTAGTACCTAATCTATCGTCCTGTATGTCGAACCACTAAGTTACGGGGTCATAAATGTACTAACATCGGTTGTCAAGCGATGACGGTGTGACAAATATAACACAAAGTCACACACAAACACACACACATGTAAATATATACGACGGGCCTTCAGTTTCCGAGTACCAAATACATTCACATGGCTTTGGTTGGCCAAAGGTTATAATAGAAGACACTTGGCCAAGGTACTAAGCAGTTGGACTGAACTCTGAACCATGCCGCAGGGAAACAAATCTCTGAGATTAAAATATAGCAAAACGTGATGAAATATATTGCAAACTTCGAATGATAAAAGGACAATTGCTAGGAAAATCTTTAAACAACTTCATGCCCAAAGTCTAGTGGCTAAAATTACCAATCAGTTAATTTCGTCTCTTTGCGTAAGTTGTTATGTAAATGACATGTGATCAATGGCTGATTCTGAGTTGTGGAATCGATTTCGTAAAAGATCAAGATCGTCAAATTTGTTGCAATATTCAGCAGCTTTGGTCAGCAAGTATCAAGGTCGACAGTTATATCAGCTATATTATGGAGACGAATTCCTCTCATTTTAATAATACTTTAATCACCCTTTATTCCGTTTGAGTTTGAACGTTTTAAAATTAAACAATATTCCATTCTGTCACATCACCTGTAGAAAATATTCAATGCTGATAAAAAATAATCGCATTGGAATATTTTTTGCAATATTTTAATTTTTTCCTTCAAAAAATACTACTTCGTAGCATTAGAGAAATGTTTCATATTAAAACATAATCGATGAATTAACAACTTCAGTTTAATATTAGCTGCTGCCCAAACTAAAACTGAGTTGCGGCCATAAAATGCGATGATATTAGATTTTTGCAGCTACAAATGAAATTCTTTCACGTGCATTTTATTTCTTGATATTTCCTATTATATTTAGTATTTTATGAACATTCACATCCTTTAAATTTGGCAGCAGCAAAACAGTGCATTTTTGTACTCTGACCTTTGAGGAGTTTAATTTACAATTAATAAATCGTTTGTGATAAATTTGAGTTATACCTTTAAAAAAGTTTAATCCGAAACGATTGTCATTCATAGTAACAAAATGAAATCAATAATTCACGAATAAAAATTCTCTAATGCACCACATCCTTGAATGAGCTAGCATAAATGCTCCTTGTTATGAAAGGACAAATGAGATAATATTAACTGAACTTTATCCATTTGAAAGAAAATACTTCTGTGACAAATTAATTCAAAGGATTTGAAAAGAAAGTTTTACAGATGACAAATTACATGCAATTATCATTACAATTATCTCAGTGCAGAGTCATTCGGAAGGTTTGCATGACGCGCTGAAGGTAATTTTAAATTGCACTTCCAAATATGTTCACTATATCCTTAACATTGTTGGATTATTATAACGCCCACTTCGGAATACAGAATACTTAGTAAAACCAGTAAAGAGACGGCTATCTCTGACCGCCTACTACGTACTCTCTTTACGCATAGTGACTATGTTATTTCATTCGTCAAGTGTGAGGCTGTGTCATTTTATCATATTCGTTCTACAGTGCGTATTTAAATATCCTATTGTTCCACAACAAAAGCATTCCGCTTTTTTTAAATGGACAAATGTTCCTCAGATGTATACCTCCACATACAAAACATGGACTTATTTTCTGATTCTTGTCATGTTGTTTACAAAACTACTTATCTCTGTTCTGACTATTTCGCATTTGTTTTACTGGTAATATCTTAATTTGACTATCCTCTCACATTTTTGTAACTCTTGCTGTAGGGTTACATCCTGGTTTTGTTCCAGATTTGCCAGAATTGTAGTTCTAGCTTCTGCGCCTTTTTCGACAGCTAGTCACTGTGTAAAAAGCAGGTATTTGAACATATCTGGCGTTACTTCGTCCAGCTTAAACTTCTCGCATTCCCTGTTAATGTGATGTAGTCCAAGTCGAAGTTTTTCTCTATTTTCTGATATTTCCAATGTGTGGTGAACAATGAGCATTTTTCACTGAAAACTTTACACAACATATCAGTTATGTCTGAAGGTTTTCTCGGAAGTAAAAATATTACTGTATCGTTCATATACTCTAGTCGCCAGATTTCCCAAGATTAAGCGCGTTTTCATCTCGTGGTCCCAATCATTACATTCTTTCCTGAATATTTGCTCATATCTTTTGTAGTATTATTCAAAGGTTCCTATTTGAACTCTGTTATGGAGTTAGCGGGCATAGTCGGACGATAACACTCTTTTTTCTGAATTTCCTGACGACTTCAGTAATTGCAGCATTTGCTATTCTTTCAGGTGTCGTCGGTGGTCTTGTTAACTCAACTGTTGTTCTTTCAGTTGCTGGTGTGTTGTTGCTGTTTGTGTAACTCGAGCAAACCGGCCAACAAATTTTCCATAATTTTACATTTGTTTTCGTAAAATTCGCCCAACATAAACATTGTGCGTTTGTTAACGACTCATGAGTCGTTAATTCCTCGTGAGATTTTAAATTCTTCATCAAGTTTATTAACTCCTCTTCAAGTTTCTATTAACAACACGTGAATTGGTTTATCCTCGTTGCTACTGTTTTATCCTTAATAATGTTGGATTTTTATAAGGTCCACTTCGATATACAGTATATCTAGTAAAACCAGTAAAGACACAACTATCTCTAACCGCCTACTAGTAATCTCTTTACTTAGAGTGACCAGATTATTTCATTCGTCCCGGGGGAGTGGTATACCATTATTAAAAAAAGACATAACATTTCGTTTCAGAGAGTTACAGTGTATGGCTAAATACATGAAATAATCCACATCGTCACTAGGAATTAGACTTTGATATTTGTGCGTTGGGCATCTGAGCAAATACTCAATTTAGACTGATGTATTTTGAGTCTGACTCACACTTCTAAATATTAAAATAAAACGTGATAATGAATTTGACTAAAGAAAAAGTTATACATTCTCGTATGGGTTATAAACTTTAGAGGAACCGCCGATGTGACGTATTTTAAAAACGTGCTGACTACCTCGATATATTTCTCTGTCTGACTTAGATATTGTGCACAATCGTAGATACAGGGATCGTGACAATTCTTAATTCTAGTAGAATCAAGGTTGTATCAAGAAAGGCGTTCAAGAAAAATATTAATATCAAATTGATAAAGTAGTTTAAAAATACAATCTCCCACTTACAATACATCCATACATACACACAGAGGCGCGCGCACACATACATATACACACAAAACATATGTAATTTGTCGCAAATTTGTTAATAAATGTGCAGAAAATCTAAGATGTTTACACGGTACGCAGTAAATTGGTAGTTTCTTTTCACATGTATATGAAGCATTGAAAATTTATTAGCAGATAGTATTGGCATATACTATGTCACAGTTTATATTTACGTGAGTGTGCGCGCGCGTCTGTGTTTGTGTTACTATCGCTTTCCCTGAATACTTATATTTTTCTTATAGTGAGAAGAAATGAAGCAAGCGAATTCCGACATCCCTTGCGCAGAAGACCGAGCAAAGAGGATAAGGGAACTGCCTGGAAATTGTTATAGAGAAAATGGTTGAGGTAATATCCTGGATTTGCTTGTGATAAACATAAAGATGACGAAGAAAAAAAATGAAATCAACATTAATGATTTCGTTTCTTTTTAATTTTAATAAATCACCTTCTGCTTTATTTATTTTAATGAACGTAATTTAGCTTTTCACTTGTTTTATCACTCGATTGACATATTCTCTTTTTCTCTCTTCATCTTTGAAAACTGAACAATTATTAATAGAAAGATATGGTAAAATAAACAATTATGTTGGTTAAAGAATTTCCAATACGCTTAAGAACTGAGATCAAAGACATCATTTGTTATATTATTTAATTAAAGAAATAGCATTGTGGTGAAATGTATTCAGAAAAAGAAAAGAGATAAATATATGAGTAGCGTAAATTAATAGAACTGTTGGGAATAGGAATCTGTCTACACATAGTCACATACATGCACAGCCACGCACGCATATACGTAAACGCGCACACATACGTATGCAAGCGTATTTTATTGTATATATATGTGTATATATATATATATATATATATATATATATATATATATATATAGACAATTACTAAGACTTTCTGTCTCACACACATACATACACACCTATCTACTAAGCACGTCACTCCGAACGGCAAGTCGGGGCGGGGCGAGCAGACGACGGCGCGGACGCCGCCGCCGCCGCGTCCCCAAATGGCAATTCCGCCAGCGACGCTGCCGCTCGCCGCGCGAATGCGACGGGCGGACGGCGAATGCCGAGCTAAGGCGTGCGCCTTGAGGTTGAGACGCTTTTGGAAAACAACTCGGATCCGGCTACGGTTCCGGCTTAGAGGCGTTCCGCCGTTATCGCTCAGAGGCAGCCTGGCCCCACCGCTCTATCGAGCGAGCGTGCAAACCGTTGCTCCGATCCCGCGGTTCCTCTCGTACTGGACGGGATAGCCGTAGGCGAGTTGACGTTGCCGACGCCCGCCTAAGGTCGGCCGAGGAAGCGTCGGCGGCAACGGCCACGACGGACGACGCGCGAACGCGCCGCCGCCTCGGATGCACGCCGAGAACCCCGCGTACGCGTGATGCATCGGTAGGATAAAACTAACCTGTCTCACGATGGTCTAAACCCCGCTCACGTTCCCTGTGAACAATCCAACGCTTTGCGAATTCTGCTTCGCAATGATAGGAAGAGCCGACATCGAAGGATCAAAAAGCGACGTCGCTGCGAACGCTTGGCCGCCACAAGCCAGTTATCCCTGTGGTGACTTTTCTGTACACACACATAGACAGACACACGCCCGAACGCATACACACAAACATATACACGAAGGTGTGCATAAATCCATAAGAACACTGGTAAATTGTATGCAGGCAATACCCCTAACATTACTGCGTAATATGTGTTTGTACATCTATATAAATACCAAATTGCAAAGCCTTCCGAAGATTGTATAATATCCATATATATTTACTAATGTATATAATGGTAGCATACTAATGATCACTTAGGTGACGAAATACACTACACATAAACACGCATCTGACTTAAGATTTTCAAATCGCGCGCCCGCATACACATGTACGGGCACATGTATGTATACATACATATATACATGCACACACACACACACATGCACACACACACACACACACACATATGCATGTATACGTAGAAGGTAAGTGGAAATACGAATAAGGAAACCTGATGAAAATGCAGAAAGATATAAAACGAAATAAATTTATATTTCGCCCGTAAACCTGTATCTTCAGAAGAGAATAGTCAAAGTTTTATGTATTTACATAAAGAATGTTAATCCGGAGAGCTGGGTCTTTTAGTTAGCAGCAACGACATTCTTGCTTTTGATGTAGGATACACAAGAAATGCAGCGGTCACACGACGCTGGATGAACTGTTGCTCAGTTCCTCAAAGTACATGAGACCAACGGATATTCCATTTCCGTTGCTGACTCGATACTCGAATAGAAGCCGGATAGACGAGGCAAGAGGAATCTCTCTAGGACCTGCCTCTTGAAGATTCTCCGCTTGTATAAGATGATTACCTCAGCCATCCACAAGGCCAACAGCAGGGAAGGCCTAGACTTCATATAGGCCCATTCGGGGCCGTCCCTGCGAGATCATATATTAAAGGGCTGGTCAGTCGCAGAACATCTGCCTGCACATTGGCGAATGTCGTATTCGCAATACGACCACGTGGCTATGTGTATATTTGTTCTACCAGATACGGTGCTCCAAATGCTAAAGCTATTATATCGATATCATCGTACGACCACTCTAAGTCCGCCGAAAAGATCACTTGACTACTTACGCGTATTCCTTCCACAAACGCTTACATTCAAGATTTATTCATCGGCCGGGTGGCTTCTATTAATACGCCACAGTGATCACGACCAACACACAAACCTAAGCCAACATCACCATCATCTACCACCACCACGGCATGCCTGCTACCATTCTCTATCGCAAACTATCCCCGACACTTTCGACTCAACAGGCGGAAGGCCGCATTCACCGACCGCATCGCAGCCCCGTAGAACAAGCTACCACGAGATGTCATTTAACTGCCCTGGACTAAGCTCTAGCCAACTGTGGTGACTATATATAAAACTGTATATAACAATAAGTGAATAACTGTTTTTTTTTTATTTTACATGGCTTATGCACATTGTGCTCTTTTCCTGCCAATAAATTTGATTTGATTCTACAACCTGTTACTGCAACTAAATCCAACACCAGCAGTTGGAGAGTTTCTGATGCTGTTAACTCAAACACCGAGATGTCGGAAATAACATTCCATGTAAATACATATTCCTTTGACTGCATTATTCCGAAGCTATAATTTTATAATTTTAAAACGTCTGCATTGAAAGATGTTTCATTCAATTTTTTCCTCTGTACTACAATGCTTCAAGCGAAGTACAAGGTTCGACTACACACACACTCACCGACATACACACACATACACACAGACTCACACACAGACACACACAAACAAACACACACATATGTATGAATGTATGCATATATGTATGAATGAATACATAATCTTGCCTTACACACATTCTTTAAAGACGCTGAGTGTTTTCTGAATGAGATTTCGTATTGAACGGTCGTACGTCTGTTTCTCTTTCCATTTTCAATTTTAGGTTAGTCTATGTTTGTTGCTTTTATATTGAGCTTTGTATAGCAAACCTTATGCTAGGGTATTTGCGGTCAGTCTAGAAAATGTAACATAGTTCGGAAAATGGCACGAAGTTGAAATGAAATATACACTGATATTATTTTTAAGTGTTCACCTTTCACCACATCATTATTTTCATTTTATACATTTTTTACTATATGTCCGTGTTTTATGAGTTTACATTAAATGTAAATCATGCATTTATCTCAGATTTGCTTATGAGTTACAAATCCCTTAAATTCAAGCAAACCCTTAAAGTTTCTTTATCCTACATCTCTCTGCTTTACATTTCACTTTTAGTAAATCCGTATCTGTATATGATAAATTCCCTTTCTAAAATATGCCGCATCAGAATATTCATGTAATAACCATGCCGTCATATTTCTAAGCACAACGGACAAGGTATCACCTTATGTTACTTTTCAAAGAGGGCTATTTCTAGCAGGTCGAGCGAACGGGCACATTAAATTACACTCGTTATCACAAATGACTGCTGCCGAACGATTTGGAAAGAGTGCCCTAATGATATGATGCTTTGTAAATCAGAGACGTAGACACGAAGGAAGTTTGAAAATTTCTGTAAAGTAAGAATATTGCTCGCTTAGACAGCAGAATTTATGATGGAATCGATGATGTAAAATCTTACAGTAGTCAGGTATGAGCAATTTATGCTATTATATTTGATGTTGTACATTTAATGTGGAAAGCTAAGAAATATGAAAAAAACATTGCACCCTGACACATGAGAGGATACCATTATCTAAAAAATAAAATGCAGTCGCTGGAGATGTTGCAACTATTTGAAGGAGAATTGTGTCTTTAACTATTAGGTTGTAAAAAGTATGAGCAATAATTAGTTAAAATTACTAGGTGACTTATACGAAATACGCAAGCACTCATCTCATTATTATATGCGGCAGATATATCTAGTTACTGAATAAATATAGTCATCTACAATCGCTGTCTTTACTGACAGTTTTATTATTTCGGGGGTTTGAAAGTGCAGAGTCCGAATATGATAGGAAAGATTTATAATTCGTTCTTACTTGCAACGCACCTTTATATCACATGGTATGATTACTTTGAAACACACACATACATACACAATCATGCACACACACACACACACTAATACAAACACATACACACGAACAAAACAAACATCACACACATAGTGTAAATGACTGGATAACTATGCAAAATATATATATGAACACTTTCCAAAACATCATGTTTACTGATATAGAACACCAAATCATAGCTAAGAAAAAATGACGTGTATATATTTTTTTTTTCTGTTGCATATTGATAGCTTCTATGAATACAACTACTTTGTACAAACCGATAGATATTTTTCAGTATTTTTTGTTCTTCAGGCTTTCTGTTTCATTTTTTTTATGAAATGCTATCCAAAATATTTACTGCAAATATACTTCTCTTTATTACATTCTGTAACACTACTCCTTTCTGTATCTCCATAAAAGCATATATGAATATATAATTATATATATACATATGCATAGAAACGCGCAAATATACAATGACAGGTACATACACATATAAGAGTGTCTGTGAGTGTGTAAGAATGTATGTACATGAGAAATAATACAATAATAGCAGCTTTATACAATATATAATCTGAGTTTTATTGTTATAAGAAAATCATGGATTTCGTTTTTAGAGAGATGGCGAAAAATATTTTTAGGAACATATTTGTATATTTGTCAGAGAATAGCAGTAACACCGATGCTTAGTGAACATCTCTATATATCTTGAGAACCCTAAAAATGTATTGTTTCTTATTGATTCCTAAAGTATATATTTTGGAATTTTCATAATAATGCATTAAAAAGTTGTTTCTTTCGTGTTATGAAATATATAAAAACTTCCGTTACTATTTTCACAAGCGATTTTCAATATTGCGGTTTCATTAAATTCGAAAACGTGTTTTGATCGTTAATAATAACGGAGTTTAGTGCATAATTGATCGGGTATATATTGGATTACCTGCAAGGAAATAATTATTCACTTGACTTCAGAGAGGTAAATGACAATATGTAATTACTTCTAAATATTTACGAAAACAGTGTTTGTAATATTGTGGCATAGGTGCAGGTTATAATTAAAGATGATCAATATTTTCAAACGTTTACCCAAAATGTTTTAAATATCATATATACTGCAAAATGATCCACTACAAGTATCGATAATCCTTAGAATGAAATATTTGGGATTATTATAGGATCTGCTTGTGTAATATCGAGTTTGAATTTTACTCAATTTAATCTAAAGATTTTAAGTTACAGGAATGAATTCAAATAAAAAACAAACCAAAACTAAAAGCAAGGGTTGTGCAATATTTGCATATTTTTTATATGTTATGAGCTAAAGAATACATTGTGAATTTTCTTTAAATATATTAATTTAAATTAATTCATCTGTAGGTGTATCGGTATAGCATTCAAAATGATTAGATTCCCAAGGATATCAATACCTGGATTCATCATTATTCATTGGGACAATATCTGTTGAGAGCACAAGAACATGTCAGTGTCATATAAACATAGAATACTGTTGCTAGTATTTTGATAATAAATGCAATGATTCTGTAAATATAAACATATACGTTTTAAAACTTATGGACAAAACCCCTTTTTTAAGACGGGAAATAAAAACCTGTGTAGAGGGCTGCGACAAAATCAGAACTGTACACTACTTGAAATATTTTAGCAGCATATAGCATATTTCAATATATTCACTCTAGAAACGTGAAAAAGACAATATAACCGATACTCTCTGATGCACGTATATATATATATATATATATATATATATATATATATATATATATATACACATATATATACATAGGAATGACTTAATCATCACTAATTTTGACTGAAGATGCTGAATAGCACTTATATGGCGGGAAATAAGGGCTGGAACACTTAAAGCGGCATGGAAATAACTACCGTATGAGCAGAGCTAGGAGCACTGGACCAATTCGCCTGTTAGTTACAGATACCTCATCAGGATCTACTTCATTTCTCGGTTGGTTTAGTTGAATATATCTGTCCATATATCTTTTTACCATATACATGTATTGCTGATTTAGAGAAATGCTAATGTGTATAATAAAAATTAACATAAGGAACTAGATTAAGTATAAAACTGTAAAGGAAAAAATAATTCTCACAAATTGTGACTGAGAGTGCTGAATAGCACCTATATTTCAGCGAATGAGAATTAAATTCATTAAGACTGCATTAAGTGAACTATATATATAGACTGATAGCCACCTAAATACCCACTATATATATATATATATATATATATATATATATATATATATATATTATATATATATATATATATATATATATATATATATATATATATATATATATATAGTGGGTATTTAGGTGGCTATATATATATATATATGCATTATGCATGTATGTTTATATGTAAGTGTGCGAATGTCCGTTGGCGTGTTTGGTGTATGTAGATATTGAGACATATGTGAGTAGTAAAAAATGAAAATAAAGGCATGTGACTCTCTGTAGATTTTCGGGATGATTATTGCATTTGGTTATGAAATAATATATATATATATATATATGTGTGTGTGTGTGTGTGTGTGTGTGTGTGTGTGTGTGTGTGTGTGTGTGTGTTTGTGTGTGTGTCTGTGCGTGTGTGTGTGTGTATACGTTTGTGTGTCTGTGTTGTCCCCCCAACATAGCTTGACAACCGATGCTGTTATGTTACGTCCCCGTAACTTAGCGGTTCGGCAAAAGTGAAAGATAGAATAAGTACTAGGCTTACAAAGAATAATTCCTGGGGTTTATTTGCTCGACTAAAGGTGGTGCTTCAGCATGGGTACAGTCAAATTACTGAAGCAAGTAAAAGAATATAAGTGTAAAGAGTAATGACATGTGTGAGACTTTGTAATACAGAGTCCTATAACACTTAATGCTATCTTATTAGCTTTCATTTTACACAGATTTTTACACGACTACATTTTAGAAGTTCTATAACTGACGTGTTTAAGGTTCCTAAATATTTGATGCAGTCATTAAATATTAAAAAATGTAATGTTTCTATTTATCAATGGGGCGCGGGAGGGGTTAAGGAATTTATATAAATATAAAGCATTAAATGCCCTTCATTAAGAGGTTATTCCGAGATTACTTTGAACTTGCCGTCAAATTATTTTACCCATCTATACGCGCATTTTCAATTTGTGTAAGATGTTGTAACTAGACATTAATTATAAGTAGATTTTAATAATGTTAATAATTTCTTCATGTTTATATATATATATATATATATATATATATATATATACGGAGATGTACTTGCGTAACAAGTGACCTGATGTGAGATCGTGTGCTGAAACGAAAACAATTGCAGCGTGGAAGGTGTTTATAAGCCATTTTAGAAACACATAAACCGTTAGATTCACTTGAACATTTAAATTTAATTTGTCAAAATAATTTCGTCGCTTTGAGACCGCGACCTGTTCACTGACATATTCTGTGCTGCATCTGTGATGCTTCCCAGTTAGGAATTTTCCTGCACTAATCTCTAATAATCTCTTTGGTTATTCTGAAATCCTCCTGCTGATACTCTCCACTCACCACTTTGAGTGCCTTTAACCATTCTGCTTCAGATTCGTGTTGCTTCTTGTGAGACCATATGTTTGACCAGAATATTTTGCTTTCTTCTGCATGTGAACGGTGTCAAATGTGTCATGATGCATTACATCAATTTGAGTTAAAGAAACAGAATAATAAATGAGTTATATCCTAGTATCATCAGGTACCAGGCACATTATCCTTAAATCAAAATCATCATTGTCTCCATTCAAACTTCATTGCAAAATCCATAACTAGACTCAAATTACATACATGCACCCATCTCAAATAGATGTAGTTTCTGTCATTTTTAATTTTTGATGTTAATCCTTTTCTTCAAATTCGCATACGTCGAAACAGACAATAATGCGCATCACCATTACTACTACTACCACTACTACTACTACTACTACTACTACTACTACACTACTACTACTACTACTACTACTACTACTGCTGCTGCTGCTGCTGCTGCTGCTGCTGCTGGTGCTGCTGCTGGTGCTACTACTACTACTACTACTACTACTACTACTACTACTACTACTACTAGTTTTAATTGTGTAGCTCGTTCGTTTGAAATGACGTGTTTTTGTTGCACAGAGAATTGTTATAAATGTCTCAATATTGTAATCGACATATTTAATTATAAGTGATGGGAACGAGGACAGCATCGCGTAAGCAATTTGTTGACGTTCTTTTCTGAGTCTAGTCTACATTGGTAAAAGAAATACTAAATACCCACAAGACATTCAATATTTTTAACTAATAAAATGATATCCAGTAAAAGAACGTTAGATTCTCCACGAACGTAATTGAAATGTCTTTCAAACTCTTCATCGTAAGTATTCAGTTTTTAAGAGAAAATACTTCCATAATTGTTGGCGGAGTTGCTCTTTTCCTTTGCCACTCTTCCAATTATGTCTTATGTAAAAACTATTCTTATTTTCTTCATTTCTTTCGCTTCCTTCCATTTCTTCCTTTAGCTTTATATCATTTTTACATACTCTCTTAATTTCTATTATTTTTTGCTTTGTATGTGCTACTTTACGTATTAGTATTTATGGATTCGCGTTCATTTTGTGAGCCAATAAAAACGTAGATCCGTGTCTAAAATCGTTTATGATAGACAATTTAATTAAAATAAACTGGAGCTGCAACTTCAGGTATTTCTTTTGTCAAAGGCAAATACTGATTCATAAACTTTTACGTTATACTGATTTCCTTCATATTGTAATATTATGTATCGCACTTTTAGAAACACTACGTTATCTATAAGAAGATAAACCTGAGCATGGTCATAAAAAGTGGTAATGGTAGCTACAAAACCTACATCCAACAAAACCCTGTATTTGTCAGAAAGATGTTAATCTATGATTTCGATCATGATACACTATTTGCAGACAAAATCTAAGGAAATGGCATCCCTTATTCGTTCGTTCTATCTTTGTCCGAAAGACAAAAACATCGAACAACTTTTCGTATGTATTGTTGGTAATCATTCGCAGTACAATGACATTTACTTCAGTTATGCTACATTCATTAAAAAATCATTGTTGTTGATTTCTATAATTGCCAGATAAAATCAATGCGTTCATTGCAGGGATGCAAGTAAACACCCTCGATTCAAAGCCAACATCCTCACAAAAATTTGTAGTGTATCATTTGTTGCCGAGCCTGCTTATTCGTAGAAAATCAAGGCTCCTTCACAGTTGAAATAATCTCACGATAAAGGTTGTCAAAAACGCTGAATATATATTGCAACATTGTACTCTATGATAATAATGGTTATAGAAATATGAGTCACTTCGTCTATCTCCCTCCCTCTCTCTCTTTAACTCTCTCTCAGTCCATCTATCTATCTATGTATTTATCTAACCGCCTATCTATTTATCTATCTATATATATCTATCTATCTATCTATCTATCTATCTATCTATCTATCTATCTATCTATCTATCTATCTATCTATCTATCTATGTATCTGTCTCTCTATTATGCATGTATGTATGTATCTATCTATCTATCTCTTTATCTATCAATCTATCTATCTATCTATCTCTATATCTATCAGAGTGAGTATAAAGTAAGCAACGTGTCGCACCATGAAGAAATTTTACCGCATTTTTGCAGTTTGTAATCTTTTTAAACATGATTTTGCAATTTTCTGATGATACAGATCTAGACTTGCAGAAACGCATCAATAAATTAACGTTGGTATCTTTTTCACCGCTTTTAAAATCATATGAAATGGAACTGTCGCAGAGCAATATTCGAAAAATTTTGCGATTCATCAAGAAAGGACGTAAGATAGCTGAAACTGCTTGCAATATAATCGAAACATTTTGTGAGGA
The DNA here is from genome assembly GCF_006345805.1 of Octopus sinensis. Lineage (NCBI taxonomy): Eukaryota > Metazoa > Mollusca > Cephalopoda > Octopoda > Octopodidae > Octopus > Octopus sinensis. Next base: position 43,787,867 of record NC_043000.1, read on the forward strand.
AACGACCAATGAGTGGTCAGCTAGAAAATGGTTTAAACGATTTCGCATTAAAGACATGAGCCCTGAAGATCATGAGCGTAGTGGACCTCCATCTATCATCCATGACGACCAAATAGAGACCGTCATTTGCAAATTTCCAATCTTCAAAAACTTATTATTTTGTTATATTTTTTGGATACATAATTGTATATATATATAGACTTATACACACACACATATATATATATATAGACATATACACATATATATGAGTTGTTCTATAAAGTAATCTAACAATGAAAGTATATCAAAGAAATTAGAATATTTTCCCATTATTACAGTACACACACACATATATATAACATAACTCTTACATTAAAAAAAATGTTTTCTTTGAATATGTCTATCTGTATGATTACTTATTGATTAAAATCATCCTGAATTTATGTTCATTAGTTGATAAAAGAAAAAATTATAATATAGCTCATAATTATGTAAAGAATGCTGTGGAATCAATGGATAAGTTTCAATTTATAAATAATGATACTTTTTTCTCCTGTATAGCTTCTATATGACCTCCGCGAAATCATCATAGTCTAAAGTGCACTTACATTTCAAATTATTCGCGTCTACAAAAACAAATCATTCTGATACTCTATTTCTAGTTAATTATTTGTTGAATGTCGAAACCTCTTCCATAAATATGTTTACGATGCTCAGCTAATTATATGTAGTCATATCAAAGTACATAGTGAAGGCAACGTTAACTTTGTTTGGACGAAAATAATGCATACATATATTCAAGTGGAGCAGCACTACTACTTCAGTTCTTGCTGTACACACGCATACACACACACATACATGTATATATGACTCCTTCACCTGCACCTCCAGCAATATCATCTATTGCATCTCCTGCTCTCTCTACCATTCCCTGTACATCGGACAAAGGGGACGCCACTTGGCTGACCGGTTCGCAGAACACCTCCGAGACATCCGCCTCGGCAATGACACCCTGGTCTCACGCCATTTCCGCTCCTCCGGTCACTCCTTGCAACACCTGTCTGTGTTCGGATTGTCCTTGCACAGAGGCCATCCGCACTCCCGTTTGTGCCGTGAACAGGGATTAATCTTCTCTCTTCGCTCTTTTACGCCATTTGGGTTCAACTCTCCTCCCCTCTTCATCTAACCTCCTCCCCGACTCCTACTTCTCTTCATTCTTACATCTCTTCACCCCTACTCTGTTTGCCTCTTCTCTCTTATTCTCTTTCTCTCTTCTCACTTTCTCTCTGCTCCCTCACTCTCCTTCTCTCCAATCTCTCCCCCTCCCTCCTACTTCCTCCCACCCAACTCTCCTCTCTTGCCCCGATTCCTAATTCTCTTCACTCCTACTTCTCTTCACCCCCTACTATCATTATCTCCTCTCTCTTACTATCTTTCTCTCTTCTCTCTTTCTCTCTGCTCCCTCACTCTCCTTCTCTCCAATCTCTCCCCCTCCCTCCTACTTCCTCCCACCCAACTCTCCTCTCTTGCCCCGATTCCTAATTCTCTTCACTCCTACTTCTCTTCACCCCCTACTATCATTATCTCCTCTCTCTTACTCTCTTTCTCTCTTCTCTCTTACTCTCTAAATCTTTCACCCTCTCTTTCTCTCTTCCCATACATACACATACATGCACCTACACATACATACACGCACAGTCCAGACCACTAGCCCTCTTTCACACGCACATACATACTCTCTTATACACACACGCACCGTCGTGTTGGAGGTCATCTTTACTTTGTTATCTCCCCTACTTTCCCTCTCGTGTGTGATCCTTCTGTCCGACTCAGTCCCCATGATAGATCGCTAGCGACTACACACATTTTTGTCTCTCCTTGTTTTTTCTGTGTCCCTTTCTGTAGAAGAGCGTAGGCTCGAAACGTAAAATATTTTTTCTATTCCTGAGCGTTATACTAATACATATGTTTGTTTTGTACAACAGTACACCACTTGTCTTCGTCTTTTTTCGTAAACTCTCCCTATATATATATACGTATGCAAGAGGGTTCCGAAAAGAAACCGAAATATTGCAATATTATTTTATTCACTTACATTTCAATGTTTAGATTTTCTCACCTTCAAACTACTCTCCCTTTCAAGCATTTTCAAGCGTTTTCCACTGTTCGGAACGATACTCGCCGGAATTAAAAAAAGTCAGAGAGAGCAAGATCGGATGAATGGGGAGGGTGCGTAGGCGGGGGTCATCCCATTTTGGTCGAAAACTGTCTCACGTTCGAGGTGGTGCGCGCAGGCGCATTGTCACTCTCCACTTTGGCAAAAGTCATGCTGTTTTCGTCCCACCGTGTCTCGTAAACGCTTCAGAACTTCCAAGTAAAATATCTGGTTAATAGTTAAACCAGGAAAAACAAAGTCTGTGTGGACAATACCTTCCGCATCAATAAAGCAAATGAGCATCGTCTTGACATCGGACTTCACTTGAATCACCTTTTTGAGGCGTGGTGACATTGAATGCCTCCGCTGACTTGATTGCTGCTACCTTTCCGGGTTGTAGCCGTAGCAGTAACTTTCGTTCCCGGTGATGACGTTCGAAAAAAGGTCCGGATAAACTTCTAGCCGCTCTTCTTTCAGTTCACGACACGTGACTGCATTTGATATTCCCTAAGCAAGGAAATTTAGTTGCAATCCTTTTATTCGCGAATCCTCTCTAAAAAAATTCATTGCCAAGAGCTTCGGGACACACCAGTCATATCAACAAGTTCGTCAACTGTTCGACGACTGTCCTCTAATATCAGTTCACTAATTTTCATGATGGTTGCATTCTTCAAGAGGTCGACATTCAGGCTGAACGAGGTTGGTTTTCAAGCAACAAGGGACCATTCCTAAAGCGTGAAAACCAATCGCAAAAATTGTGTTTTGCTCATGGCAAGGTCTTTGTGAGCTGTTTGAAGGAACCTGAGATCTGTTTCGGCCGCCGTTTTCCCCAGCAGAAAGCAGAATTTCACGGAAGCCCGCTGTACCTTCGTTTGAGCCACGGCAAAAATCGACAAACGGGATAATCTGTGCAAAACAAAGATGCATCATGTGACAATACACCAACACTATAGATAGATAGATTGATTGGTAGATGGGTAGTTAGATATATATCGGTATGTATATATAGTACTCATAGTCATTTTAGTGACGTGTTTACATGTGCTGATATATATACAGAATTTCACGGAAGCCCGCTGTTCCTTCGTTTGAGCCATGGAAAAAATCAAAAAGAGGAGAATCTGTGCAAAACAAAGATGCAGTACAACAACACTATAGATAGATAGGTAGATAGATAGATTGATAGATGGGTAGTTAGATATATATCGATATGTATAAATGGGCGGCTGGATGTTTATCCGGACCTTTCTTCGAACTTTATCACCGGGGACGAAAGCTACTGCTACGGCTACAACCCGGAAAGGTAGCAGCAATCAAGTCAGCGGAGGCATTCAATGTCACCACTCCTCAAAAAGGTGCTTCAAGTGACGTCCGATGTCAAGACGATGCTCATTTGCTTTATTGATGCGAAAGGTATTGTCCACACACACACTTTATTCTTCCTGGTCTAACTATTAACCAGACATTTTCCTTGGAGGTTCTAAAGCGTTTACGAGACGCGGTCGGATGAAAACAGCATGCCTTGTGGCAAAGTGGAGAGTGGTTGTTTCCTTATGAAAAGAATTATATAATATATATATATTACTAGGTTAATATATATATATATGTATAAGGATGAAAGGGAACACACGAGTTGTTATATATGAAAAAATAAGTCAAAATAGAAAATGCTAAAATAATTTTTAAAGAACATTTCAGTACCGGTTTCAGTCATTTTGAGACCTTTTCAACTGTAACGATTAAATAATCAAATTTAGAAAAATTAATAGAAATGTTTTTTTAAAGGAATATTTGTATAGTGTTCAAATACAAGTGGCATTTTCCTTGTTTTTGCTTTGCTCAGTCTCTCACGTTCACACTTGTGGGTTCGAGGTCGTTGTGAATTCTTGGTAGGGAAGAAGAAGAAGGATGATGAGGAGTAGGAGGGGGGAATTTTTGGGAGTGCGTTGATTGTTGTATTTTGAATGGTCAGTGGCAGCTAGCAGTTCATGAGAATATTTCTATTGAAAGGTTTGTTTATAGAATTTGCGTAGGTGTTATACTAAAAAGCATTAGTGATAAAGTTAGGAAGTAGAAGGGGGAGAAGAAGAGGAAGGAGAAGAAGAAGATGAAGTAGAAGAAGATAAAGAAGAAAAAGAAGATGATGAAGAAGAAGATAAAGAAGAAGAAAAGAAGAAGAAGAGGAAGTAGATGATGATGATGATGATTAAGACGGGGAAGAAAAAGAAGAAGAAGAAGAAGAAGAAGAAGAAGAAGAAGAAGAAGAAGAAGAAGAAGAAGAAGAAGAGGAAGTAGATGATGATGATGATGATTAAGACGGGGAAGAAAAAGAAGAAGAAAGAGGAGGGAGAATATGAATGTGTGGAAGTAGTGCGGTGTTGTATGACTTAAAGTTGGCACGTTTTGGGTTATACCTGCGATTGGGGCTGATTTGTAATGGATTCTTAGGAATGTAATATTTGCGTGTGGATTTGTGTTATTCTAAAGCCGAGATGTATATTTCGTTTGGCGTAGACCCGTTCAGAAGGGGCTTATATTTTGTAATAAAGAGAGTTTGTTTACTTATTCGTTGGTTCGTGGTTGTATCGTCCCTGAATTGGTAGAGGGGGAAAATCCTGAAGTGTGGTGTTTTGTTGTTGGCGCAAGTATCTATGTGTTGGCTGAATGTTATTTTTCTGTTTTGGGGAATTTTTATCTGGGATCTGTGCAGGGCCATTCTTTTACGCAAACTATTTTTTGTTTGGCCTATGTACTGCTCTTGACACCCACAGCAGGTTAGTGTGTATATCAGGTTCTCCGAAGCACATGTGAAGTTGCTTTTCACTGTAAACCGTTGTCCCTGTTTGAAGGAGAACTCTGATCCCTCAATTAGATAATCGCATATCCCGCAATTGGGTCTTCCACATTTTTTTACTGTCGGCTTCTGTGTTGAAGAATGTATTCGGGCTGGTGTTAGGAGACTTTTCATAGATTTAGGCTGTCTCTTGCTTTTTATGATCGTGTGTGTTTGGAGGATTGTGTTCATTATGTGGTCTTTTTTTAGCAGGGGTATGTTTTGGAGGATGGTATCGAAGGCTTCATTGTTGAGAGGGTTGTGTGTGGAGATGTATGGTAAGGGTTTTGGTCGTAAATGTTTCTTTGATTTGGGATGTCTGAGTTCCTGGATGTTGAGTTGGAGGGCACATTGAATGCATATGTCAATAAGTGAAGGTGGGTAGTTCCTGGTAATGAGGGTATCTTTTAGTTCTTGTAGTCGTGTGTCACTGGTGTTTGCATTGGAGACTATAGTACATATCCTTTTTGCTAGATTGAAGGGGATATTCATTCTGGTGTGTCTGGGGTGGCATGAATTGAATGGAAGATATTGCTTAGAATCTGTAGGCTTGTAGTATATATCTGTTTCTATTACATTATTAGATTTCTTAATAAGGATATCGAGGAAAGGTAGTTGTTGCTGGCTATATTCCATCGTGAATTGGATGTTTACGTCCAGTCCATTTAAAATTGCTTGGAATTATTTGAGTTTCTCTATATATTCATGCCAAAGAATGAAACAGTCATCTAGGTATATCTTCCGGTTGTTTTCTATGTAGAGGGAGAAAGGGCTGCCATAGCTTTCTAGAACCTTACAGACTGATTTCTAGATATTCCATGACTAGGTTGGCAAAGGAGGGGGCCATTCGTGAACCCATCGCAGTCCCCGATTTTTGTCGGTAGAAGTTGTCTTTGAAGGCGAAGAAGTTATTTTCCAGGATGGATTTAACCCATTCTATCACGAATTCTTTTTTGATGCGATGTGGGAGTTCGTTGGCGTGATTCTCAAGCCAGAATTGAATTGCCTCTATTCCTAGGTTGTGGGGGATATTGGAGTAGAGGTTGACTACATCGAAGGATACTAGTAGGGTGTTTTTGTTTATAGTATTAGGTAGGTGATTGAGCATATCCAAGTCGTCCTTTATATAGCTTTTGACATGTTTAACAGGTTGCCTAAAAAGTTACTGAGGCGGTGGGTTTCGCATGCGGGACCTGCTATTATGGGTCTCAATTTGAGTTCATTAGGATTAGGGACTTTAATTATTTTGACTGTGGCTATCTTGCATGCGTTACTTATTTTCTCACTTTTGTGTATTTTAGGAATACCGTAGAATTGGCTGGTTTTACTTGTGAAATTGGTCATATAGTCATATTCTTTGTCGGTGAGCCCTTCTTTGTAGGGGTTTAACATGGATTTTAGTTCCCTCATTTTTTTTTGTTGACTGTAGTTTTGTGCCTTTTCATAATATGTTTGGTCTTCCAACATAGATAGTATTAAAGTTATGTAAAATGTCGTGTCCATTAAGACAACTGCACTGCTTTTATGATTGTTATTGTTTTGTCTTGTTTTAATTTGTTCAACTCAGCCCATTCCTTTTTGCTAAAGTTTGGTTTGTGTTTATGTTTGTGCATATGTTGATATGGGTAATTCGATATGTGGTCACAGAAATGATCGAGTGTTATATTCTTACCTTTTGAGGGGGTGTAGTTACTCCTATTTCTAACCAACGATTCGTCCTCGTTGTATTTGTGTAGCTCCTCAGTAACTTTAATACTATCTATGTTGGAAGACACAACATATTATGAAAAGGCACAAAACTACAGTCAACAAAAATAATGAGGGAACTAAAATCCATGTTAAAACCCTACAAAGAAGGACTCAACGACATATACGTTCATATACGTTCATATACGTTCGATGAGCAATAGAAGCCATTTATATTCTTCTAAATGCAAATACGTTCATACCTTCCTTGAATTGGTACTTGATCCATATATCTCAACGAGTGAAGTTTCCATAAAAGAAACATGTTCTCTACCATATGCAAAAACAACTCTTCATTTTTAGGCTGATTTCCATTTATTTACACATTTTATTAAAAATTCTAGTTGCGGGTGGAGTAATCTTTTTGTCTAATTCAAATACATTGCTAAATTCTCGTTAGAAGTCCATCTGTATAAACCCATGTAATTTCTACGCAACTAGTTCTCTACATTTCTTATTTGTCTTCCTCTAAAGTGTACGACACATTCTACTCTTTTTCCGCTACACATGAATCACGTTCTGCAAGAACAGTTAGGCAGATGTTCATCATATATATACATTACAATCAATGCAGCAGAAAAGAAAAAACACGTCCTGGTTTAATGAACATAATTGAAAATCGAACTAGCTTCTTTTGATTATAACTCAGCCATATCAAATTAAGCCAGACATATCACCCTAAGATATTATCGTAAATATAATTTCAAATTTTTGGTCAAATATTCTTTCATTCCAATATTGACTGCTCTGTTTTTATTTCGAGAACATCCATAAAATGTGTATTAACTGAAAAAAGAAGAAAATACTACGAAATGAATATCCACTAGATGCAAAACAAATCATGCTTAAACGATGCAAACCACGATTTTACTCAAAATAATAACATAGATCCAAGTATTTCAGAAATATCACCCCTAGTTTCACGTATATTATAGCAGTAGCAGTGAAACAGCGTGAAGGCAACTTTTGCAAGAGATAAACGATGATTTAAAATAACATAAAATAATACAGCTGATATGTATGCATATATGTATGTATGTATGTATGGATGGATGTATGCATGCATGCATTAGCCATCGACGCAAATGCCGTTTCAGTCTTAAAATATCATTGGCATTTTGAATTTTCGTATCATTCACAAAATACACATACACACACACAGTTGCACTCACACACACACGCACACACACACACACACACACACACACACACACACACACACACACATATATATATATATATATATATGTATATATATATATATATATATATATGTATATATATATATATATGCATAAATACATACACACATACATAAATACAAATATGTATATATATCCTATTATGCCGTGCAATAATAGCCTATATGTACATGAAAGAAATCTTTGTGACTGTTTTACGGATTTCTTTGCAAAGTTAATCTATTAAACAAAACATGCAACAAATGATATAATATTAATTTGATACTTTATGTACATTCAATTGACTTAATGTAGTATGTATTTAATTAAATTCACAGCTTTATATGTGCATTAGTTCATTAACCTATAAGTACATCTATATATTAGGAAAATAAATACTATAATATATACATCAAACCAATTTCATAGTACATTAAAACGATATTATATATAATCAAATTAATAGAAATTTTTAAAAATAGTCATTGAATTAAATGTATATCTTCACAAACATCTCAGTGATCTAGAAATGGAAGATTTAGTAAAACTGACTTTCAGTAAAACATAATAATTGCCTGACAGTAATCTTTTTCATTATGTTCCCTTGGTCTCTGTACATCTCTCATACGTATTCCAAAGGCTAGCCGCTGACTGTCCTCTGTACTCCAGAAAAGATACCACACCTGCCATTTCCCTAATATCCTCATCACAGATGTTATGTCCTCAGTCTGTCCAGCACACATTACAATGCATTATGGGCTGAATATAAACAGTTCAGAACAACGTACGTTGCTCACTTAGGTTACTGAAAGACACATGGACATTGCATTAAGTTATTAATTGCATTTTCTTCTAACGAGTGAAAATGTCCCCCGTTTCGGAAATGTATTGCCTAAATAGTGCTGCAAGCATCAAATATTCCAACAGGTGTCTACATTTTGTAATGTAAAAGAAGTTGCAGTTACAGTAGAGTTAGCCTACTCTGAAAGATATGTCTAAGGTCGATGGAGAGTCCCTTCATATCCAGTTATTGGATGGACGGTGACACTACTTAGTTAACTTTTGACAAGGGATTATCTTTAATTTGCAGGATTTCAAACAAGAAGCTACCGTCTTTTGTAAACAGGCTTATTAGTATGTCTGTTTAGGAACCGAGAACCGATCATGTGACAGGTTGTTTTATGTTACTGAGTTCCTGATCCTTTTCCTCAGACATTCAGCAAAATCTCCAATGAAAGTAAATTTGTTTCAATATGAACATTTCCAAATTGAAGACAAATTCTAACGTTACTCTACCAAAACTATAGTAGTTGAAACCTAGTCTATGTCACATTTCTTGTAATAAATAACTGAAAAGGCAATAATGCAATAAAATTACTTTAAAAGAGTTGTAATGGCACGTCTAAACAATGTTTTATCACTCAGAACTGTTCAATGCTGAGCCACAATCAAAGTTAATACTGCTTATGAAAAGAAGAAATTATAATGGTATTGTGTTGGGTATGGCTACCATTTTGAAAGCTGATTCATTACAATTCCAGTACATGAATATCCACGTTCTTATTCCCAGTTAACATTATTGGTGGCTTTAGTTAAACACATGGCGAATGATCGCTACCTAATGTAAGAATGGTTTTGTCGTAATAACAGCTGAATTAAGAGTGCAATATTTTCCAACTCAATACCTCATCCATCTTGCACATTTATTATAATATCCCATGGTACAAATTCTTTGCGTATCATCTTCATCAAATTCTTCATTTAGAAACTAGTGTTTTATTATAACTATATTTTTACATTGTAATTTAGGGAACGAATCTTACCTGGGATATTCTTTGTTATAATATGCTGCCAATTCCTTTTCATATTGCTGCTTGGGCCCTGTATTGCCATATGCGTATCCATGTATACTTAGTTAAGTCGGTCTTTGAATAGCAGTCAAACATTCCAATTAGGAAGATCAAATAACATTTAAGAAATGTTTTTCCACTCCATTTTCCAACACGCTTAAATAACAGAAAACATCAGCTTGTAAGTTTGCGTACAAATAAGACTTTCATTTTTCACACTATTTCAATAACGTGCGTTACTTTGATATACTCAAGCAAAAACAGTATATCCCCTTATTTCAATAGGTCCAATATACGATGCGATAAACTATTATGGGATAACTTATACAAATTTAATTGCAACATATCTCTAGTATGTATCCATACATCCTTCTATCTATCTATCTATCTGCCTGCCTGTCTGTTTCTGTCTCCCTCTCTCTTTATACATACATACATACATACATACATACATACATACATATATATATATATATATATATATATATATATACATATATGTAAATATATATATATATGTATGGTACTTTTTCGGTAATATGTAGAATAACGAAAGTATTAATGAGTGTAAAGATTTATTACGGAAATAGTTCCACTTACATGCCATGTATTAGATGGACAATTGGTACAGCCAGTAATTAGTCTGGCATATAAATGAAATTTGTGTGTACGAACTTATATGCCTGATTCTGACACACAGTACTATTGTGTAGACCCTCAGAAGCATAATATAACAGAACTAAATTACAGCTTAAATTTTATGTCGAATTCCACTGGAGATTAAGATATATTTTTCACTATTGACATTTCATATTTAAGAAACTGCTTCGAACTAAACAAATTCTCGATTCTTATGGCTTTTCAAATTATAAATATTAGATTCCTCATAATCAGATTCATGCTTTTTTATTGTGGTCGACACACAGTTCATCCATTTATAACCACAATTTAACTGCATTATTCCAATCATGTCTCAGCTTTATCAACAACTATACCACTATATCACTGACCCTGCAATTATATTCAATGGTGGATACTTCATTGGTGTTGGCTATCTAAAATGTACAACTGTTGAGTTGTCATTGCAATCTTCACTGAGATGAGTCAATATAATCACTATCGTGTTCAATCATTTTATCAGACAGAAGTGTTTCATTGCAACCAATTAGTTACATATTTCATTCTTTATAACTTTTTCATAAACATTTAAAATATTTTTGAGCTATTTATATATATTTTGATATTACATATATGTCAATATTCAAAAGTGATGTTTCTAATCTTCCCACTACACTATATAT
>NC_043000.1:43803914-43843914 GCF_006345805.1 Octopus sinensis
AAGTCGGGTGTATTATTCCCAGGGCACTCTATCTTTATTCACTGTGCTTTCATATAATACCTTTTCATCTATGCCTAGGTACGTGTAACATTCTTTGAGTGGAATGTTGGACATAGAGAGACCGTTGAGGCAGAGGTTTTGGGTTTGGCGACTGACTCTCCTCGTCCTATAAACAAATAAGAACATTTATTTTCGCCAAATTCCATACTTCTATCAACTGAAATCGTTGTTATTAATTCCAGTTTTTCGGCATTGTTAACGCTTTTAGCATAAATCTTCTTCATGTAGTCTACAAAGAAATTATAAGTTACATTGATATTTCTAGCAGTTGATGATCCTAGCATGTAACCATTTGTTTTCTGCAGTAGGAACGATAATGGATTCAGAGACAAAATGAAAAGAAGTACATAATATTCCCTTTGAAATGCCTATACAAGGGTAAGAATTGTTGTCCATATCTTTGTGAGTCTCTTTGTAGCAGCAATTAAGGTAGTAGGTTCTTTTGCCACATGTATGCACTTCAATAACCACGAATGAGGGATATATTCGAGTGCCTTCCTATTGTCAAGACAAACTGTCACATGTATACATGTATGTATGTACATATATATATGTATGCATATATATATAATATATATATATATATATTATATATATATAATATATATATATATATATATATATATATATATACATACATACATACATATATATATTTATATATAGGTTCAGCAAAATTTAGATTCAGATGAATATGGTACTTAAGTTCAAGGCACCAGAATTTGGTACGGTATTATCCATATAAATGAAATGGTGTGATTATAATCAAGATAAGCAACAAGGATATTCAAGGTAGTGTACTACAATCATTTCATACTACTTCATTTTATTAAACAATGTAAGTATTACATCAGTTTAAAATGTAGAGCAATATTCAGCCACACATAGAATTTTTAAAATTAAATGGACAATGTACATTTTTATACTTATTTCACTTGCCAACATTACAAAGAGTGTAGATATATAGACAGAGAGGTTGATTTCATCATTAAGAACATAGTAGTAGAAGATCGTTCTCCATCTGTAGATTTTTTTATCACTGAGTTAACGTTGTTATTTAGATTTATAAATGGGGAGGGTGTATTTTATTTTGTTCAATGGAGACAAACAAGAATCTTTTCTATTTATAGATAGAGGAAGTGGCAGTTCAAATGTCAAAGCCATAAATGTATCCCACTCTGAGGAATTCAACTGAGGCATGTTTGTATATATTTTAGCTAAAGTTAGTAGGCTGAAGCTCTTCGAGTAGGGAGAATAGAGACTACTAATGCTCTGGAGATTTCTAATGTTCTTTACCCTTTAACAGCCATAATTCTGCTTGTGAATTTTGAATAAATATCCTTTAGATAGCTTTTTCCAAAGTATTTCAATAAATTTTAGTATCTTTTACACGGATAGAAAATATAGAAATCATTTTATATTTATATAAATATATATATATATATATATAATTATATTTATATAAATTCATAGTTAGTAAATAGTGATTTATCTTATTAATGAGTTAAATTAAAAGAATATGCTAGACATAATATTTATTAACTGTAAAAATAAACCTTATCAATTAGCACATATTAAAATGTAATGGAAGGGAGGTAATCAATATTATTATCATTTATATTATTGGTATTATTATTATTATTATTGTTTATATTAATGCTATTATTAAAGGAGTATAGCGACAACCAGGTGCAAATAATAGCGACAAATGTCCCGTGCTTACCGTGAAACGCGGCGGCAGAAATATTATAATTTGTGGATGCAATGGATTCAAGGTTTTATTTTGACATATTGCATGAAACAATGTTGAAACGCATCAAAGAACTAGGAAGACATCCCGAGTTCCATCATGATGATGACCTTAAATACACTTCAAATTTGATGACTAAGTGCTTAATTATATTAAAATGTCATTGTATTGCCCTGGCCTATATTGTTACCTGATTTAAACCCAATAGAAAACTTGTGGGATTTTTTGAAAGGACATGTTCAGGAGAAAAATAACTCACAATGGCACACAATTGAAAGACATCATTCTGAATGAATGGCGGTCGATTTTATCGGTTACTTGCGGAAATTTAGTCGACTCTATGCTTAAAATACTCTCAGCTATTGAAAGGAAGTGCTGTCAGACCAAATATAGAATATATCAAATAGTACGCTAGGGAGTAGATATCTTTGTATTGTTTGAAAATTAATATTTCGTTCATATATATGAAAATGTCTAATTTTGTGTTCCAAATTTGTATAATGTTTGCTTGTATGATATATCTTTATTCAGTATACATTTTGTTTTATTTCCTTCCATATTATCAAAGTAATTTTACTGAACTGTTATAGGGTGTACAATCTTCTGTGAGATACCGTATGTATACACATGCATACGCGCAGACATCACTCATCCTGTCGATCCTCACCTTCTCCTATATAGACACATACATGTATCCACTCACATACACACGTACACATTCTCACTTTTATGCTCACCCCTACCATTTGGATTATGTACATAGACGCATCCAACAAAATTTACACATTCACCGATACACACACATATGAGTCCACGCATGCACATGTGAGCATTATATATACAGATGCATATATATATATATATATATATATATATATAATATATATATATATATATTATATATATATATATAAATAGCAAGAAGAAATAGCTATAACTCTTTGACTGCTATTTCTAAATTCTGTATGTGGTAAGGCAATTCGTTGCTAAACCCTTTATTGCTTAGTATTGCTATATATATATATATATATATATATATTATATATATATATAATATATATATATATATATATACATACATACATACACACACACATACATACATACATACGTACATACATACATACATACATATACATATATCCAGTTAAATGAAGAAAAGAAATTGGAGATATGAAGTTAATAATTAGTACTTATTAACAAATTGGTCATCTTTACTTCTTGCAGCTGTATTAATTAATACTCAATAATTTAATTACAAATGTATTTGCATTTATGTGACGTGAGCATAATTTCACCAGAGATAAAGATGTATCTTGAGATGTTATATGCGGACATATTCATTCATTTCAGCAGACTATAACATCTCATAGCGCATCATTTTCTCTGATGAAATTTTGCTTAGGTCACATAAATACTAATTTAATATACACATTTGTAATTAAATAATTGAGTATTAACTGAAACAGCTGTAAGAAGTAAGGATGAACAATTTGTCAATAACAAATAATTGTTAACTTCCTACTTTCCATTTTCTTTATTTAACTGGATATATACTATATACGTAATATAAACTTGTTGCTATATGAGAATTTCGATCCCCACAAGTATTGAATATACCAGGTATTGAACCAGTAGTTCCTTGGATGTTCCATCCTTTTACGAGGTTAACATATCCTCTAAATAATTTTACACACACACAAGCACAGATGCACGCACGCACACACAAATATATGTGTATATGTTTGTGTGGATATAAGTTATTCGTTCCTAGGGATATATATAATATATATATATATATATAATATATATATATATATATATATATATATATATATATTATATATATATATATATATATATATATATATATATAAATAAATATATATATATATATATGTATTAACAGAAAGCGATAAAAATCCAAGGTTGTGAATAGTTTTCAGAATATTTATAAAGAGGTCTTGCAGCTGTTTCCGGGATATTTTATATATCCCTTCATCAGAGACAGTGCGAGAAAATGTTTAAGTAACAGTTATAATAGAGAAGGTATGAAATACAGAGTGAAGGGGAGGAATGAAAACAGACGTGAGATACATATATATACATATATATATATCTATATGTGTGTGTGGAGGCGCAGTGGTTAGGGTAAAGGACTCACGGTCGTAGGATCGCGGTTTCGATTCTCACACCGGGCGTTGTTAGTATTTAATGAGCGAAATCGCTTATATGTGTGTGTATATATATATATATATGCATATACATTTCTGAATTTGTTTTGCAAGAGCTGTGATGTAAACTGGTATATTGAAACCTATATTTTTATAATACGGGATGGTCATTTTTCTTCTTGCCAAGGAAACACATGTAATGCACATTCGTTTTTCACTCGTTTATTATTGTTCTTATTCCATCTTGCGTTCAATGTCTGCAAGTCTTTTCTCACACATCTATAAGCTCTTCAGCGATTTTTCCATTCACATGTTTTCTCCTGTTCTGTTTATGCATTGAATTATACTTTCAGGCCCAGAGAAGTCTGAAATAGCCAAAGGACATCATTGCTGACATTGAACTGTACAAATATTTGCTTATCTTTAGTAAATAGAAAAAAAGATTGTGATTTAAATTATACTGAATAAAAATTTAGAGGTAAATAAACCGATCTGGTACTTATTTTTAAGTACAGTATTACTTTCCCATGAAATCCTTTCTTTTAAATGCACGTAGCCTGAAATTTTAAGGTGGGCAAGTTGACTTTATCGAACACAGTGTTTAAATGGTACTTATTTTATCGACAAGAAAGGATAAGCGGCAAAGATCTCGCATCACTATGAATGCGAACGAATCGACAGACGAAATGCAGCAAAGCTTTTTGCCAAGCGTGCTTACGAACTTGCAAGCTTCCCGCCTTATATTTCTTTAAATATATTGGTCAGTTATATTTCGTGGTTAATGATTTATGTAGCGATTTCTTGCTGTGTTCAATCTGTTTTCTCATTTGTTATTCTCTTCTTATTTGTTAACCACACTGAATTGAAATAATTTTTAAAAGTCGCTTATAGATATATATTTTATTGCGAAAGAGAGAAAAGTATTAAGAAGTAATAAATTCACCATAAAAACCATACTTATATTTAATAAAGTACACATTCCATGACGATAATTTTATGCGATGGAAACAAATTTAATACCTTCATGCGTGTATACATGTTTCAAAATGTCAATATTTGAATCTCACAATAACGTGTAACGATTCGTAAGGTCAAGTAAATGAAAATTACATTGGTATTATGGTTAGGGTTAGGGTTATTGAGGCGTGAGTCATGGTCGTGCTGCGTATAAGCGACAATTCATTAAATGCTTAAGTTTGATTCTGCTTCACTTATATTGCGATACATTCATATGCTTATTATACAAGGAAGTGTATAATATGGTTGCATCATAATTGATTTATTTGCCTGAAATAGTGAAAGTGCGTTGTTTAGTGGTTATGGTACTCTTCTCACACTTGTGAGTTCTATTCCTGGCGGCGCGTAGTGTCACAGAGAATTACACTCAATTTGATGTTGCCTGTCCACTCAGCTGTAAAAGATGAGTACCATTTGTATTTCAAAGGGCCATTCTGTGTCACCCTGAATCTACTAACAGTGACTTGATTGTGTCCCTGAGTATGAGACTCTATTTCATGTTGCCCTTGTCCCACTCAGCTCTTAAATATGGGTAGTACTTGTATTTCAAAGGGACATCCATTTCACATGCTATGTGCGGCTGTATCTATTTCCGTTGTCTTGATGTGCCCCTGTGTATGAACTGTCATATCACGTAGCTCCTGTCCACTCTGCGTCACACTGAGTCTCCCTGAGAACAAAGTTGACGGTGCTTGTGTTCATTTTTATTTGCGTGAAATTATTACTTAATAATCTTATCACAATCAAAGCAGTATGCACTTAGCAATATTTCCTCAGTTATTTCAATATGGAAAAATTTACATGTTTCCAAATTATTAAAATAAATTATTTAGTAATTAATCATGATTTTTAATGTGTGAATGGTGTTTAACAAAAGAATTATTCACATATTGAGCTATATATAATTATAAAATTAATAATACTGATTTTTACAATTCTAAACATATTAGATTTTTCTTTTCATATATAGTACAAATAAGTGTATAAATGAAAATACCATAAGCCTCCTCTATCGTGGTTAAGCTTATTAATGAGATAATTTAGTATACTATATTCTTCAAACAGGATAATTATAATTGGTCGATAATTTCATGCTTACCTACAGCACAACGAATGCTGCATTTAAATTAGCGTTTTCTATTAAAACAAGAACATAAATGCATAAATATTACAACCGTAAATATATAGAGAGAGGCAGATGAACCTGCTGATTCAAAAATACACAAACATCCTCACTATATATGATCATGCAGTGAAATATTTATTTATACAAGCAAACACGGAAACATACACCCACACTAATATTTAGATAAAATGTATATATTTATTCATTTGTGAGAGTACGTATGTGTTTGTTTTTATTTAGCAGAAACTTTTATATGGGGGCTGTATGAAAATGTTTGATATCGGAACTTTTGAATAGCAACAACAACAGATACATATAAATAAATAAATATATATGGGCATATATATATATATATATTTGATAAATAAAGATCAAGAAATAATTACGTATTTAAATAAGTTGTGAACGAATATATACATTTAGAGAATAAACTATTTACAGAAAAGCATATACATATATATATATATATATATACATGCAAAGATATATATATATATATATATATATATATATATATATATATATATAGCGCTAGAATTGGCTAATAGGAATTGTGAATGGATTGAGTATTTGTGTTCAAACGTGTATAAATATGTATATATATATCATGCTGGCATAATACTTTCTATTAGAAGCACAATGCCACAAATTTGGGGAGAGCGGTAATTCGATAACATCGACCCCAGTAGTCGGCTAGTAATTAATTTATCGACACCGAAAGGACGAAAGCCAAATCGATCTCGGCGGTATTTGAACTCAGAGCGTAAAGACGAAAGACCGTTAAACATTTCGTCCGGCATGCTAATGATTCTGCCAGATCGGTGTGTGGGAATTTTCGTTATAGTTTTCTTCATTATTATATTTACCCTCAGCTGAAAGGAGCACTACATGTAAAACCACACTATAGGGGTAAAAGTGGAAAATGGCACTAACTGTTGATAGCCGATAACAAGCAAGATGGATTGGAAATCTTGAGAGCACGCTGTGCGGCATTCACCCGAAACAAATTGAATGCATGTATATGTAGATGTCTGTTGGGGTGCGTGCGTATATTTGTGTGTGTGGTTTATTATTTTATTGTTTAGTAAAACAAATAGAACAGAATACAATAAGCATAAACATTTCATCTTTCTCTTTTACTCAGTATAAAAGTTACAAATGTTATTCATGAAAACAGTGTTCCGTATGCTGCACGCGTGTATCTCTTCAAAAGCTCCTAGTTAGGTGTTGAACTAAGATACTTTAAAAAAAACATTTGATAATAACTTGTTGGTGAAGTTTTCAAAGGGGAATTTAATATTTCAAGTAATCTGGTCGTTAAACCGCAGGTGGCTTATGTATTAATGAATATACGCTACCTGTTAAAGTTGTTGGGCTGCAGTCAGTCTCGGGCACCACGTATAGGGTTTCATTCGCTCAAACCAAGTGTATTAGGTCTAGTTTATATCTTGGTCGACTCCTCGGTCGAACAGATAAACAAGAGAAATTAATCAAAGCAGTATTAGTCATGAAGCGATACGCCGTAAGCACAAGTTAAGAACGTGCACACATAGACACACTCACACAGACATAGACTCACGCAACAGATAAATATACACAAATGTATAAATACATATATGCAAAATAGGTTTGCTCTCAGTTTCCGTCAAGCAATTTCAAACACATCACATTCGTTGGTCCGAGGCTACAGCCAAAGACACATTCAAAAGTTGGCACGCAGTTGGACGTAACCCAAAATGTTTCACAGCGAATTTAACCAGTACATACATAATACATGTATGTATATATATATATATATACATATGCATACACTCATGCATAAGCACACACACACACACACACACACGCCAGCCCCAACTCAACTCGTCCTGTCGAAAGACCCTTGTCCTACGTCCTGGTTTTGTTTTGTTTTTTATCTTTACCGTTATTATTTTTACGTTTTTGTATTCTTATTCGTGCTTTCCTTATTGTTGTCACGTATTCTGTATTTTTGTTCGTGTACTTCGTTCGTTTTCCGTCCTCGTGTTGTATACATTCAAAGCTTTCTTCCAAGGGATCTAATGCGCTTGGCTTAGATTTTCCTTTGGGGGCTGCCCAGATAGGAGCAATTTCAAGATTAATCAGCCGAAATTGCGAAGATGATCTGGTTCTTGACTGATGACTGAGGGCTTCGAATGTCCCGTCCTGTGGTTCTTGTGTCGTCTCTTTGGTGTTTCATGTTCGTGTCCATGTCTGTATTTATTTTTTACTGTTTACATATATATATATATATATACATATATATTTCTACATAAGCTTGTGTATGAGTACATTTATATATATATATATATATATATATATATATATTATATATATATATATATATATACATGACAGGCAATATAGTGGGAGTGAGTTTAAAGAGAACGAAAGTGAAATCACAGAAACACTTTAGAAGCTGAAAGAGGAGAAAGATATTTGATGAGATTATAGCTACCTGTAAGCTGATGCACCGATTTGTTTTCATTTTCTTGTATGAAAATATTACAGTGCAGTGTTACATGTTTTCGTAGTTCTTAGTTCCTTTTCGACGTGTTATGTAAATATAGAAAATGTTTACGCTTTTCATTCTCCGAATTAATAATTGTTAAAGCTTTGCTCCATAATTCATTCACGGGGTATTTCATCAATAAAATAATTGAGCATAAAAAACATTGATATATCCAATTCGACAGCCAAATCAATATTCTATAAACACATTCCTAGATACACACACACATACGCACACACATTGACACACATCCCAGAAACACTTATACAGGCGTATCTTGATGTGAGTAAATTTATGTAAATTTATGAATGCGTGCGTGCGTTTTGCGTGTCACATATATATTGTTATATATTATTGGTTTCCAACCTGGTGACCGCGGACCCCTGGCCATTCCTCAATATTAGTATTGGGGGCCCGTGACCTAAAATTCAAAAGTTTCATACCTATACACACACACGAACTCTTAAGGATAAGCATATTAAAAGGGGTCTATGGTAAACTCATTTAAATAAAAGGATTGGGATACACTGGTATAAATCAATATAATGCATGTTTAACAGCTGTGAGCTTTTTGTAATACCTTACTGGATGTGTGCTCGAACGTTATGTATGTTAGTCTACGAAGTGATATTGAAGGCAAGTGAAACATGTGAGGTCTTGAAATTTTAGTTGAGATTATTGCTATATGGAAGTGGACATAAAAATTCATTATAAGAATTACGCAAAAATAGAAATAAAGCTGACATCTCTTTTGTACAGATATATTTACCAAAATTACATAAAGATATCTTGAAATACTAAAGAGAAAATGTATTCAATGAAATCGCCATTGTCTTCAACTAAGCACGCGACTTTAGAATTTGCAACTCTTCTGGACGGTCTTCTCGTGTAAGTTGGTGAATGCTGTCATAATACTTTCAGTTCATCTTTGGTGTTACAAGAAGATTATTGATCTCATGCTCAGTTGCGCTCCACACATAATAGTTACGGGGGCTGCAAGTCTGAAGATTTAGGTGACCAGATGTTAGGGGTGATGTGGTTTCAGAAACTGCCTGATAACCATGACTGGGTCCTACTATTTGCATGGATGGTGAAAACTCTTGTTGCCAGACATATGGTCTTCCAGCAGCCACCCTCTTAGCATAGGGCAGCACCACCTCCTCCAGTCACTTGATGTAGGCCGCCATGTCGAGTCTGAGGCCATGTGGGAAGACGATTGGAGGCATAATGTCGCCATTACTACTGATCACTCCAAACATCATCATTTTGACTGGATGTTTGAATTTTATCACTCTCGTTACATGTTCTGAGATGGCACTATTCTCAGATTGACACACCAAAACTCTAAAATATTCGTATCGGAGCCTCCAGTACGAATACCAAACAGAACAACATGTAGTTTTGAAATATATGGTAGAGCAAATTGCGTTATGGAGCTCTTTTACTCACATACGGTGCCTAACTGATACTACAATACTATGTAATTGACAAAATAACAAAATAGAAATGTGCATGCGCGAATCTAAAAGTATAAATTGGCGGCAATTTACCCATTGTATAATATATATATATATGCATTGTGCATGTGTGTGCGTGTGTGTGTGGAGGCGTGTGGTTTAGCGTCAGGGTGTCAGCATCATGATCGTAAGATTGTGGGTTCGAATCTTCGACCGGTTGACGCGTTGTGGTCTTGAGCAAAACACATCATTTCACGTTGTTCCAGTCCGCTCAGCTGGCAAGAATGAGAAATGCTGCGATGGACTGGCGTCCCGTCCTGCTGGGAAACACATACGCCATTAAAACCGGGAAACCAGGCCCATGAACCTGGCTAGGCTTTAAAAGGGCGCATATATTTTTATTTTATATGTATATGTATATATATATATACATATATATATATATATAATATATATATATATATATATATATATATATATATATATATATATAATATATATATATATATATATATATATATAATATATATATATAATATATATATATATATATATATATATATATATACAGGACTTGGGCGAAACCATGGAAAAACCTGAGAACTTGAAATAAACTTATTTTAATATGGGGTAGGGCTGCCTTTAGCCGTAATTACGGCTTGAATTCTACGAGGTAGGGGTTCCTAGAAAGTTTCAATTGTGCCTAAAGTAATTTTCGTCCTCTCTTCAACTAAAACAGTCTCCAGGTTCTTGTAGTGATGATGGTGGAGGATATCGATTCCTTACTTGTTTTTCTAAAATGCACCATAAATGGTGGCCAGATAAGATGTTCAACTTCACTTGAATATCCTCGCACCATCCAGTAACAACTGTAGCTGTGTGAATTGGTGCATTGTCATCCTGAAAGTTTGCGTTCCCCTCCGGAAACAGTTCCGGAACCATAGGATGAATCTGAGTAGATAAAATCATTAGACTTAAATATTAATCCTGTCACGAAGAGAAATATTTGGGACGGTTGAATTCCAAGATATAGCGCCCCCGAATTATCACAGATCCTCCTCCATGTTTAACAGTTAGAAATTGGTAGTCTGGGTAAAATGCTTCTATTGTCTCCACTTGGCTGGTGATCGGAAATAAGGTAAAGGATGATTCGTCCCAGAAAATAACATTTTCCCACTGATCTAAGTATCAATTCTGTAGGTTTTTACTCCACTCTAAACGCCTTGCAACGTTTGGTTTTGAAAACAGTGTTTTTTCTCATTGCTGCCCTCCCGTGCAATGTAGCTTGGTGCAGCTTCTGGTGAACAGTTGTTCTGGAAAGTGAGTTCTCGAGGTAGTCATTAAGCTCTGCAGTAATTTTGGGTACTGTACTTTCGTGAACCTTTCTAAGAATTCGTGTAAAATCCAAGGGTCTTCATCTCAAAGTTTTGGTTTCTCCAGGAGTTTTCTTTCGACGTGGACGGTTTCTCTCTTTCTGAAAGGCTGTCATTACTTTCGAGACTTCTTTATACTCCAAATATTTCGTTATTTTTTTTCGTTACGCTAGCGCCTGTAGTACGAATACCAACAATTTGACCTCTTTGAAAGTCCAATAGATCTGTCATTTTAATGAATTTTAATTGCCTTTTTCTGATAATATCTGAAAAGAAGCAACAACGTTGGAAAAACCTATTAAGGAACACTAATAATAAATCAAAATACATAAACAAAAACAAGCTTTGGACGGTGTTATAGATATTTCAGAATTATGATGCTATGATGCTATGTGTTTCCATTATTTCGTCCAACCCATGCATATATATATATATATATATATATATATATATATATATATACATGTGTGTGTGTGTGTGTGTGTGTGTATGTATTCGTTTATTACTCTATTTCTTCCGTCATTTGACTGCAGCCATGCTGGAGCACCGCCTTTACTCGAGAAAATTGACCTCAGGATTTACTCATTGTAAGCCTAGTACTTATTCCATCGTATCTTCTACCGAGCCGCTGGTTTACGGGGACGTTAACACACCAACATCGCTTGCCGAGTGATGAGGGATGTACAAACACAGACGCACAAGCATATAGATACATACATGCATGCATATATATATATATATTATATATATATATATATATATATATATATATATATATACGACACGTGCATTTTCAGCTTCCGTCAACCAAATCCACTCACAAGTATTTGGTTAGCCCGAGGCTAAATTAGAGGACACCTTCCCAAGTTCCCACTCATGGGACTGAACCCAGAACCATGTGGTTAGGAAGCAAGCTACCTACGACATAGCCACTCCTGTGCGTATATTATATATATATATATATATATATATAATATATATATATATATATATATATATATAATGCACTTCTATATTTAAGAGATGAGGAATTATGTACATTATTTGCATTATTTACATTTGACAGATATTTGTCCTCATCTTGTTTGTTTTTTGGCTGATATACTTTTCAGCCTTCATCCGGTGTCTTTCGAACCTGGTTTCTCCTTTCTAAGGTATTTTCGATGTTATTATTATTATTATTATTATTATTATTATTATTATTATTATTATTAAGGTCACTGCTGCTTGGAATCAACGTTTGGGTTTTGTAACCCGCGCTCTAAATCACTACACCATATCCCCGTTAGAAACAATACAAGGTGAGGACAAATATCGTCAAAATGTACATTATGTAAATAATGTATATATATATATATATGTATATACATATATGAAGTGGCGTGTCAGTAACATCATCGAGGGTTTGACACTCTTGCCAATGTTTGAATTTCACTATCCACCAAATGCTAGTAGAGATTCGAGCACCTTCCTTAATATCCTCTTGTACTCTTAAGTGACCTTCTCACTACTCCATCCATTATCCTATCGTCTCGAAGCTATCCTTTTTATTTGTAACTCTCATTATTCTTCACAGCAATCTAAAGATGTCTTGTGATAGATTTAAGCCATCAGATTTTATCTACTGACCTCTTTTCATAATTAGTACTGCGCACATATTTATCCCAAACTACTTTTCGGTATCTCTTCTAAATCATTTCATTTTTTGGGTCAAATGACCTCGGTCTGTATAATATTTCGTATATATCAGATTACACTTATAATAATAACGTATATAATATCAGATCACACATATAACTGCCTCTTGGATTTCTTAAAAGTATAGAAGAAGATCAGGATTTTCTCAGTATACTTGTCAGAGGTATTAGCACAATGACGAAGTATGACAGAGAGAGAGAATGAGAGAGAGAGAGAGAGAGAGAGAGAGAGAGGGTGAGCCTCCTTGGAAAATGCCCAATTTTCACGTTGCCTAGCAAATCATTTGCACATAACACTCTCATTGCTTTATTCAAAAAGTTGTCTATCTTCTCAATAAGTCCCAGCGTATTCAAATATTCCAAGAGCCAACTGAATTTCTTCCTAGTGATCCTTTCTGTTCACTTGTTTCTGGTGCTCTTTTCTGTTCATCCGCAAGCAGTTAATTTCTTTCAGGTTGGTCATACAATTTCTTCCCCACTATTCCAGTTAGAAGCCTACACAAGAAAATTAAACACGCAATCGGACAACAGTTACTCAACCATCCTCTGCCCATCCATTCTGCGTACCTTAATTCATTGGAGTACGTGCCTTGGATTAGATATTTTAGATTATAATGTAAATTCGTCAAAACCTTGTAGCAGAAATCCGAACTACCTCTGGGCCTATTCCCTTCCAAATTCCCATCCACCCAATTCCGATTTGATGGTTATGTCCTCTTGAACCTGCACGCCACTGAATTCTCCCATTTCATGGTGTAATCTGCCCTGTTGTATTTGAGAATCTCTGACCAGTTTTGTTTCGAAACGAATTTGCTTCTTTGTAGTGAGATAATTCTGCTTTTTCCTTATCTCCCAGATCAAGAATCACATAGAACTGCTTCTGATTTGTTCTAAACAATTAATTTTGGTTAAACTCTAGGCATATTTCATCGTATCTTTTGATCTTAATTCCACTCGCTTTGATATTTTACTAACATATCCGATATCAACAGAGTGACCCTATCCGCCAAATGCTATTTCTTATTCAAGCAATTCTGTTCATTCATTCAAGCAATTCTCTTTCATTCAGCATATTTCATTTCCTTAATTCTTCCGCCATGTACCGATGCTTTCTTTTATTTTCCTTTTCCAAAATGGTTCTATGTTTCTCCGAACTTTCTTTTCTATAAATTTCCCATCTTTCCTGTGATGACATAAGCAGTGGCATACATCAAGGATTTTGAATTGTTGATGTCTTTTATTGGAATTCGCGTGAGGACTTCATTCGCGTTCCTTAGTTCTGATCGTAGCTTTACTTTGCCAGCTGCCTGCAAAATCGGTAACATTTTCTTCATGAAACATAAATTCAAGAATTCTGTCGCCGAGATTAGCTAGTTCTGAGCTAAGTTCTTCCTGTGACCTTAGAGTCTGAAGTACACTGTTTTTTTTTTTCCATTTAAGGTAGAATTCCTTAATCCATGCCCAAGGTCTAAAGGTTCTGTTCCATGTCAATTTTTTCTGGACAAGTAATCCCAGCAGTTCTGTTCGTAATTTCATGATAATCTCCTCTTGTTTCGTCTTTTCTAAGCACTTGTTGATCTTAATCTGGGTAATCGGATTAGCCAATCTTTGTTCACTCACATCCTTCAGCTCATCATGTGGGTATTTTTTTAGGGCTTTTGTAACATTTCACTATTGCCTCTTTCCTCTGGCTCTCTTGTAATAAAAATTCGACGACAATCCGTTGCCCACTTCTTTGAACACCTTAATATCCTTCGTTGTTGTGGGTCAGCATTAGCTTGATTATGACTTGACTGGTGTCACCGATCCAGAAGGCACCTTCCGAATGCGACACATTCGCTACAACTTACATCCCCGTTGACAGAATAACAACTACTTTTCATTATTAGCATTTCTCTCATAATTAAGATGTGTATTTTGAGGTTATCGCCGGCCAGAAGTTGTATAGTGTCACCATCACTAGATAAGTTATCATCTAAGTCTTCCAAGATGCATCTCTACTCTCGTTGAAGCAAGTTTATCATGTACAGGACGCGACATAGAGTATATATTCTCACAGCACCTAAATAATTATATATTTCATAGCTATTAGCTCTAGTGTGTCCATCCGCCCTTTAACATGTTTTGCTTTTTGTCCTGCATTTTATCCAACGCCGACAACTATCATAACCAGGAAGTGCTTGGTAAGTTTGCTCGTTTAGTTGCCAAAAACCGACACCGACCATGAAATAGTTTGTACTAGACTGCACGTTACTAATATCACCAAAAGTAATCTGGTGTATTATGATAGTTATTATTACAACTATGAATAAAATCACTACCAGCAACATTATTACAACCACTGCAAACAACATTATACTTATTGTAACCACAATTACTAACTCCATTATTATCCTTATTGTCATCATTAACATTACTGTTATCAAAATTATAATTGAAGTGGTGGGGTGAAATTAAGATTTAAATATTTTCAGTATAAAGACATTCGGTATAGTGGCTGGGGATAGCATTAGTATGGTAAATCGCGGGCAAACAAGTTTCTAATATTGAAGAGAAAGAAACGCAAGCAAAAATAGAGATACGTATTGTCACCACTATATTTTACGTTATTATTATTGAGTGAGAGAGCAGTTCATGCCATCAAAGTGACACTGGGTTAAAATATACGAAGCCCAATATACCCATCATGAGTACCCGTCTGATAAGGGTACACAAGGCACATGCATGACAACCATATGTGCGCGACATGGTGATCTTATATCAAGATAAACAGCACATGAACTTGCAGGTGGGGCCCAGTTAGAAATTTTTCTTGTCGAATAACCCATCTCGCTCAAAAGGTCCCTGAATAAGGGTTGTTTAAAGCTGTTGAAGGAAACACCCATGTTTCCAGAGGTGAATTGTCCAGACCTTTAAGAATTCCTTTCAACATGTGGATATGATGCTCCCCCACTACTTCTGCTCGTGATCAGAGAGGCACATGTTGTCAGCTAGGTTCAACTGGTTAAGGTAAAAAAGATGACAAGTAAATCTGTGGTATTGAGCAGAATATTTGCTATAGCCCGTTTTTATACCAAGACAAAACAATGTACATGATAACATTTCCAATCAGTTAAGATCAGGAGCCATGAGAGCCACTAGAAATAAAACTAGAAATATACAGGACAAGGTGATCTCATAACAAGATAAACAGCGCATGGACTTTCGCCAGGTAGAGTAGCCCATCCAGCTCAAAATATCCCTGATTAAGAGTTGTTTAAGGATGTTGAACAAAACGCCCACGTTTCCAAAGGTGAATTATCCAAACCCCCAAAATTCCTCTCAACAAATGTCTATGCTGCTCTCCTACTACTTCTTCTTGTAATCAGAGATACACATATCGTCAGCCACTAAGAGAGATGATGAACTGGTTAGCGCGAAACAACTGAGAAGTGAATCTGTGGCTTTTTGCAGAATATTTACTGCAGCCATCCTTTATACCAAGACAAAACAATGTACATAACACTTACAATCATTTGCGGTCAGAAGCCATGAGGGCCAATGCCTTTTGTTATTATTTACTTCGTAGTCCACTCGGTCTTAGTTGCTCTGGTTGATTCAGTTAGATCAGATAGCAGACTGTTGTCAGAGGCCTCACAGTGTCTCTTTCCGCAAATTATAAGACTTGTTACTTGGATAAAACAACATAATAGCATATTCCCAAAAATGGGTATACATATCTATCACCCTATGATGTGACCCTATGATGAAGCTGACATGTCTTGCTTGACGTTCTAAAACTTACAGCAATATAGAGCTCATCCTCCAGCCAAGTAAGTACGCACATAAACACACAAACACACACACACAACGCACACAAATGTATACTTATATATACATATATATATATGTATATGTATATATAAGCATATACATGAATATATATATATGTGTATATATATATATATATATATATATATATTATATATATATATATATATATATATACATGCATATATATGTATATATATATATGTATATACATGAATATATATATATACATGAATATATATATATGTATATATATATATATATACATATATATATATATATATATATATATACATATATATATACTTGCATTAAAGGCCCATCGTTGCCGGGTCATAGTGCTAGTGCATGTATATATGTGTATATATATGTGTACATATTACATCTACATCTATATATATTCATCTATACATAAAATGTAAAATACAAAGTTATATCTTGATATCGTTAGTGATAACAATACTCAAAATATATAACAGACTGGAATTGTTAGAAAAGTAAGGCATGTGTAAAATTTCAATGAAATTGGTTGTGTAGTTCTCAAGTTTTAGGGAAACACACAGACAGACAGACACACATTCTCAGTTTTATATATATATATATATATATATATATATATATGTATATGTTTGTATGTATGTATACAAAATAATCACATTTCGGTCGCATCCACCTGTCTTGAGAAGGAAGCGGCTGAATATGTGTATTTACATATATTTCTTAAAGTTGTTGTGATTTATTTTTACGAATGGTGGTAGTGCACGATCGTGTTGGTAGCGTATGTTAGCAAGTTGTTAGGGGAATGCATATATGTGTATTTATTGGTTAGAAATGAAACATTATTACTACCATTTTTAATTATTAGTAGATTAATACGTGACCTGACCAAGATACTATAATAACGTTCCATGTTTTACTGCTGTAAAATAGTTGGAGTCTAATAATTTGCAACAACCTCTCTTAACCCTTGATATAGGTATAAGCATGATCAACCTACGTCGTATTGCATAGGTTAATGTATGTTGTAAAACCCATGATCACACTGACTAAATGTTACGACTTCACGATGTGTGAATTTTTACTTGTGTGCATGTTGTTGAATTGACATTGCTATTCAGTCATTAATAATTTTACAAGCTTCCTCATTGTGTAAATATTAAAATCAAAACCAGTGATGTGCATAATTCGATATAATGGAATGCACCCTGTCTCAAATTGTGTGAATTTTTGCATTTCTAAAATTTCATTATTTTCTAAACATTTTTGAAATAATCCTGTACAAGCAGGAATCACTGCAGCAGCTGTTCATAACAACAAATTTGATAAAACTTTTCAAATATAATATTACATAACAGAAAAATTTTGTTAGCTTTAAACATTTTTTACTGGATAACTTAAACGTAGAACGTTATACTTTATCTTTAAATTTTTATAAATTATTAAAATTTTCTTTTCAAAATCTAAGAAATTGTATTTTTGTAGTATTAGATAATTATGTTATGTGATTTCATACATGTACTTTTGCTGATGTTTATTCAGCTTAAGATGAAACTCTTTTGTAACAACATTTCCTTACTGGCTTGTATGTTTAAAATGTTCCAGAAGCAGGTGAAAAAATTATATTTTCGACCAGAATATCAAATATAAATAACCACTAATGTGTTTAGACAACATAAGGTAAAGTTCAGATTTAGTATTGAGTTCATGGTTGTTATAGTGAAAAATGTGATTGCTAGATTCAGTAAAAAGCGAGGTAAATGTTTATTTTATGTTTATTTCGAATCAATCAGTATTTTGTTAGTGGATAAAGAATAATCAAAGGTTTGGTTTGTTTAATTTTGATCATAAGACTTAATGTTTCATTTAATAAACGTGACACGACAGTCAAACGTTTCAGTTATGAAACATTATATCAATCTACATGAATATGAACGTATGAGGTGTAGTGGAATGAAAGGAAAAGAGTCAGAAATAACACACAGGCCCTTATACACTGAACTATTTCGCTAGTCGCACGTAAATATGCACAAGGAATTTGTAATTGAAAACATATTCATACCTACACGGTAGTTATAACACCATTCTTGTAAATTTTATTCATAATTATTTTTGTGCCACTGGAGTGAAAGCTTGGGAAATGTCATGAGGGAAAGGGATGAAAGTGCTGCATATTATTGAAAGAGATAACAGTTTGCGCAAATAAAATTTTAGTAATATAACAGGAATTGAAAATGTATCATAAAATGTATGTATTCATTTTCTAATATGACATTATATAAATGAAACTCTACACTAGATTCGCTTTTGCTTAAGTCAGGAAGCTACTAAATCCCTCTTAGTCAATTGTAGTCCAATAACTTTTGGGAATTCTCCTGACTATTATGTTGAAAGACTTGTACCATGCAACAAAATTAAACTATAAAGGTGACCCAGTTGTGTAACTTTCAATTAGATAGAATATACTTTATTTTTCATGTTCAAAGGAAGAAATATGACGTATATATAACCAAATCCATAATATCCTTTCTTCTAAAGGCGCAAGGCCTAACATGTTTAGGGGAGGGGTCTAACCGATGATATCAATCACAGTGTCTCACTGGTATTTATTTATCGACCCCGAGAATGTCGACCTCGGCAGATTATGAACACAGAGCGCAAAGACGAAATACTGGTAAGATTTTTGCTCGGTGTGCTAACGACTATGCCAGCTCGCCACCCTAACGAAATAGATGATATGGATAGATATTCATGTAGGAAAGAGTCAACCGCTTCATGGAGGTTTTCTGTTTTCAAAGGTGATGAAACCAAAGGATAGAAATCAAAGAGACAAATATAAATATGAGATAAAAGAAAATTACGATAATAAGAGGAAACGGAAGAAATTGGTACAGGTGATAGATATAAAAAAAAAAAACGATTATACGAATGATAATGTAATTCGATGCATCACATGATAATATTAGAGATGTTAGAGATTTATTGTAAAATTGTTACAGATATATTAGAAAATTACAAAGAGAATATATACAATAATTTACTTTCAAAAATATATTGGAGACATTTTGTCCAGTTTGTTCTCAGGTATTTAAGTTTAATGAAATTGCGGATCACAGTAAATGAACGCAATATGTGTAAATGAACACATATTGCGAAAATTGTTTCTGCTTTGCGTAACCATGTATTCTTATGTTATCTGCTCATATCTTACTAGTTTCAGAATCTGACTTGTCAGAAGTCAATATCACCTATTGCATGAGATGCGTTGTTAATTTTCCGATCAAACATATACGTCCAGAGAAACAGTGTTGCATCACAAAAATTGTGTTTCCTTAAATTATAAAGTTCATATATATATATATATATATATGTATGTATGTAATAATAATAACAATAATAATAATAATAATATAAGCGTTTGTGAGCAGTTTTCTACTGTTATTTTTAGTAATACAGTGTACTATCTCGTACTCTGATTATAAATATATACATATATACATACACACACACACACACACACATATATATATATATATATATATATATATATATATGTATGTATATATGTATCTGATAAAGTCAGTGATATATCTGCTAACTTGTCTTCGTACACACCGTTATTTTTTGTAACATTTAAATATTAGAGATGAGTTTAATTTATCCTATTTCTTTGTGTGGTTAGAGCAATTTAATAAAATAATATAGACTCGAATAATGAATGGCTAGGAATTCAAAACAAATAAAACACATATTTCTACTCCAGGAACTTGAAAATATTGGAGGGGGGGACTAGTCGATTACGTCGCCGCCAGTGAGTAACTGGTACTTATTTCCCCAATCTCGAAGGGTGAAACGCAAAGTCAACCCTGGCGGTATTTGAACTCAGAACGTAGCGGCAGAACTTACCTCTAAGCATTTCGCCAGACGTGCTAACAATTCTGCCAACTCGCCGCCTTTAAAGCCACTATAATAATAAGATCACTAATAAGCTTTTGGTGTATCTAGATTTACTGTATATCAAGGATAGTGTCTCATAGCCATAGCAATTTACTTAGGTTTCGGATGTTCCATTAGAAATATTTATCACTTCGGATTTATTTAAAGAGGAAACAAGATTTCTCCATTGTTTTACCAGCTATCGTGGTGGTACAATTCCTGAAGATAATGTTTCGTTTACTCAAGGTGGTGAGCTAGCAAAATCATTAGCACGCCGGGAGACATATTTACGTTTTGAGTTCAAATGCCGCTAGAGAAGACTTTGCCTTTCATCCTCTCGGGATCCACAAAATAATTATCAGTTGAGTACTGGTGCCGATAAAATCAACTTACCCCACAATCGAATTTGATAGCCTTCTGCCAAAATTTGAAAGGAACACATAAACGATATCCGTATATGCAAGCGTGAATAAATGCATAAATATATGTGGGTGTGTCTTTATATATGTGCGTGTGTGTGTGTGCATGCTTGTGTGTGTGTATGAAGGCATATTTCTCTCTCACCTCACAAACACACACACACACACATACACAAACATGCAACCGTGTGAACGCGGAGGTGCGCATCTGTTGGCGGCATCAGGTTGTAGGTGTGTCTATGTGTGTGTGTACCTTAAATGTAAGAGTCTTTATCTGGTGCGTGCGCCTGGAAATCTGTTGTGTATGCACATGTATGTGCTCGTATAAGTGCGCAATAATATTTGCTGTTTGTGTGTATGCGTGCGCATATGTGGTGTTTGAGCGTTTAGACACACGTACTTCCGGTGTGAGTGCTCTTCCTCGTATGTGGTATTCGCGTTTGTGTGTCGTTCCGTGTATATGTATTTGCATCAGGGCATGTAAGTGTATAAGACATACATACGCATACATTCGATTCTGTATGTGCGTCTTTTGTATACACATATAGGACTCGTGTGTACATCGGCAACGCCACCGATCTAGTTACTCCTTGCAAATGTTGTCGCCAATTCGTGGCAACATGTGCTGCACATCTCCACGTCTATACCTCTGCATCTCAGGACACGCAAATGACTGATGCACACACCAATCTTATATCTGTACACACCAGACGTACACATACACATAAACGCAGCTGCGGTACTGTTACACACATACCTGAATATATCAATAACCATATTTATTAAAACGTATATGAAATTTCCTAAATATTTAAATTTTTAAAGTTAAGTATTTCACAGTTAAGTATTTGTCAATAAAATTGAAGCCACAAGAAACACATATCTTTTCACAGATTGAAGCCATCTGTGAATATTTCACAGGCGAGTTACAAAAATATATGGATACTGAACGGCATGAAATATTCCGTATTTAAAGCGGCAGATAGCAATGCAGTGACACTAGCATACGAATTGATCAAATTTTTACTCAAAACAAATAGTAGACGCATACTGATATACTAAATTTCTGATATTGGTATTTACTAAAGAATATATATAATTGGATTGAAATTATATGTACAATCTGTATGTTGAAATAAATATGGTTATTGTTTTTATACTTGTGTCTCACTCCCAATCCATCTCATTTTTATGAATTCAAATATAAAAATACTTGGAAACCTGAAGATAAATCTGAGATCCGCAACACGTTCGGTCCCGTGAATTTCGGATAAGGGATTTTCAACTATATATACATTCTAAGTTTCAATCTAGTTACCTGTGTGCAAATACTAATAAGAATTCCATTGAGTGAATATTTTGTAAAAAAAAAAAAACTGCAGTTTCAGTTGGGCGTTTATAGCTACTAAATTCACATCACCAAAAGGAATGATATGTTTAATTTCATTACATCAGTTTGGTATAGCTATGGAAGTCAGTTGACAGATTTGTGTAATATCTGTTATACTTCACTCGGTTGCTGTTCTCATATACAATCCAATGAATGTGTTTTGATTGTCTGTAATAAATTGCTGCTACACTGAATATAGTATCTATGTTTGATAACAAGCAAGACATCTAATCTTGACTTTACAGTATCGATCTGCACAATAAATCTTGCTCAAATCAATGTTACGTTCCCGTTTGGCATTCAATTTAATGAAATGTGAAAGAAATATATGGAACTACTTATAAACGTTAACAGCGCAATGGTGATCTTGAACTCATTAGAAAACATTTCTGGTTGCAGAAAATATATTGCTGTTAAATCATTAGAAATCTGATCGCATATTAACCTGCCGATATAGCAATATTTTCCTGTAAAAGTTGATATTCCTCTTTCTATTACACGAAGATGAACTAGGATTAAAAGTATGAGAAACCGAGAGGGTAATCCTACGCCAGATATTACATTTAATTCCTAATTTAACACAAGGTATATAGATATTCAGATGGTTATTATTTCGTCTAACCAACATAATGTAACCCATGCCATCCAAATGCGCCAATTTTACATGCATTACTGTAAATTATGTACATCAATCTATTCATTATACAATTTAAATGATTGTTATTTTGAGAACTTTAAAAAAATTCAAATATAGGTGCATAATAAACAAATAAATACGAGTTATACAGAATCAAGGGTGCATCAGAAAAAATATATTGTCGTCCTTAGTTAATATATTTTACGTTATACTTTCAATATCGTCAGGACCATTTTTGCCTTTTATACTTCTGTGTCCAAAGCCATAAAGTACTGGCGCCTTTTAATCTCATATATTCTACCCAAAATTAAGTAGCCGTGTGCCAAAGTTAGTAAGCATTATAAATTGAATGCTTTAGTGATTCCCGAGAAACTAGAGATTCGTAATAAATACATTACTGCGTTTATTACCTATGTTATGAGTAAATTATGGACACTTCGGTTTTTTTTCTTCAGGCAAAAACGCAGTTATTAGAAACTTCTCTATGAAATCACAACGACTATTTGCCACATTAATGCCAACTCTAAATTCAAATACATCCACTTAGTATTTCTATCCAGTCTGATTTGGGGCAAATTTATACTGTTAATGTAACGATTGAAATATCATCATTGATAATGATTGCTATCATTTTCAGAAAATGGCAGTTTTGAGGAAGAAGTGTATCTTGATGAATAGAAATAAGTATTTGATTAGTACTTATTTAATCACATTCCGAATGATGAAAGCAGAATTTATTTCAGCGAGATTCTAACTCAGACGGTAAATTAATACAATTAAATAATCTACTTCATTTAATCTGAGACTGTATTCATTATGCAATTCCACGAAACACCATGATAATGTATGATCATTATTATTATTATTATTATTAATATTATTATTATTATTATTATTATTATTATTATTATTATTATTATTAACAATAATAATAATAAAAATAATAACAACAACAACAACAATAATAATAATAATAATAATAATAAAATGAATAATGATAGCGAAATTTCTGGAATATGCCCATGTATGATATACATTTTCACACAATTTTGATTCGCAACTAAATAAGAGTAATTACTAATAATTTCAGTCCTGTCAGGCTGAAGCACATATTTGTGTTCTGTTAGGTTTTCACAAATCGCAATATCTACTTACATGGTTTCCAATAAGTTTGGAGAATCTTGTTTTAGAATATCACTCAAGCATTGTTACATTTGAAAACATATTCAGGCTAGCATTGCATTAATGAACGTATGGGAAAATGCAATCTTATATTTATACGTAATTTATTTATAACTTCTCTAAAGATTTTCTTATCAGTTAAATCTTATGTAATAGAAGATTACCTCATATAGTAAAAGAATGTGGCATGCTGGTACTGAATGTAGAAAGATAGGATTTGAACGTACTGATAAATGGTATTAAAGCGAACCTAGTAGAAAGTAAGAAATGTAGGATGTCATGGAACTTTAACATTCCGACTGACAGAGTAATACATATTAGAATGCCGAGACTTAGTAGTAGTAGATAAAGAGAAATGAAAGTGCCAAATAATCAACTTTACAGTCACAAATGGTGACAAAATCAATGTGAAAGTTATAGAGAAAATATCAAATTACCAGACAAACTAGGGTGAGTAATCCACTTGGAATTATGTTGAAAGCTAGGATTTGAACATACTGATAAGTAGAATGAACGTGAATCTTGTAAGGTATTAGAAAGTGAGAAATAAAAGATATGAAGGGATCTTAATATTCAGACAGAGTAATAGACGCTAGAAAGCCTGGTGTAGTAATAGTAGATAAAGAGAATAGAAAGTACCAGATAATTGACTTTACAGACCCAAACGATGGGAAGGTCAATAAGAGATGTAGAAGAAATAGAAAAGTACCGGTTTCTAGCCATTGGATTTCAGAGACTATGGAAATTTCGGGTAAAATGTATCACTGTAGTTATAGGTCCACTGAGAACTACCCCCAATAATTTCAACCGATGGATCGAGGAAATAGGCAATTATTTTGTTCCTGGGGACAGTTTTTCTTTATATGGCAAGATTCCAGGCACCGATGACACCTAGATGGGAGGGGGGTGCGACCGTCAAGAATCACCGGGTACCTGCACCCGGCCATTTTCAAAACATCTGAATAAACCAGATTGCCTGATTGGATCCAAAGGGTCAAAACAGCATTTGACCCAACCCAATTAGCCACAGGAAAAAAATTCACATTAAGAATCTTGGTTTCGCTGCCACCCAGACCCCGGCGGATAGTTTTATCCCGGGTGGCAACCTCCGGATCCAAGCTTTCGTCAACCTTCTCCCACAATACGTGGGAAGAAACAAAATTTCCTCGCTCTCCAAGGGCTGACTCGAAAATTTGCGAGCCTTTTCAGGTGTATCAAATAGCAACCACACCGTTGCGTATTTGACACCCCTGGAAATGAATTTAATTGTTGGAAATACTCAGCCAGTTCCTTTTCAATTGCCGTCTTTTCGAGTAGGGCGATGGTGTCGAGTGACTTGGAGTAGGTTCTCAACATCACCGTCCTATTTTCACGGTTTTACAACCACTTTTTGGGTGGTATAATCTCCCACTCCAAAACTTTGTCCGTTTTCATTGCCATGTTTCCCTTCTTTTTAAACGTTTCGAAAATAATTCAAAATAAAACTTAAAAAGAGAGAAGAAAAAAGATATCAAAAGAATGTCACAATAATAATGGAAAGGAGAAAAGGACACATTTCACGAAAAAAGAAAGTCAAATAAAGTTTAGAAGAAAGAAAGTCAATATTTCAGAAACACAGAAAAGAAATCTTCCGGCCATTCGCTACTCCCAGTTTAGTTTGAACCGAGAGCGCCACAACTGGAACACAACTTCCACAAAAACTGGTATACAAATTGTTCAATCGTCGGAGGCAAAGACACTCCCCCAAGCAGCAATTCTCACGATTATTTAAAAATTCTTCAAAAAGTGAACAAATTTTTAGTAGGCACAATACTCCTCCAAGCAGCAATTCTCATAATTAAGTGAGAAAAATATTCATTTAACATAAACCGGTAACTAAGAAGACGTATACGCCCCCCACCAAATTCTCACAATTAAGCGAGAAAAAATATTTGCTACATGCAGGTAGATCCAGAATTCTGAATCCAGTAGGACTTCCTGCCAGTATATGAAAACAACTCTCAACAAAAATACCCACTGGACCCCAAAAACAGAATCTTACCTTACAGTGGAGCATCAACATTTTTCAAGTCGAGACGGCTTCAAAAGCACGCCTCCCTACTTTGGTGCCAAACACCACAATTACTCGCGCATGCGAAGTGGAAGCAAACTTCTTACCACACGCCACGTGTCCACCTGATTTTCATTCTTGAGGTTTCGACAAACTCCGAACCAATGTTATGCTTTCTCGATATTTATTCCCTTAATTTTCGAATATATTCAATAGCTGATTAAAATTCAGGTGCATTTGCAAACTCAATACACACTTCATATTTCAAAGTGTGTATTTAGATAATCGTTGCAATAACCTACATGGGGTAATTTTGGATATTACAAAAGGCGGAAATTAAACGAATAATTTTAAAGAAATTCAGAAATTTGCACGGAAATACCTTAAACCAAGAAGTGTTGTTACACATCATCTCCTATATTAATATAAAATTTATCATAGATGTAAGTAATTTCCTACGACTTATGTTATGCTTATAAAGGGATACATTTGGGCATTTATTGAATAAGAACCTTGTAAATAGCTTATTCAAGCTGAAAGAATTATATAGAAATTGCTTGATGATTATAA
This sequence comes from Octopus sinensis, assembly GCF_006345805.1. Lineage (NCBI taxonomy): Eukaryota > Metazoa > Mollusca > Cephalopoda > Octopoda > Octopodidae > Octopus > Octopus sinensis. Next base: position 43,831,090 of record NC_043000.1, read on the forward strand.
TTTTCAAAAACACCAATTTTTGCGTACTTTTAGTGATGATATTTGATAGTAATATATTTATGAATAATATTATATTGATATTGTATCAAGTACATTTCAGTTGTTGAGTAAAGAGTATTAAAACGAACTCAATATTAGCTATTATTCCCCTTTTAATATTCCATTTCACGTTACTATTATTACTTGAAATACAATACATAATTATATGTACCAATATAAATTTATTGCATAATTAACCTTTGTTGCTCAAAACTACACTTCCTCAAAAAGGAAGTATATCACCACTATCTCTGCTTAAACTGGCAATATTTCATTAGCATTTTTGAGAATAGATTTACATTCACTGGATAAGCATATAAAAATGCAAGATCTTACGGGTTTTACATTTTCGGTAGTAGATCGAGAATTTGTTGTGCAGTAGATAAAGGACTATTTGTTAACAGTTTCAAGTAGCCTTGTATAACTAAATAAACGTTCGAAATTTCATGATGTAGAGCGTATTAAATTTGTATATAAAACAATTTCGTTAGCAGAACTTTTGTATTGACTTCATGTTAATATATTTTCCTAATGTTTGCAAATGTGAACACATGATCTAATAAAGGAAGTGTTAATCGATTATGATAATTACCTTTCAGTCTGTACATACAAATTAAACATTTTCTAGGGTAAATCTTGCTGTTCATAAGTTGAAGGTCACTATAGAGGTAGAATACGGGGCCAATTTTGATCCATTATTTTGATTTAATAAGAGTAGATAAGTGCAATATTATTTCCTATTCTCGTATTCACCTGATGTGTATAACTTTACCGGCAGACAACCAGCTCTCTCAACATTTGCACAGAAGCTAATCTGCTCTTTATCAAATAGATCCCATATTAAACTAAATGTGGAACAGTACACATTTAGTTTGTCAGGGGAAAATGGAGGACATTCGTTATAATTTGATTCTTTTATTAGTTATTTTTCCCATCCTCACCCCAAAGTAGCATTTACATACTCAGTCAGGTATGTGATACTTTTCAAAACAATTTATTAATTACCTAGCAGAGACACCAGGCGTTGTTGGGGAATAAAATAGTACTTCCCTGTACTTATTCTATCTGTCTCTTTTGCTGAACCGCTAAGTGACGAGGACATAAACACACAGCATCGTTTGTCAAGCGATGTGGGGGGGGGACAAACACAGACACACAAACACACACACACACACACCCATAAATATTAAATATATATATATATGTGTATATATATATATATATATATATATACATATATATGACGAGCTTCTTTCAGTTTCCGTCTACCAAATCCACTCACAAAGCTTTGGTCGGCCCGAGGCTATAGTAGAAGACACCTGCCCAAGGTGCCACGCAGTGGGACTGAACCCGGAACCATGTGGTTGGTAAACAAGCTACTTACCACAGCCACTCCTGTACTTCATAAAACGAGACGTAAACATTAGGATATTTACTCTAAACACCTACATGTGTTATTTAGTAACCGTTTTCACATTCTCTTTCAGAATTTACCCTAAACACCTGCCTATTTTATTTATTAATCGTTTTAACTTTTCCTTTTAGAATGAAAATTGAAGAAACCTAATAAGAAATATTTCTTTTTATTAATCACTCTAAAATTAGACCGAAGGATTTTTGTTAGCTTAAGGAAGCTATCCATACTTTCTTTAAACAATACCCTACTCATATAAATAAGATTGCTTAGGTTTTGTTGTCTTTCTGATGTCCACTAATCATAAATGACCTGCATGCCAAGATTCTAGCGAAAACATTGCGCTACATATGAATCAAGATTTAAAAGATGTTGAGGAATTCTTCTATTCTATGCCCAAAGAAGTCACACGACGTACCATCAAATGAAAGGATGAGCATATATGAGCAGGGGTCTTTGCATGGATATATCAGTAGAAATATTTGAGTTGATAGTAACATTGATCAGCAAAGCAGTCAATTATGGACCAATAGCCGGAGTACAACCTCCCACTTAGAAAGGTATGCGTTTGCAATCCAGGAACAGAAAATATCAGCCAAACACCTGGTGTAAAAAAGGGATAGAAATGCAGGAAGAGCAGTAAAATGTGACAATCGATGCACACATTGTGATTTAACACCGAATATATCACCCACATCATAAACAGTTGTCGGAAAATGTCATCACGGTATCATCTGCCGATGACACATGACGTTGTAGCTAGGACGCTATATAATGAAACCCGTTAGCGAAATAAGAACCCACAGTATCGGAGCAGTTATACCAAATCATAATAAAAAGGAATAACTGTTGGAATATCCTCAATAAAATGCAAGCACAACAGGCCTGGGATTCAAAAGAGAAAATGTGTACAGTTGTGGCAATCAGCTGCTCGGTGGATTTTAACATAAAGCTGAAGTTCTGTGAAAAAGAGAATACCTACGCTGAACCATAGAGAAATTCGCAGTTACCCTATTCAGATTACAAGTTCAGGTTTATACCTGTAATTATCAAAGCCCTGGGAACAGTAACAGTAAATACCAGTCTTAAGAAATTAAGCTTCTCAAAACGAGAAAAGAGAAAGCTATTTCGAAAACTAGAGATTTAATCCGTCACTGTAAATGCACAAATCTGTAAAACTTTATCGGACGTTCATCATTTAAGTATATATGAACATATGTAGATATACAATTATATACATGAGAACGCATACATAAAACAACATATACATACAGACAAAATTACCCGGTTGTTGAAAATAGCCTGATACTGAACTTCCAATGAAGGAATCTTGGATCTAGGTTAGAAACAGAGTTTTTTCTATATTGGCAAGAAATCTTGAAATAAAACTGCATAATGACATACATATAGAGTACACCTTTACTCATAGAAATTTAGATGACTTCAAGTGCGTATATAAGTGCGTTTACGTGTGCGAATTTGTGTTTGCTTTTTTACATGTGTGTGTATTGTGTTATTTCTCTGTGGGAGCGTGTTTTTATTCATACAAGCATGCTTGCATATCTCTATGTATCCCTACACTCCCATAATTCTTACACGCAGTAACCAGCAGAAATGTATACTAACGTAATTAAACCAATCACCTTTTATAAGAAACGAAGGTAAGAGTTTTTTGGCCTAAACTGATCGAATAATTCATATTTTATTTGCTTTGTAACTCTCAGATTCAAATTGATAACTTATGAGAAGAAATTTCCACTAGAAAATTCAATTAAATAATTTGACAACCAAATTAAATAAAAATAAACAGAAATTATATAATTTCTAAATTAAGTAACAGAAATTGATCATACCAACTTGTAATTTATTAATAATTGCAAAAATGTTCCGTAATGGACTGGGCTATCTATGAGAAAATGATGATTGATTTTCATTGAACAATGGAATAATTTGTTTTATTCTTGGGTGACATTATTATAATCGATTCAATTTATTCTAGGGTGCAACTTGTAATTTTTTCCTCGATCCCTCAGTGATAATGAAGCAGTAAACACAATTCAGCACTTAAGCTCCAAATATGGAATATTGGAAATATAGAATATTGAAATATGCTCAGAATTTTAAACCATACCTCAGAGGGTTCAGCGTTTTCCGCTCGATTCCACTCTTACTTCTCCTCATAGAGCAAGTAGGCTCTTAAATAGAAAGGTAGAGTTCTGGTAGAATGCATTGTTGTTTAATTAGCAATTCATGCTATTCTATTCAAATGCTTGCTAAATATCAAGCTCTCACAATATAGACGATTTCTGTTTGTAAGCTTTGTAAGATCGTCATCTGAAACGTCCATACTAACCAAGATACTCAAGGATTATGACAAAAGACATTTTCTTTTTCGACATTTATGGTCCACACACTTATTCCACCAGAGTAGGAGTGCTTGGATACTATTAATGAAGAGAGATATCACCTCATCAGAATTACGAAACTGGCTCACAGTCAAATGTTACTATTTATTTTTGACGTCTTCTTTGAAGAGTTACTTGCATGCTTCCAGGAAATACATAAATTTCTAATAAGACGGGTTTGTACATACCACGCACAGATACATGCGTAATCCTACTTACATTGTATCTGATCTCTTTCTGTTAATTGAAAGCTTTCTGTTAATTGAAATATGAATTGGAAGAGACACATTAGGACGTAGTCATGTTATCCAGCAAAGTGGTAAAAATGAGGTGACAGTTATGTCGGACGCATGTAAACTGAATACCTAGCATGAATGCGGAAATATGACTAATGCAATAAATCTACATGTGCGAAACATCACAAACGAAGTTCTGAGAATATACGAGTGTGGAAAACTAGATGTTTAGCTTTGGTTTGATGGTGGCAGTCAAGAGCAATTTGAAAACTTATCATATGATGTGCAAACGATGATAAACGATGATATTTTCTACGAGTGGCATTGGCAAAGAAAGAAAAAAAAGACATGGCGAACACGAGTATGTTTGCACTTCTGTATTACTGCGTGTGACTATACTTTTTCCTTCATATTTTATTTGGCTCTCACTCCCGTTTGCCTCTCATCTCAAATGTTCTGGCTTTTTTACTTTCGCTTCTCTTTTGGTTGATCATTAAAAAGTTTAGTGTTTCTATATTATACATCTCGTATATTACATAACTCTTCACCTGCCGTTCAAAATACATAACGTTCTTTACTTCTCATAACATCTCTCACTGTACGATATCTCTGTGTGCAATCAACCAACCATATCCTGTTCAACTTTATAACATTATTGACTAATGATTTCATGAACAGCATGGTAACATTTGTATAAATTAACTAATTCTGAAATAAGTAATCACTCCACAATTTATATTATTTACTTCCGCACAGTAATATTTAACAAACCGTACGCCCCACTGCCTTCGTATCCTCGATGTCATTGAATTTGTTATGGTCTTATTTACGCCCACATCTTCATTGTCACAGTCCAGGCGTAGTGAGTACGTTTCCATCTGCTTCGGGATGAGCATCTTTGCATCTGCTTCGAGTGAGAATCTTTCCATCAGCTTCGGGATACCTAGCGAAGTTAAGGAAGTAAATAATAAATATTAGAGAGGAGAAAGTGCAGAAGGCAGTAATTTACGGGCAGAAATTTACTCATAACGTTTCTATCACTCTTTTCAAGTGAAGCCACCTAATAGCATTGCAATTTTTTTAAAGTTCGATACCATGTGATAGTAACATATAAACAAAACAAAACTGTATGGTCTTGTTCCTATTTCAGAAATCATTCTTATCGGTACGCGTTAGACTAATCTGCATTACAACATACATCATACTTAACTCTGGTGTATTTAGCATAATATTTATGGAAACGTTTACTCTATGTCCACGGTAGCCATAAATCATTTGATAGAATTTTTTATAAATAAGTGTATGGAGAACCATTATATTTTAGGTGTTTCAAATAGTTTGCTTGATCATGTCTAAATATGGAATGTCCTGCTCTCTTGATGTTTCGACTTCTAAGGAAAGAGAAATAAAAATCATTTACATGCATATATATATATATATGTGTGTGTGTGTGTGTGTGTGTGTGTGTCTGTGTCTGTGTGTGTGCATGTGTGTGTACACACACACACGCAAATGTATATGTATGTAAATATATATATATATATTATATATATATATATATATATATATGTATTAATAAAGTGAGTCTGTAAGAAACAGCTTCACATGTGCATGCTATGCTCATTCGTATTTGTTATAAATCATGCAGGAAAGAAAGTATATACATAGTTTTGTGTATGTGTGTGTGTGTTTGTATGATTTAAAAGGGAGTGGTGTGCTAAAAAGGAAAGATATAAGTCACGATTTCTTACATAACATCGGTTTTGATTTATTACATATTCATGTTATCAGATTGAAAATCTCTCTCTGATAGAACGACTCCTCTAAAAATCATCTTTCAATATCAAAGACTTCAGAAATCATACAAGAAATATTTTTTGCCAGAAGTTATCTCACATTAATCTTAATACGACAATACTGCCACATTTTAAACAATTAATCTTTCAGTTTCCTTCTCCATGCAACATTCGGTCGCCATTCTTAAATGAGTGAACTATAGACGATTGGAAACTGTCTATATGTCATGGATGCATTTGAAAAATATTTTGGAATATTTCGTTTGATTTCATACAAAATAAATCTATATTTTAAATCGCATTCGTAAAATTTTACTAATACATTTTTGTTCCGCATATATAGATACAAAATTAATAATGACATTTTAATAAATGAGTATAATAAAATTAAATTAGATATTATCGAACTAAAATATAAGTTTACAAATGTGAACCATATCTACAAGTGCAGATTCAAAACTACGTAAGATATAGAAAAATGCAAATAAGCATTCACACATTCATGTATATGAATGCATATATTTACAAACACACACACACAAACACACACACATCTGTATATATGGGTACAGGGCATCACAAGTGTAAAAAACATGAAATACGAAAACAAATGAGTCTAATACGAAAACAACAAGAGGAAAAATGGAAACAGGACAAATAAGACAAAGAACGACTCTTCATTAGTTGTCGGCTGTATATCTACTTATTTCTCGCACTGAACGGCAATATTAGTCTTCGAAGATATTTGCTCTCTAAATAGCTATAGACGTCTTCTCTCTCTCTCCCTTTTATCTTTTATCTTTTCAAAGAAAATGATTCTCCAGCGTTCGCTATTTTACTTTCGTCTTGGTCTAATGATATTTCATGATTGTTTTCATTTGATTTCCTTGTACATATCTCCACTGTCATGTTTTTGTTCCCAACTTTAACCCTCCATAAATTCAAAATTTTATTTTGGTATTTATGGGAGCAACTGTTTTCGAAGACATATTGTCGCTCACTGCTCGAAATGAGGAGTAGACAGACAGCCGACAACTGATGAAGGTACGTTCTTTGTGTTACTTGTCCTGTTCTCCATTTCACTTCTCTCGTTTGCGTATTTAACTCATTTGTTTTCGTATTTCATGTCTTTTACTGTTGGTGACGCCCTTTAACCATATATACATATATATGTGTATGTGTGTGAGTGTGAGTGTGTGTCTGTGTCTGTGAGTGTGTATATACACATATATATTATTTATATTGTAAGAATGCAATCTACATATTTGTAACGATAAGAAAAAGGAGACATATGTTCAAATAGAGTGTGAATAAATGAATGATCATTGTCGATACATTGCATTAAAATGTTTGTAATGATTGTACTATATATGCGAAGACATTCGCTCAACGCGCGAACGTTTATCATATATGTAGCTTTAAAAAATGTTAAAGCCATAAAATAAACCAAGATCAATACGATTCACAATATGGCCCAGTGTTTTTAGTGCAGCAAACTATGAAAATTCTTTGTAATTTTCACTTGCGCTTATAGAGCCATACTGCATTTAGTCAAGTCATAGTCTCGATGCTACATATCGATGCCCGAATAACACTTGAAAAACACGCTTGTTAGGGTATTGAGTATATGCATTCATGAGTATATGATTTGAACAAGAACTGGCAAAGTTATTAGATTTCGTTTATGATACTAACATTTTCTGAAACACCGTGTCTATTTATATGTATATATATATATATGTATGTATATATACACACATATATATCAATAACTGTGCGTGTGTCTATTTATTATTCAATGCTTTGTTGATCATACACCTGTTTCAACAAAATACCGTAATAATTACTTAAAGTTGTACAAACACAATGCAATTTGACCGATGTTTCTACTCTTTGCATGCTGGTCTTGTAATTAAGAAATTAAGAATTGCTAAAGCTCCAAATAAGTACACATTTCCCGTTCGGTCAATTCTCACCACCCTAGCGTTTCACGTAGTGGGCAAAGATGTATATAAATTTTTGGGATGTACAATTCCACGCAATTGTGATTGGAGTGCGATAAAAAATAAGATAGAAATATATAAATAGCTTATTCCTAGGTCTGTCTTTTGCGCGCTTCATACATCATTGGATATTAGAAATGAATGCAGAACAATTGACTCTGCTTGAAATATGATTACGGAATACAATGCTTTTATATGTGCGTGCGTGTGCAAGTGTCTGTGTCAATGTATGTATATATATATATATATATATATATATATATATATATATATATATATATATATATATATAATATATATATATATATATATATATATATATATATATATATATATATAATATATATATATATACATACATACATATATAATATATATATATATACATATATACATACACAAACATATATATATACATATATATATGTATATATATATTTATATATGCATAAATGCATACTGACGAATATATATCGTTGCTATTATGTTAAAGTGTCGTATGTTCAAATGCATTTTTTTTTTCAATATTTGCTCGCAATACGGTTGTATTGGACAAACTATTGTATCTCCAGATACTTCCGGTGAAAATTGGGTAGGACAACAGTTTAGCATTTTTCAAATGTGTATTAGACCTCAATACGAACGTTTTTCAAAAATATTTCTCACTGAATATATCATACATGTATGGAGTTACAATTTCATGCACCTACGAAAGTATTAATGTTAAGCTGAAACTGTTGCTAGTGTAAAATGAAATGGAATGGTGAAACTATTTTTTCGTTTTCTGGAAAAGCAACGTTTTCGACTTACTTCGGTATATTTCGGTATATTTGCATAATAGCAACGATATATATATATGTGGAGGCGCAATGGCCCAGTGGTTAGGGCAGCGGACTCGCGGTCATAGGATCGCGGTTTCGATTCCTAGACCGGGCGTTGTGAGTGTTTATTGAGCGAAGACACCTAAAGCTCCACGAGGCTCCGGCAGGGGATGGTGGTGATCCCTGCTGTACTCTTTCACCACAACTTTCTCTCACTCTTACTTCCTGTTTCTGTTGTACCTGTATTTCAAAGGGCCGGCCTTGTCACTCTCTGTGTCACGCTGAATATCCCCGAGAACTACGTTAAGGGTACACGTGTCTGTGGAGTGCTCAGCCACTTACACGTTAATTTCACGAGCAGGCTGTTCCGTTGATTCGGATCAACCGGAACCCTCATCGTCGTAACCGACGGAGTGCTTCCATTCCATACATATATGTACACACATCTATATGCCCACACGGGCACGCACATACTTGTAATGTGTAAAAGTGTGTCAAAATTTTAGAACGTTTATAAAGGAAAGGTCTTACAGCTGTTTCCAGGATATTTATTATTATATCATTTCATCGAAGACAGTATGAGAAAATGGTTATGCAATAGTTTATTTCTGTATTCCTCTCTTCCTGTTCTTCTTATTTTTTCTTCTCTATTTTCCTTTTTTTTTCTCTTTTTTCTCTCTTCTCTTTATTCCTCTCTTCCTGTTTTAGATCTGACATTACAAATACATTCCCTATTTTTAGGTCACTTTAAGTAAAACTCTTGATCCAATAGCACTGTGTACAAACTTTGGAATGACCAAGTTTAGATACTATTGGATTTTCCTCACAATGTGTTGGAATCTTATATGTATACCATTCTGCCTAAATAATGGATATACAAACGCAATATCCCTACATACCTCACATCTATTTTCATTCCTCCACTTCACTCTCTATTTCGCATCTTATCTAAATTAATAATTGCTTAACCATTTTCTCACACTGTCTCCGATGAAACGATATAATAAATATCCTGGAAATAACTGTAAGACATTCTATTAATAAATGTTCTACAATCTTCACAGCCTTCGTTTTTTTATCTCATAGAAAAAACATTGTATATACACACGCTGATATATGACCTACGTTGGACTCCTTATTCGCATAATCACCGAACCTGGAGCTTATCTATGGTCTATCAATAGCACTTACTCAGCATTACCTGACACCTTTCGGTCTTACTGACACCATTACCTCTCATAACCTATATCTATATATATATCAATCTCTCTCTCTCTCTCTCTCTATATATATATATATATATATATATATATATATACACACACATTTATACATATATACATATAAGCATACACACACGTACAAATAAACGTCTGATGAAAAGTTCCTGGATTTGAATAAAAGGAAATACGTAAGGATCATTTCATTATAACTTTATTCAACATGTTGTCGTCTCAAATTCACACACTTATTGGAGCGATCCTATTGTTTCTTTTAAGCCATGTAAAAGAAAGAAGAACGTTGTTCCTTCAACTAGGGTTTTTGCAATTTCTGTTAAGTTAGACTCTTTTCCACAACCCCTCATATTGCCGGCACACTTATTTATTTTGGTTATCTATACTACATTATGTCATTTTCCTTTCGCCAAAACATTTGTGAACACAGTACTTTACATAAACTTTACTCCCTTAAATTTATTTCGTATAAATTAGGTATATTTACTGGGAAATGGAACAAACATCATTTGGACAGCTGGGATGGACACAAACATCTTGACGCGTATGAGTTGTCACTTATTATAACCTACACTATTTTGTGAATAAAGAGGACATCATAATTCTGTTTATCTTCATAATTTCTCAAATAAATGCTAAGTGATTGTATGGTGCTCTTGAAACATTTTGTAACCACGAGAACGTCATGATCTTCAGCAAATTATAAGTTCAGTATTCATTATTGCAGGTTGTTATGATCTGGTTTTATGGTCTAATACACAATTCTTTCTGTCTCAGCCTTCTTATCCATCTGGAAGATCTAGCCCGTCTTAGAATTTCATGGATTATTTGTTAACCTAAATTTGAAGATATCTCTTACTTTCAATACTAGTCATATAACTCAAGGAGGCACTAATTCCCTACATATTCTGAAATACAATGCTAATATAATTCTGTCCCCTCCATCTCCATTTTTATACACATGCGTGAGCACACACATACACACACACACACACACACACATGAATACACACATATTCAAATACATACATAATTCTATACATGTGTTTATGAACATATACATATGAATAGCTGCGCCATGTTCAGGTAATAAAGTGTTTCCTAAAATGTTTTATCCATAATTGGGTACAAAGTTGTCGTCCTGTTTATACATCATCTTCAAATTTCACTTACCTTGTGACGTTTATATGAAATGCTATAAGTTGCGCTGGATAATTACATTTTTTTTATTGTTTTTATACTCAAGGTAGTGTCTTTAAAATATTGATTAACAGAAAGAAAACTGAATAATTAGATGTTCTTCAGACACAGGCAGACGTCTTAATTGCCTAAGATAGCATTTATATAATTGATTTCTGGTCGGGCTTGTTTTGCCATTGTCTGTTTTATTTTCTATTTTTCTGTTATAAATTGCATTTCACTGTTTATTGCTCGAATTAGTGTGGTTGAATATTTGTAATGTAACATATAATTTTTTTTTATTTCAAAAGTTCTTATATGAGACACGATAAAAGATATGAAAATAAAAATATGGTTGAAAAAAAAACAACTAAATATAACCTATAACATAATAACAGGAGTAAAATCATTTGTCATGGCTTTTAAGAAATACTTAAAATTAAAGTTATCAGACGAAACTCTATGCAAACTTTTAAATGTAAAATATATTCTGTATAAAATATAAATATGGGCATTTCTTTGTTTACATATATAACGATTTTGAAACACATCTGGAAATTTTCGTATGTAAATACATACACGCACACTCACACACACACAGACAAGTCAGATATATAGCGTATTTGTTAAAAATCTATAATAATATTTATTAGTTTTCAAAGCAAATACAGGTAATCACTTTTGAATGGGGCACTGATGCAGCGGTGTTCTATGATGCTACTATCCGCATTTTTTTTTTTGTGTCTCTAGTTATGTCAGATTCACTATTATATTGACTATCCCTCAATTCTGTCCCTTCTAGTCTATCCACTCTTGCATATTGTCTATCCCCGAAAATGCAGCTTCATCGTGTTTGAGATATCTATATTCCACATATAATCTAGTTGCAGCGTCTTACAAAATTAAGACTACAAATATTGGCTAATATCTATTTTGAACTAAATAACGTGATTGCTATATAACTTCAGGAACTTTTTTACCGAGTTGATTTAATGATTTAAAGAGTGCATCAAAAACATTCAGTGCTTTTGTTTAAAAAAAAAAATTAGGATTATATAGTCCCTCCCTATTAGACTTAAACACCAGTCCATCACAAAATTACACATTTTTGCCTGGTAAGTAAACTAGATAAAATAAAAAAATCAAATGTTTTGCTCAGGAACGCAACGCATCATGTGGTCCAGAAATCTCAACCAAAATCCTACGACCATGTGTTGCCCTCTAACCCCTAAACCACGAACTTGCACATTGCTACAATCGTTGCTATAGATATATGACTATATAGTAAATATTGCTTACATGACGCGATATTTGTTCACATTTTAGCCATAGTAGCAAAGAGTTGTTTATGTTACCATCTGTACAAGTAAATGAACGCTGGTACATTTCTTCTTCGTTTAATTTTATTTCGGGTATCACTTTTTTAAAACATTTAAGCAATATTACAGAAATCAAATTTATTTTTACTCGAAATCTAAATTTTTAATCAAACATTTATACAATATATTCCTGTTGTTGCATGTATTTGTAGTCATTGAACAAACTAATGAATATTATATTTGATATGGCATATTCTATATCTCTTCGTGCGTTAAATCATTTAAAGCTTATGTTTCATGAATACCGATATTGTCTTTATATATATATATATATAAACACACGCATATATATATATATATATATATAATATATATATA
>NC_043000.1:43851414-43933914 GCF_006345805.1 Octopus sinensis
TTAAGGAATGTATGTGTGAGGTATATGAACTTAAAGTAGAGTGCGGTCGGCTAAGTTGACTACTGTTGGTCTTATGCAGCCTTTCTTCTGTCCATCACGAAGAAACATTCACACGTACACAGACATACTAACATACACTTACACACAGGCACCCACATATACATGCATACAGACATACTAACATACGAATTAAAAATGAATGAAAGTATATGTGTGTATATTAGTGAACGGCTCTGAAACGTTGCGTGCTAGAGGAAAACGGTTTCCATTCTCGAATAGTGCATCGCAAGGAGAAAGAGTTTGGGTATAAAACTCACACCTGATTACCAGGGTCTGTGGGCTTTGGTATGTGTGTGTTTGTACATATGTGTGAGTGTGTGCGTGTGTGTATGTGCGTGTTTGTGTGGTGTCGTATTATTATGTACCTCTCTCGGGTCTTTTCTCTTGCTGTCACAAACTTTGAAATTCTAAAATTTTGAAAATTTTAAAATTTGGTATATTTTCATGCTGAATCCAATTTTGGTAATTATTCCTTCCACAAAAGTTCTAGAAAATTATTAAATTTTCATGGAATAGAATAAAAGCAAAAATTTACGACAAGGGGTGTTGTAAGAAGTTCTGAAGTTTTAATTAGTATTAATGAATCAAGTCAAGTGAAATTGAAGAAGAGTCATGTAAATTATTTAAGGAGAAAATCCTAAACAAAACTTTTTAGCAAAAAAATTGTACAAGTCTGTCCTCATCTATTTGGGAAGACATGGCATCACTTGAGATTAAAAAAATAAATTATTAAATAGATATTCTATTGCAAAAATTACAAGTCAACAACAGGCTACTCAATATATATATATATATATATAAAATATTATTAGAGACAAAACCACTATTTTGCAAAACAAACAAGGAAATACTTAATCAATACATAAAATTTTAATAAATAGTCAAAAAAACCGCCACTACAATCGTTTCTTGTCTTGATCGACAATCTTCAGGTGGACTTCCAATCTAAAAAAATCAATATTTTAAAATATAAAATTAATAATTTTAAAATAATTAAAGTATGAATGAAATATAAGTATATAATCCATATATAACCTATATATAATCCATATATAATCAATATATAAACAATATATAAACTAAAAAAACCTATCAACAATTAAATATAAAATATAAAATATAAAATATAAATAAAATATAAAAACAAAACAAAAAAATAATAATAATATAATAATAAACTATATATACACCCATACACATATACCTAATTATATATAACCATATCTAACTACAACACTAAATCACACACCTATATATATATCCCTATACATACACATAAAAACGTCTAGGCAACTATAAATAAAAAATAGCTAAATACTTCAACACAATACTTATTCATACTCCCACACACCACACATATAGAACCCACATTCACGCTCTAGAAAACGGACATCACTCAAAACTATGAACGGAGAAATGGAATAAATGGAATTAAAAATTATATTCACTTGGTAAAACGAACACTACTTAAGAATTATGAATGAAACAATGCAATAAAACAACAGACATCGCAAATAGACACAAATTACTACGAATTCCTTAACAAACCTACCATGATAAACCAAAACTCAAAACTCTATAACAAACCTATATAGCAATCCCCCTAACCTAAACATTTACACACAAATACACACACGTAAACCACACACCCACAACATATACAAATACCCACACCACTTACACATACCAATACATACATATAAACCTCAACATATACTCCAAAAACCCACTCAACCCCACACAGACAAATAAACACAAAAATTATGAATGGATTCTTTTATAAAACTACCATGATAAGCTAAAACTCACAAAACAGAAATGATAAAACCTCCCTTTACTAAACACTATAACATACTTATATAGCAATCCCTTTAACCTATACATTCACACACAAAAACACACCACGTAAACCACACACCCATAACAAATACAAACACCCACCCACCACACACACCCACAAGTACATATAAGCCTCAACATATACACCAAACAAAATTACTTTACCAAGGAACTTAACATATGTATAAAAAGTATAACCGCTCTGGAAACGAACATCTCTAAATTAATGAATGGAGAAATGGAATAAATGGAATTAAAAATAATATTCACGTGGCAAAACGAACACCACTCAAAAATTATGAATGAAACAATGTAATAAAACAACCCACATCGAAAATAGACAAATTACCACGAATTCCCTAAAAAAACCCATGATAAACCAAAACTCTTAAAAACATATAACGATAAAATCTCCCTTTGCTAAACTCTATAACAAACCTATATAGTAATCCCCCTAACCTAAACATTCACACACAAATACACACACGTAAACCACAGACCCACGACTTATACACATACCTATACTAACTTATACACCTCAATATACACCAAAACCCACTCCCTCCCCACACAGACAAATTAACACATACATCCCAAAACCTAAATAACAAACCCATATACACATTCACACACAAACACACACACACGCAAAACACACACACACAACAGATACATATACTCCCTCACATATACGCATATACATACTCACTAAACTCGATATATACAACAATATTTACACACCACACACACATCATAACAGAAAATAAATTATACAACTAAAAACTCACACACAATCTCATATACATAAACACTCCTATGAAAACAACATTAAATACATCGTAATTAACCAGAATATCAAAAATAACAATATGACATAAGGATAAATAAAATACATACTTACAAGTCAGTTTCAAATTATGAAGTGAAATTAAATTCTTAGCCGTTAAAAAAATCAAACCAAAATTACGTTACCATAGAAATAACTTATGTAAAAAAAAAAAGAATACGCGCCATGGAAAGTAAACGTCATTTAAATTATGAATGGAGAAATAGAATAAATGGAACTAAAAACTATATCCACGTGGCAAACCAACACTACTTAAAAAAAATTTATTATGAATGGATTCTTTAAAAAACACATGAAAAAAAATCATTATATACATTTATGAGCTTTAGCTCACCTTAGCAGCTCTAACAAACAACTTGCAGTAACCCAAACCCATTCTCTATGCCTACCTCACTACTACACTATTCCAGTCACAATTCCAAGCAACGCTATTCCACCATCCGGTTATTCACGTGGCAAAACGAACATCACTCAAAAATTATGAATAAAACAATGTAATAAAACAACCAACATCGAAAATAGACAAATTACCACGAATTCCCTAAAAAAAAAAAACCATGATAAACCAAAACTCATAAAAACATATAACGATAAAATCTCCTTTGCTAAACTCTATAACAAACCTATATAGCAATCCCCCTAACCTAAACATCACACACAAAAACACACACGTAAACCACAGACCCACGACTTATACACATACCTATACTAACTTATAAACCTCAATATACACCAAAACCCACTCCCTCCCCACACAGACAAATTAACACATACATCCCAAAACCTGAATAACAAACCCATATACACATTCACACACAAACACACACACACGCAAAACACACACACACAACAGATACATATACACCCTCACATATACGCATATACATACTCACTAAACTCTATATATACAACAATATCTACACACCCACACTCATACAGATAAATAAATTATACAACTAAAAACTCACACACAATCTCATAAACACTCCTATGAAAACAACATTAAATACATCGTAATTAACCAGAATATCAAAAATAACAATATGACATAAGGATAAATAAAATACATACTTACAAGTCAGTTTCAAATTATGAAGTGAAATTAAATTCTTAGCCGTTAAAAAAAAAAACCACACCAAAATTACGTTACCATAGAAATAACTTATGTAAAAAAAAGAGAATACGCGCCATAGAAAGTAAACGTCATTTAAATTATGAATGGAGAAATAGAATAAATGGAACTAAAAACTATATCCACGTAGCAAACCAACACTACTTAAAAAAATTTATTATGAATGGATTCTTTAAAAAACTACCATGAAAAATCATTATATACATTTATGATCTTTAGCTCACCTTAGCAGCTCTAACAAACAACTTGCAGTAACCCAAACCTATTCTCGATGCCTACCTCACTACCACACTAATCCATTCACAATTCCAAGCAACGCTAGTCCACCACCCGGTTACAATTCCCAACTCCACCCATTCAATCACAATTTCAACGACGTTCGCCTCCACAGCGCTACATATAAGCCTCAACATATACACCGGAGATACACTTACACATCCGTGCGGATGGGTGAGAGTATACATTGAGTGTAGTGATGGGGCTCCCATTACTATACACATTTGTACCTGTGTGGTAGTCTCCATGTGTATATTCACGCACGGGTATAAATGCAGGGGGTACACGCGCACGTCATTTGCGTGTACCCCCTCACATGTACATATGCATGCTATTTGGGCTCGATATATGCAACAATGTAATCGCGCCCGCATACATGCATATGGGCGAATTGCACAATCAAAAAACGCACACGTGTGTGTGTGTGCGTTCCCTAATTGTGCAATTCACCCATCTGGGTGTGAGTGGGTGTAAGCGTATCGCTGTGGATGTCGAGCTTGATACGTATGTATATGAGTGTGTATTAGGGGGTTGTACATATTAATTGTGTGCATGTGCTTCACGCACTTGCGTCCATGTATGGATGAATATATTGGGATTACTATGTGGGTGTAAATTGGGTATGGAGGGGGGAGTTTTGTCATTGTATGGGTGTGGGTTTCATTTGTGATGGTGGTTAGTTGGTGATTTTTAGTATGTTCTGTATATTTGGTTAGTTATGTATTATTCTAGTGTGTATAATTGTATACATATAATTGGTGTGAATGGGATTACGCCCATTTTGGGGATGTATGTGTTTATTTATCCATGTGGGGCGGGAGTGGCCGTTAGGTGTATATGCTGAGGCTCACATGCAATTCCAGGTACAGCGAATGAAGTGGGCACTTATATTTGTTATGGGTGTGTGTACTATATTATAACAGACAATACCCAAATAAAATCTGTCAATTCAACATACCAAATAAAAAACAAAAAAGAAAGGGATCTTAAACATTCACACATACATACAAAACTCAATAAAAACACCACTAAATAACACCCATAAACATATAAATATATCCTCCAAAATACATATAACAAATGCATAATAAAAATACATAATAAAATAAAATAAAAATTTTAAAAATAAAAAAAAATCTAATATAAATTATTAAAGTTTTAACGTACCATAAACTGTTAAATTAATATACATTAAAAATGAACTAATTAAAACAAAGAAATATCAATAAAGACTAACTATAATTAAAGCCTAGACAACATAACCAAAAATATATTATCTAAACTAATTTAAACTAAACTAAAGTAACCTAAAAGGGAACTATTATTGCTATTTATCATGAAACTTATTATATAGGTAAAGTAACTTATGTCTGCATTTTATTTTGCGCTCTTCACCAGTATTAAGTAAATTATCATACTTATAAAATAAAATTTCTTTAAACTCATTAGAGCATAAATAACAACAATTAGCTCCTATAGTATATGATTTAGTTTTACAAATTATTTCCCAAATTAAACTATAATTAATATTTAGTGATTTAAGACTCCAAATGTACTTACTAAGTCCGGTTGTGTTGATTAAGTTTTTATTTTTAAAAGAATTCATATGTTGTGCGATTCTTAGTTTTATTTTTGAGGAAGTAGAACCTATATAAACCGCTTTTGTGTAATTATTATTCTTAAAGTTATTATCATGTAATGTAACTATACATTTATACACTACATCGTTAATATCACAATTATTATTTAATATACAATTAGATTTATCTCTACATGTACAATTAATATAAGTCTTATCATTATTAATATTATTATCAAATAATTTCTTTTTATAAAAATTATTCAGTTTCTATTTATTAAATGAAGAAATAATGTTACCAACATTATTAGTGGTAGAGTAACCAACTCCAAAATTATTAAAAGAGAAAATGTTTCTATATTTACGATTATCTCTAATAAATAGTTCTATAACATCTAAAATCTCTTTAATAATATTCGTTTTTACTTGATCTCCATAAGGAACTATTAACCAAATTTTATTCTTATTAACCTTATTATTATTATCATTATTATAAATATATTTATAATTCTTTATTTTATTAAAATTATTATCAGAATTATATCTATGTACAGCATTTAAGGAATTATTAATATTATTAAATTTATCAATATAATTATTATAATAATTATTAAATTTATTTTTATTTATATTATTATTATTATATTTATTATTATTATTATTATTATTATTTATATTTTTATCATTTTTATTATTTTTTTTATAATATCTATTATTTTTACCACTAAACCTAACAAAATTATAATTATTATTAGAAGTATCTCTAAAATTAACAATTAAATCTTTATCACTAATATAAAAATTAATATTCCTATTATAACCTGCCCCTCTAAGGGTCTCATTATAATAATTAGCATGTTTATTAAAAATCTCTATATCATAAGAGAGTAATGAAATACGTTTACTTATATTATTAATCAACGATTTTTTAATAGAAAATGGGTGATTACTATTAACATTTATATATCTAAGGTTCTCATTAAGTTTATGATATGGTTGTGTTTTACCTGTAATAAGATTAAAATTAACATCTAAATAATTAACATTATATTCTCCTTATATATAGTAATACTTAAACCATATCTTTTAAAGAAACTATATAGTTTTTTCTTATATACTTCTAGATTCCTATTATTACAATTCTTTGTAACTAGTAGAAGATCGTCTCTAAATAAACCACCTCTATCTTAAGATTTTCTAATTGGAGTTCAGATAAAAGAAAAATACCTACTAAATCAGTAGCCTGTGCAGAATCTGGTGCTCCCATAGGTATATCAAAACAATCTCTAGTATCATTCCTAGCCCATAATTATTTTTATATTTAATTAGCGATTTCCTAGCCATTTAAATACATTAACTTCTTCCCGTGACATACCCACTTTATTCATTGCGAAAATAAGCGCTTTATTAAACACAATTTCATTAATAGAAGAATAATAATTATCTATATCTATTTGAATAAATTATAAACGATTTTTATCTTTAATTTATTAAACCATTTCAATGTATTATTATTACTAAACCATAATTTTAAATAATTAAGTTTATTTAACTTATCAATATATTTATCTAAAATAAATTTACTTAATTTACCTAGGTCCGATTTACATGGGCAAATTAATCTAACTTTAGGGTCTGAATAAAAAATTATCTTTATGGTTTTTAAGAGTAATTCTGGGGTGCAAAGGTACATAAGGTTCAGTTTTATTATCCAACTCATATTTTAACATTACTACTTTAGAGGCCTTATTAATATTATAAAGAATATCATCTGGAACAATTTTATATTTTTTAATTATTTCTTTCCCTAATAGTTTATCATATAATTTAACATCTAATTTATATAAGTTCCTTTTTTTATCAGATTGTACTATAATACCATCCATATTTCTCATATCTTTAATTTTAATTGCTAAATTCCTTAAATATTCATTATTTCTATTTGGGTATTTATGGAATTCAATATTTTTTACCACCTTCCATATACTATCTTCAAGTAATTGTAATTCTTTATTAATGGAGGTTCCTTTCTAGATTTAAATTTAGAGGTAAAATTATCATTCCTACTATCAATATCATTAAATAAATAAAAATTATAGTAAAAAGCTTTCCATTTAATTCTAGAAATAAAATCTTTAACATTATTAACAAGTTTCAAGATAAATTCCTTTCTAGAAGGAATAGGAATATCTTTCAAAGATGAATCCCAAAACAGCGGTTCTATCTTACCTGTAAAATCCATAATTTACGAAATTGAGGTATTACACTCAATATACAAAATTATCAATATTATATAAATAATAAATATTAGGGAATAAATCCAAATTTACAGGGAAAAAAATCAGATTTAGGATTAAATCCAATTTTATAGTAAAATATTATAAAATATTATTAGAGACAAAACCACTATTTTGCAAAACAAACAAGGAATACTTAATCAATACATAAAATTTTAATAAATAGTCAAAAAACCGCCACTACAATCGTTTCTTGTCTTGATCGACAATCTTCAGGTGGACTTCCAATCTAAAAAATCAATATTTTAAAATATAAAAATAATAATTTTAAAATAATTAAAGTATGAATGAATATAAGTATATAATCCATATATAACCTATATATAATCCATATATAATCATATAACAATATAAAATATAAAAAAAAAAAAAACCTATCAACATTAAATATAAAATATAAAATATAAAATATAAAATATAATATATAAAACAAAACAAAAAAATAATAATAATATAATAATAAACTATATATACACCCATACACATATACCTAATTATATATAACCATATCTAACTACATACACTAAATCACACACCTATATATATATCCCTATACATACACATAAACGTCTAGGCAACTATAAATAAATAAAATAGCTAAATACTTCAACACAATACGTATTCATACTCCCACACACACACACATACAACCCACATTCACGCTCTAGAAAACGGACATCACTCAAAACTATGAACGGAGAAATGGAATAAATGGAATTAAAAATTATATTCACTTGGTAAAACGAACACTACTTAAAAATTATGAATGAAACAATGCAATAAAACAACAGACATCGCAAATAGACACAAATTACTACGAATTCCTTAACAAACCTACCATGATAAACCAAAACTCATAAAAACATATAATGATAAAATCTCCCTTTACTAAACTCTATAACAAACCTATATAGCAATCCCCCTAACCTAAACATTCACACACAAATACACACACGTAAACCACACACCCACGACATATACAAATACCCACACCACTTACACATACCAATACATACATATAAACCTCAACATATACTCCAAAAACCCACTCAAACCCACACAGACAAATAAACACAAAAATTATGAATGGATTCTTTTATAAAACTACCATGATAAGCTAAAACTCACAAAACAGAAATGATAAAACCTCCCTTTACTAAACACTATAACATACTTATATAGCAATCCCTTTAACCTATACATTCACACACAAAAAA
This sequence comes from Octopus sinensis, assembly GCF_006345805.1. Classification (NCBI taxonomy): domain Eukaryota; kingdom Metazoa; phylum Mollusca; class Cephalopoda; order Octopoda; family Octopodidae; genus Octopus; species Octopus sinensis. Next base: position 43,860,662 of record NC_043000.1, read on the forward strand.
CACACACGTAAACCACACACCCATAACAAATACAAACACCACCCACACCCACACACACACACACAAGTACATATAAGCCTCAACATATACACCAAACAAAATTACTTTACCAAGGAACTTAACATATGTATAAAAAGTATAACCGCTCTGGAACGAACATCTCTAAATTAATGAATGGAGAAATGGAATAAATGGAATTAAAAATAATATTCACGTGGCAAAACGAACACCACTCAAAAATTATGAATGAAACAATGTAATAAAACAACCAACATCGAAAATAGACAAATTACCACGATTCCCTAAAAAAACATGATAAACCAAAACTCTTAAAAACATATAACGATAAAATTTCCCTTTGCTAAACTCTATAACAAATCTATATAGTAATCCCCCTAACCTAAACATTCACACACAAATACACACACGTAAACCACAGACCCACGACTTATACACATACCTATACTAACTTATAACCTCATATACACCAAAACCCACTCCCTCCCCCACAGACAAATTAACACATACATCCCAAAACCTAAATAACAAACCCATATACACATTCACACACAAACACACACACACGCAAAACACACACATACAACAGATACATATACTCCCTCACATATACGCATATACATACTCACTAAACTCGATATATACAACAATATTTACACACCCACACTCATACAGATAAATAAATTATACAACTAAAAGCTCACACACAATCTCATATACATAAACACTCCTATGAAAACAACATTAAATACATCGTAATTAACCAGAATATCAAAAATAACAATATGACATAAGGATAAATAAAATACATACTTACAAGTCAGTTTCAAATTATGAAGTGAAATTAAATTCTTAGCCGTTAAAAAAATCAAACCAAAATTACGTTACCATAGAAATAACTTATGTAAAAAAAAAAGAAAACGCGCCATGGAAAGTAAACGTCATTTAAATTATGAATGGAGAAATAGAATAAATGGAACTAAAAACTATATCCACGTGGCAAACCAACACTACTTAAAAAAAATTTATTATGAATGGATTCTTTAAAAAACTACCATGAAAAATCATTATATACATTTATGAGCTTTAGCTCACCTTAGCAGCTCTAACAAACAACTTGCAGTAACCCAAACCCATTCTCTATGCCTACCTCACTACTACACTATTCCATTCACAATTCCAAGCAACGCTAGTCCACCACCCGCTTATTCACGTGGCAAAACGAACACCACTCAAAAATTATGAATGAAACAATGTAATAAAACAACCAACATCGAAAATAGACAAATTACCACGAATTCCCTAAAAAAAAAACCATGATAAACCAAAACTCATAAAAACATATAACGATAAAATCTCCCTTTGCTAAACTCTATAACAAACCTATATAGCAATCCCCCTAACCTAAACATTCACACACAAAAACACACACGTAAACCACAGACCCACGACTTATACACATACCTATACTAACTTATAAACCTCAATATACACCAAAACCCACTCCCTCCCCACACAGACAAATTAACACATACATCCCAAAACCTAAATAACAAACCCATATACACATTCACACACAAACACACACACGCAAAACACACACACACAACAGATACATATACACCCTCACATATACGCATATACATACTTCCATTTCTCCATTCATTAATTTAGAGATGTTCGTTTCCAGAGCGGTTATACTTTTTATACATATCTTAAGTTCCTTGGTGAAGTAATTTTGGTTGGTGTATATGTTGAGGCTTATATGTACTTGTGGGTGTGTGTGAGTGGGGTGAGTGTTTGTATTTGTTATGGGTGTGTGGTTTACGTGTGTGTTTTTGTGTGTGAATGTATAGGTTAAAGGGATTGCTATATAAGTATGTTATAGTGTTTAGTAAAGGGAGGTTTTATCATTTCTGTTTTGTGAGTTTTAGCTTATCATGGTAGTTTTATAAAAGAATCCATTCATAATTTTTGTGTTTATTTGTCTGTGTGGGGTTGAGTGGGTTTTTGGAGTATAATTTGAGGTTTATATGTATGTATTGGTATGTGTAAGTGGTGTGGGTATTTGTATATGTCGTGGGTGTGTGGTTTACGTGTGTGTATTTGTGTGTGAATGTTTAGGTTAGGGGGATTGCTATATAGGTTTGTTATAGAGTTTAGTAAAGGGAGATTTTATCATTATATGTTTTTATGAGTTTTGGTTTATCATGGTAGGTTTGTTAAGGAATTCGTAGTAATTTGTGTCTATTTGCGATGTCTGTTGTTTTATTGCATTGTTTCATTCATAATTTTAAGTAGTGTTCGTTTTACCAAGTGAATATAATTTTTAATTCCATTTATTCCATTTCTCCGTTCATAGTTTTGAGTGATGTCCGTTTTCTAGAGCGTGAAGTGTGTGGGTGTATGTGTGTGTGTGTGTGTGGGAGTATGAATAAGTATTGTGTTGAAGTATTTAGCTATTTTATTTATTTATAGTTGCCTAGACGTTTTTATGTGTATGTATAGTGATATATATATAGGTGTGTGATTTAGTGTATGTAGTTAGATAATGGTTATATATAATAGGTATATGTGTATGGGTGTATATATAGTTATTATTATATTATTATTATTTTTTTGTTTTGTTTTATATATTATATTTTATATTTTATATTTTATATTTTATATTTAATTGTTGATAGGTTTTTTTTAGTTTATATATTGTTTATATATTGATTATATATGGATTATATATAGGTTATATATGGATTATATACTTATATTTCATTCATACTTTAATTATTTTAAAATTATTATTTTTATATTTTAAAATATTGATTTTTTAGATTGGAAGTCCACCTGAAGATTGTCGATCAAGACAAGAAACGATTGTAGTGGCGGTTTTTTTGACTATTTATTAAAATTTTATGTATTGATTAAGTATTTCCTTGTTTGTTTTGCAAAATAGTGGTTTTGTCTCTAATAATATTTTATATACATATATATATATACATTGAGTAGCCTGTTGTTGACTTGTAATTTTTGCAATAGAATATCTATTTAATAATTTATTTTTTTAATCTCAAGTGATGCCATGTCTTCCCAAATAGATGAGGACAGACTTGTACAATATTTTTGCTAAAAAGTTTTGTTTAGGATTTTCTCCTTAAATAATTTACATGACTCTTCTTCAATTTCAGTTGACTTGATTCATTAATACTAATTAAAACTTCAGAACTTCTTACAACACCCCTTGTCGTAAATTTTTGCTTTTATTCTATTCCATGAAAATTTTATAATTTTCTAGAACTTTTGTGGAAGGAATAATTACCAAAATTGGATTCAGCATGAAAATATACCAAATTTTAAAATTTTCAAAATTTTAGAATTTCAAAGTTTGTGACAGCAAGAGAAAAGACCCGAGAGAGGTACATAATAATACGACACCACACACACACGCACATACACACACGCACACACTCACACATACGTACAAACACACACATACCAAAGCCCACAGACCCTGGTAATCAGGTGATTAAGTTATACCCAAACTATTTCTCCTTGCGATGCACTATTCGAGAATGGAAACCGTTTTCCTCTAGCACGCAACGTTTCAGAGCCGTTCACTGATATACACACATATACTTTCATTCATTTTTAATTCGTATGTTAGTATGTCTGTATGCATGTATATGTGGGTGCCTGTGTGTAAGTGTATGTTAGTATGTCTGTGTACGTGTGAATGTTTCTTCGTGATGGACAGAAGAAAGGCTGCATAAGACCAACAGTAGTCAACTTAGCCGACCGCACTCTACTTTAAGTTACATATACCTCACACATACATTCCTTAAACTTCTTTGAAAAGTCTGTTGGTATATTTATGAATCTATATATATATATATACGTGTACATTGTCCAACGTAATATATTTCCACCTTACTTCAATCCTCGTCCGCATCTTGTACAATTCCAAATGCAAATTCTACCATGCGATATCTGTCTATCTATCTATCTATCTATCTATCTATCTATCTATCTATCTATCTATCTAACTATCCATCTCTCTCTCTCTCTCTCTCTCTCTCTATATATATATATATATATATATATATACATATATATATATATATATTATATATAATTATATATATATATAGAAACACAGATGTATAAATATATATATATATATAATATATATATATATATATCTGTGTGTGCGTATATATATATTATATATATATATATATATATATATATCTGTGTTGTGTATATATATATATGTATATAATATATATATATATATATATATATATATATATAATATATATATACAATCAAAGCAATTAAGATTCAAGTCAATTCCAATGAATTTACTTGAATGTGGTACTTAAATTAGATGAGTGGGGTGGGGTGGTGTTTGTATTTGTTATGGGTGTGTGGTTTACGTGTGTGCTTTTGTGTGTGAATGTATAGGTTAAAGGGATTGCTATATAAGTATGTTATAGTGTTTAGTAAAGGGAGGTTTTATCATTTCTGTTTGGGAGTTTTAGCTTAATCATGGTAGTTTTATAAAAGAATCCATTCATAATTTTTGTGTTTATTTGTCTGTGTGGGGTTGAGTGGATTTTTGGAGTATATGTTGAGGTTTATATGTATGTATTGGTATGTGTAAGTGGTGTGGGTATTTGTATATGTCGTGGGTGTGTGGTTTACGTGTGTGTATTTGTGTGTGAATGTTTAGGTTAGGGGGATTGCTATATAGGTTTGTTATAGAGTTTAGTAAAGGGAGATTTTATCATTATATGTTTTTATGAGTTTTGGTTTATCATGGTAGGTTTGTTAAGGAATTCGTAGTAATTTGTGTCTATTTGCGATGTCTGTTCTTTTATTGCATTGTTTCATTCATAATTTTTAAGTAGTGTCCGTTTTACCAAGTGAATATAATTTTTAATTCCATTTATTCCATTTCTCCGTTCATAGTTTTGAGTGATGTCCGTTTTCTAGAGCGTGAATGTGGGTTCTATATGTGTGTGTGTGTGGGAGTATGAATAAGTATTGTGTTGAAGTATTTAGCTATTTTATTTATTTATAGTTGCCTAGACGTTTTTATGTGTATGTATATTGATATATATATAGGTGTGTGATTTAGTGTATGTAGTTAGATATGGTTATATATAATTAGGTATATGTGTATGGGTGTATATATAGTTTATTATTATATTATTATTATTTTTTTGTTTTGTTTTATATATTATATTTTATATTTTATATTTTATATTTTATATTTAATTGTTGATAGGTTTTTTTTAGTTTATATATTGTTTATATATTGATTATATATGGATTATATATAGGTTATATATGGATTATATACTTATATTTCATTCATACTTTAATTATTTTAAAATTATTATTTTTATATTTTAAAATATTGATTTTTTAGATTGGAAGTCCACCTGAAGATTGTCGATCAAGACAAGAAACGATTGTAGTGGCGGTTTTTTTTGACTATTTATTAAAATTTTATGTATTGATTAAGTATTTCCTTGTTTGTTTTGCAAAATAGTGGTTTTGTCTCTAATAATATTTTATAATATTTTACTATAAAATTGGATTTAATCCTAAATCTGATTTTTTTCCCTGTTAATTTGGATTTATTCCTAATATTTATTATTTATATATATATATATATATATATATATATATATATATATATATATATATATATATATATATTATATATATATATATATATATATATATATATATATATATGTAAGAATTAGCACTTCCTTCTCTAAGCTTGGATTCGAAATCAAATCCAAGAATCATTGGTCGGCAAATACCAATGCACAAAAAGGCGCCAAATCAGAATCTCTTTGTTCTGACAAAAAATGATGGATCGTCTCCCTTCGACCTCTGACCTGAGCAGGACAGGCGAAGTTTAACGGAACGACCAGCGACCTACTTTAACGATAACTCTCTTGCAATATATCTATTTTTCTGGCTATTTGAGATTTTATAAATAGAACGGAGAAATAGGTATCTGCAGAGAACCAGAACCAACGCTTAAGAGAACGTCACGCATTTATGGAGACGACGAGAGAATACTCATAAAAGGTGACTGTCCTGCATGATTTACTCACACACACACACACACCATCAAACATATTCTTCTTTAATATGTACCATGTATTATGCATTCTTTAATATGTATTATTTGCAAGCATTATTTAATATGCATTTTTGTACAAGCGATGTGTAGCATTGCTTACAAATTGATGTAGTGAAAATAAATCTTTAATTTATTACAACACAACTTATATATTTATTAATACATCCACACATCCACTACATTTGGTGACCCCGTAAAACGAATCGCGCCTTCCCCAAAAAATACTTCACCAGCTTCTGATATCGGAAGAATTGGGTGACAAAACGCCGTCCCAGCTTCTTCGGAGAATGAAACAGCTTCTCGGAGATGAGACGCTCCCAGAAAAAAATTTCAAGCAACTTTTTCTCCAGCGTCTGCCCTCCAATACCCAGGTTGTTCTCGCGTCTACCAGAGAAAACACATCCCTTGAAGAACTGGCGGAGCTAGCTGACAAAATAGCCGAAGTACCGCACAGATATCCAACGGTATCGGCGGTGACGCCAGCCGCTCCCAGTACCAATCCTTTCCGTGCACAAACCAGTTCTTCCGAGATTTCGGATTTGCGTGCAAGCTGCGCAAATACAAATCCTCACAGCCCAAATACAAGCCCTAAAGTTTAGTCCCCAGCGTCGAAGCACCAGCCGATCTCGACGAGATGGCAGACGGTCCGGAAGCCCCAGTGCTACCCGCAACTCACATGACACGTGTTGGTACCACCGAACATTCGGAACACGGGCACAAAAATGTACGGTACCGTGCTCGTTTTCCTCACCCAGTTCGGGAAACGGCACAGCCAGGAATTGAACGCGACGGAAGTTCCTGGTTCGCACCCACACAGTCGCCTGTTTTTCGTTTGCGATCGTGTAACAGGCACGCGTTTCCTGGTTGACACAGGTGCGGAAGTCAGCATCATCCCAGTCTCCAACACTTCTGGAAAAAGAAAAGAGACATCAGTCTGTCTTCAGGCAGTCAACCATTCACCCATTCCAACCTACGGTGAACAGTCCCTAACATTGAACATAGGACTACGCCGCACATTTCAGTGGGTATTCGTCGTCGCTAAACTGCCGACCCCTATCTTAGGAGCCGATTTCCTGCATCATTTAGGTCTCCTGGTAGACATAAAGAACAGACGACTTGTCGACACCACCACCAAGCTTACTGTGCGCGGTATAGCCGCTCGAATGGACACAGTCAGTCCAACTGTAATGCTTACGACAACGACTCGTCACAGTTCCATCCTGAATGAATATCCAGATTTCGCGCGACCAGTTTTTCATAACCAGCCGATAAAACACGACGTTACCCACCACATCAAAACCAGCGGTCCACCTGTTGCTGCAAGGCCCAGAAGGTTACCACCTGATCGTCTCCAGGCCGTCAACCGGAAATTCCAGCACATGCTCGACCTCGGAATCATCCGCGTTTCCAGCAGCAACTGGTCCTCGCCGATACACTGCGTCCCAAAAAAATCATCGACCGATTGGCTGGTTTGCGGCGATTATCGATCACTGAATAAAAGCACTATCAGTGATGCCTATCCGGTGCCTTTTCTTCAGGACTTTTCGAGCTCGCTGCATGGAGCTCGCATCTTTTCAAAAATCGACCTGGTGCGAGCATACAACCAAATCCCAGTCGAACCTGCAGACCTCTCAAAGACAGAACCTGGAAAAATGCAGATATAGCTCTGACCGAAGATCAACTCGTTTCTTTCGCTGCCCTGAAAAAAGCGTTATCTAGCGCTACCATGTTGGTTTATCCAAAACCAGACGCCCCACGATGTTTACTCGTTGATGCATCCGATTCCGGAATCGGAGGTGTGCTACAACAGATTGTTGACGGTATATGGCAACCGTTGTCTTTCTTTTCTAAGCGGTTAAAACCCGCGGAAACCAAATACAGCACATTCAGTCGGGAATTATTAGCGGCATACCTGGCCGTTAAGCATTTCCGTCATATGCTAGAAGGTACAAATTTTGCCATATACACCGACCACAAGCCATTAGTATACGCATTTAACACCAAACCGGATCGACATTCGCCGAGAGAAATCCGCCACCTCGACTTCATATCGCAGTACACGACGGATATACGCCACATCAAAGGGACGACCAACGTGGCAGCCGATGGACTTTCACGTGCGCAAATCAATGCTATCCACACCACGTCTACAATTGATCTGGCACGTATAGCAGCTGACCAGGAGAATGACGAAGAACTTCTAAAGCTCCGGAATTCGTCATCTCTGAAATTTCAGCATGTTCCGCCACCATCATCCACAGCCCATATTTGGTGTGATATTTCCACTGGTTACCAACGCCCTTATGTACCACAGAAATATCGTCGAGAAGTTTTCTCCGCTCTGCATTCTCTGTCACATCCTGGTATTCGCTCCACTCAAAAGCTGATATCGACCCGTTTTGTGTGGACCAGTATCAACAAGGACATCAGAGAATGGACCAAGTGCTGTGTTGCGTGCCAAAAAGCGAAAATCCACCGGCACATAAAATCAACAATCGGTTCATTTTCGCAGCCCGACGCACGATTTCAGCACGTTCACATTGATATCGTTGGACCCCTGCCACCTTCGCAGAACTATTCATATTTGCTAACTTGCGTAGATAGGTTCTCGCGATTGCCCGAAGCCTGGCCCTTATCTGATATATCAGCCGAAACGGTCGCTAAAACGCTGATATCACAATGGGTTTCGCGTTTTGGCACACCCGCAACAATTACCACCGACAGAGGACGTCAGTTCGATTCCCACCTTTTCACCGAGCTGACTCGTCTCCTCGAGTGTAAACACACCCACACTACAGCTTACCACCCTGCAGCAAATGGCATGGTCGAACGCTTTCACCACCAACTCAAGGCATCTATAAAAGCAGCTCCAGACAGTGCTCACTGGTTGGAACATCTCCCTCTCATCCTCCTTGGAATTCGATCCACGATTAAGGAAGAACTGGGATATACTCCGGCCGAACTCGTTTATGGCACAACACTCACCTTACCTGGGCAGATGATCGAACCTGTTTCACAAAACTTCCCTGACCCACAACAATATGTGCACCGATTACGGACATCCATGTCGCAGTTATCACCTTCAGGCCCCAGACAACAGAACGTCGTTTCACGTGTCCCAAAAGATATCAACACATGGACTCATGTCTTCGTGAGGAATGATGGGATACCCCCTCAACTTCGACCACCATATTCCGGGCCCTACAAGGTCATCAAAAGAGAACCCAAGTATTTCGACCTCGATATTGGAGGTAAACGAAATACGGTCTCGATTGATCGTTTACAAAAAGCTTTCATCGAGGAGGACTTACATTCAGTCCCCTCTTTTCCTCAAACAGGCGCGGCAACTCCAGCGAACACCACAGATTCTGCACAACCCCGACATACCAAATCAGGAAGAACAGTTCGATGGCCAGCAAGGTTTGTGCAAGTTTTTCGGGTAAGTTCTGAACTCCTAACGAATCCATCTTCCTAATGAACACATAACTGCATCACCCACCCAGAGAAATCAAAGAACATTTGTGTACGTAAAGAAAAAAAAATGAAAACAAAAACTGTCTGTATGAACTTTTACGGAACATTTCAAAATCGAACTTTGCCGATGAACATTTCTTTCATTTTTGCATGTACATATGTTTTGTTTTCTCTTCAAAATGTTTTGTTTTCTCATAAGTATATTTTTGCTAACTGTATATCCACACAAATTTACAAATCTTGTTCTCATGCGTGCTATCACTCGATTTTTTTTTCGCCACTGAAAGATTCCTTGTCTCTATTAGACCTCTTGTAGGTCGAGTAATCAATAGACGCACATCTCTTTCAACGCGCCAACATAATTCTGCCTGGGCACATATACATATTGCCCACCATATAGCACATACAAATTGTAAACCTTTCATGCATATTTTTATCGTTCAATGTGTAAAAAAAATTTTTTTTATGCATGCACACAATAAAAAAAAAAAAATAAATAATAATAATACATTTCAAATATCGTTCGATCTCTGTGGCTTTCTCCCTTCGACCTCTGACCTGAGCAGGTCAGGCGAAGTTTAACGGAACGACCAGCGACCTACTTTAACGATAACTCTCTTGCGATATATCTATTTTTCTGGCTATTTGAGATTTTATAAATGGAACGGAGAAATAGGTATCTGCAGAGAACCAGAACCAACGCTTAAGAGAACGCCACGCATTTATGGAGACGACGAGAGAATATTCATAAAAGGTAACTGTCCTGCATGATTTACTCACACACACACACCATCAAACGTATTCTTCTTTAATATGTACGTTGTATTATGCATTCTTTAATATGTATTATTTGCAGGCATTATTTAATATGCATTTTTGTACAAGCGATGTGTAGCATTGCTTACAAATTGATGTAGAGAAAATAAATCTTTAATTTATTACAAAACAACTTATGTATTTATTAATACATCCACACATCCACTACATATATATATGCGTACGCTCACACACTGACACACACACACACACACACACACATATATATATATATATACATACATATGCACACTCACATTTACATGAATGCTAATATTTGTATACGTGTGTGTGTGTGTGTGCATGAGTGAGTCTATGTGCGTGTGTCTGTGTGTCTCCATTTCTCTGTATTTGCGTATACAGGAATATAGGTTTTAGCGTCTCTCCGCATGTATTTAACAAGTGCAACAATTTATTTGGAGATCACGGTTCAATCCTACGATATACTAAATGTTTTGTTTCTTTTCTGTAGTTTCAAATAAACTGGATGGACATTCATACAAATTTCGAGTATTGTAAATCTGTGGGGGAACACGCATAACAACATAGGCACACTCAAGCGGATAATTACGCATGAAGAAGTTACTAACGCGGGTCTATTTGAAAGTCATTTGGAATATACCTCATTTACAAGAGATAGGAAGAAACGTCAAAAATGAGTTTGCCAACAATTGAACACTTTTAATTACCACTACTGATCAAGATACCGCTTTAGGACACAAAATTCTGATAGGATCTTAAAGGTTATAGATCATAAAATTTACAATGATACAAACTCTATTAAATGCCTCTATCGGACATAATTATTTCTTATCTTCTCCAATATATTGCTGACCTTTTGGTGAGCTCCATTTATGATGTGTTAGATATATGTTGCCTTTAATTATCCTTGCTGTAATTACTATTGTTGATAGATATAATGAAAGAACTATGATGTTTTCCGATTACATATGTACTATCTACATGCGTATGTGTATATGTAAATACGCACAGGCTCACACTGGCAAACGTATATGTACGTTTTATGTACGCCATATATACATGTACAGACAAACTCATAATTACGGATACGTATGCGCATGTTGGCAGGAATTATTTTCCTTATCCGTGTGTATATTTGGCTTTCCTTACGGACACATGATTTAGCTTTTGGCACTAATTTGCAAGTTGATTTATAGAATCATTCCTGGCAAAACTTAGACGTCCCGAAACTTTATGAAATTTGCACACACACGAAACATACACACGCATACACACACACACGCACGCACAAATTCACATATGTATATACAAAGAGATGGAGAGAGTGAATGAGTGAGAGAATGAGAGAAAGAGAGAGAGAGAGACAGACAAACAGAGACAGACAGACAGAGGTACTCATGTACAATTGTATTGAACATTTCGTGTGAATTCGAACATGGCAAGATTTTCTGCTGGCGGAACTACTCCCAGAAGAAAATTCGGAACGTTATCACATGTACGAATACACTCAAATCTTTTAAATTATAAGAATGCTTCTTTGAACGGTGCCTTGCGTAAGATGATTTCAGTATATATATATATATATATATATATATATATATATATATATATATATATATATATATATATATATATATAGAGAGAGAGAGAGAGAGAGAGAGAGAGATAGATATAGATATATATATATATTATATTTGTTCCAGTCAGTTGAGTGCGGCCATGAGAGAGCATCGCCTTTTTTTTAGTCGAGCAAATCTACCCCAGGACCCATTGTTTGTAAGCCTAGTAATTATTCTATCGGTCTCTTTTGCTGAACAGCTAATTAATGGGGACGTGTACACACCAACACACACACATCACACACTAACACACCAACACACACATCAACACACACATCACACACATCACACACATCACAGACACACACACACACATATATATACGACAGGCCTCTTTCAGTTTCCGTCTACCAAGTCCACTCACAAGACTTTGGTCGGCCCCAGGCTATAGTAGAATGCACTTGCCCAAGGTATATTCAACTATGTGTATTCGGGACTGAACCCGAAACTATGTGATTGGGAATGAAGCTCTCTCACTGAAACACGCATATATATATATATAAACAAAGCACGAGGGAGATATATACAATGATTGTTAAAATGTATACTGTATATTATTTCAATTCTTTTTAAAACTATATATGCTGTTTCATTAAATTGCTGAAACTGAGTCTGAGTGACGACTGAATATAATGCACACCTGAAGAAAGAAACATTCCAGGAGTGAATTCCTATTGATAGAAGGAAGATTCACCCTGCATTATAAATAAATTAAGGCTGGAGCGTAGGGTGTTCAGGAGCTGCATGCACTCCGCTAAATGTTCGACCGGTGTGAACAAGGGGAGATAATAAACGATTTTTTTCATTTGGTGCTCTTTTTCTATTATCTCCCCTTGTTCAGACCAGTCGACGTAACGGAGTATCTTTTGGAAGAAGCTATTGCAGTGTTCATGAGTTATTTCATCGAACTTTTGGTGGGCTCTACTGGATGAGTTAGATAAGGAAGACTTGTATTCCCTTACTGCTGATGTAGTTTAACGTTTTTTTTTTCCAAGACTTGAGCACCAATTGAAAAATTCAAATTTGATTGCAAAGAATTGAAATTTGATTGCAAAGAATTCAAATTTGATGGCAAAGAATCCAAACTAGATCGAAAACATCTATCAGTTGAACGACCTAAACAATTAATGCTACTTTCGTCAGACCCATTTGTTATTGGGATTGTTTAGTTTCCAGCTAGCAAATCAACTCACAAGAATTCGCTCGGCTAGAGGTTGTTGCATGTCGCACTCTGTGGGTTTGGACGCTGCACGATCTGGTTGGGATGCAATCTTCTAACATAATAGACACGTCTGCCTGTATGCGTAACGGAGGGGCACACTTCTGCATAGATACATAAACACGCTAACGTTGGTTTCGATCTTCGTTTCTAGGCCAGATATTTCGTGGAAATTGGGTAAGTCGATTACATCGACCCCAGTACTCAACTGATGTCTATTTAACCGACCGCGAAATGTAATGTCGATCTGGGAGGAATTGGAACTGAGAACATAACGTCGGAAGGAAGGCTAATAAGCATTTTTCCGGCGAGATAACAATTCTGCCAGCTCACAGTGTTATAGATGCACTAGTAATAACACTTAGTTGTGTATGAAGTCATACATGAATGCAGTTTGAGTTATAACTGCAGGATTACTGCGTCACATTTCCTAAGGTAATTCTTTGTTAATCTTAAAGAATAATTTGAAATTGACTTCCGTGTTTCGGTGTTTATCTGTATCTTGCGTGTTTGTTTATGCATATTGATACTGGCACAAACTTTTAATATAAGTAAGTGCATGTACTTATATGTAGTAGCAGGTATATATGCGAAATTAAATATGCTTCTTTACGCAGCGTTCCGGTGCACAATATGATGAAACATCAGATATTGAATATAAGATGTGCAGACAAGTATATTAATATAGGGTATATGAAATACGGGAATGAACGCGATGGCGTTCCAGCTTGCAGCTGGAAAGAATGGGAGATTCTGGGGTTATTCATGTCGACCAATTCATATCTGCATATAGTTTTAGGTGGCATATTTTTCCACTGTCTGGTAGTTTAGATACGTCACCCCTTAATAAAGTAATTGATACATTTGTAGAAAACTTTATACCGTTTCAAATATTATTTCCTTCTTGGATATTTCAAGTTTCTCGAAACCTTTGTCGATCACAATTCATAGTTGTTATGCATATGTTGTTTATAGTCCTCATTTTGCTTTCTACAACCTTTTCTGTTTTTCCCCATAATATATACTTCTCTAACTTTTGGTAAATGCTTTCCTGCATAGATATGTGTTGTTTGTTCTATACGAAGGCATTTTGACACTTTTTATAATATGACGGCATGAGGAAAACTTCTCTTTTTTAGTCTATTCTTTAGTTCTAAAAACTCAGATTGATTACTCTTTTACTCTTTTACTTGTTTCAGTTATTTGACTGCGGCCATGCTGGAGCACCGCCTTTAGTCGAGCAAATCGACCCCGAGACTTATTCTTATTCTATCCAGTACTTATTCTATCATTCTCTTTTGCCGAACCGCTAAGTGACAGGGACGTAAACGCACCAGCATCGGTTGTCAAGCAATGCTAGGGAGACAAACACAGACACACAAACACACACATACATATACATATATATACATATATACGACAGGCTTCTTTCAGTTTCCGTCTACCAAATCCACGCACAAGGCATTGGTCGTCCCGGGGCTATAGCAGAAGACACTTGCCCAAGATGCCACGCAGTGGGACTGAACCCTGAACCATGTGGTTGGTTAGCAAGCTACTTTATTTCATAACATTTTCCATAAAGGCAGTACATAGAGTAAGTTAGCTTTGCGGGCTGGACGAGGACATTAATGAAGTGAATGATAATGAAAGAAAGATGATGGGGATGGGAGAAGACAAGAAGCGCCCGCCGACTTCTGCTTCTGCAAAACATTGTTCTTTTTAAAAACAAACACAAAACGAGGTATTAAACGTCTTACAATTTTTTCAATTTTTGGACTTAGCAGTCCATTACTAATAACAACATAGTTCAATAATTACATATATAAATACAATACACAAAGCTCCTCCTCCCAGACCTGGATTACACTTCCCTTAGGAATGTGCCAGCTCTAGGTCGGGGCCCCTCAAGTCGTATCACAATTTGACTCGTCCTAGAAATAACTTGTGCCCGCGCCCTCCACCATCCACCACGCCTCCCTCAGAACGTAATCGAGTTCCGAGTTAGCGTCGCCCGGGACCAAGCTATAATCCTCATTGAGCTCCTTCAGCCCAAGCGTCACGTCGAACTCCACGGCCTCCACAGCTAGCTACGGAGGCCATTCGGGGTCCTGTGTGAAGGCTAAAGGTGCTCCCTTGTGGTGCTTTTCCATCACCTTTTCAATTTCTCCGCCTCTATAGAAGAGGATCAATACGTTCAATTCTTTCGTTGGCGGCACAGTTCCCACCAACGGTATTTCTTTTCCTGTCGGTGGCACAACCCCAACCGACGTAGTTCCGGGACATTCCGGTGCTATGTCACCGACAGCCGGTAATGTCCCGTTTC
Source organism: Octopus sinensis (assembly GCF_006345805.1). Classification (NCBI taxonomy): domain Eukaryota; kingdom Metazoa; phylum Mollusca; class Cephalopoda; order Octopoda; family Octopodidae; genus Octopus; species Octopus sinensis. Next base: position 43,876,273 of record NC_043000.1, read on the forward strand.
TCTTCCCCTTTTTCTTTTTTTCTTTTCAACTGAAGGTGCGTCTCCTCCGTGGCCGGAAGATTCGCCTTTCCCTCCTCATCCCTAGTATCCTTTGGTGAGCACCCATTGTGGCTCACCTACCTCTTTCGGCCTCTGTTTGAGGAGTCCTCTGCTTCCTCGGCCGTTATCATTCCCTCTTCTACAAGGGTTTTACTTAACTGTTCCGGGATCCTATTTTGTTCACGGGGACAGTTCTTTATGTGGCCGGACTCCAAGCACCGATGACACTTAGGGGGGGCGACCCTCAAGCATCACCGGGTACCTGCACCTGGCCATTTTCAAAAAATCTGGAAGAACCAGATTGGCTGAATGGGTCCAAAGGGTCAAAATTGCTTTTGACCCAACCCAAGCAGCCGCAGGAAGAACTTTTACATTAAGGAGCTTATTTTTGCTGCTACCCAGATCCCGGCGGATAGTCTCCTCTATCCACTCGGGTTCTATCCCGGGTGGCAGCCCGCAAATCCTAGCTTTCGCCAGTCTCTTTTTTTGGTACGTGGGCAGGAATAAAATTTCCTTACCCTCCAGGGGTTTGCTAGCAAATTTGCAAGCCTCTTCAGGGGTGTCAAATAGCAACTATACCGTTGCATATTTGACACCCCTGGAAATGAATTTAATTGTTGGCAAATACTCTGCCAACTCCTTTTCAATTGCCGTCCTTTCGAATAGGGCGATGGTGTCGAGTGCCTTGGAGTAGGTTCTCAACACCACCGTCCTATCTTCACGGTCTTTTAACCACTTTTTAGGCGGTATGATCTCCAATTCCAAAATTTTGTTATTTTTCATTGCCATGTTTTTTTTTGTTTTTTTGTTTTTTTAAATATATTCAAATTAAACTTAGCAAGCGAGAAGAAAAAAGTTCAAAAGTCCAAATAAAATTTCATAGATTTTTGTAAAAACAAAAAGGAGAAAGCACAACAGAAGGGAAGAAATCAACGGAAAGTCGCAATAAACAAAAAAAAAACAAAAGGGGGAGTTAAATGAAGTTCAAAATAAAGTTGATAAACAGAAAAAACACAGCAAAAATCTTCTGGCCTTACGGTACTCCCGGCCTGAGTTGAAACTGGAACGCCGCAACTGTAACACAACCTCCACAAAAATGGGTCCGAAAGGTAATCCAATAGTGACTTATTTTTATAATTTTCTTGCGAAGTACTCTGACAAGGGAATAAATTCAACAAACCCAAACACAGCACAGTAACTGTATTGGGTTCCGAGGATACGCCCCTCCACTGTTTTTTTTCAATAAACACAAAAACGGCAGCCGCCGAGAGAAGGCGAAATTGTCTCAGAGTTGGACACAACTTACTGAAATAATAATTGGCACGTAATAAATTATGCCCAACTCACAATAAACAAAATCACTCACCTCGACAACTTTCCGTTTTTGGTCTTTTTTTCTATAATTGGACGGAGCTGGTTACTCACGTCAACTCTGGCTCAACAGGAAGCAACTGACTAACTGCGCATGTGTGTTAGCAAGCAACTTACCACACTGCCACTTCTGCGCCTATAATTAATTCATATTTTTGTCATATTCATCACTTGTTCTCATATTGATTCTTTTCTTTCAATTTGTTGTAATCAAATGATTCAGAGAAAGAAAATATATGACTATATATAACCAATTTCAGCTTTACTTCCTTGCGGTTAGGTCTTATTATTGTGCAACCTTTGTAAGATAAATACTATTTCCTATGTTACACGCATTTATGTTGATCAATATTCGATTACTGTGTCTGGTATTTCATCACTTTGTACTTGTTTATAATGTTACTTATTGTCAGTGTCTCTTGTTCTCATTAGCTTCATTTTGTATTTCGAAATTAAAATTTCTATAATTTAAAAAAAATACACATTGTATGAACTTGCTTGAACTTGCTTATATTATATATTTGTTTTATTTAGTTTTGCACAATATTCATCCTCCTAAATGTTCTATATTTAAATATGATATCCAATACCCAATTGAAACAAAAACAAAACCCCACGAAAATGCACCTCATCACGTTCTAGGTCAACAAAACACATAGTATTATTTGTAGAAATCCCACATATATAACAGGCATCGAACTTTTTCCTCGGACATGGGATTCTCTTTAAAATCTGGACAAATATTTCCCTTTACAAAATTGATAACATCAATAAATTCCTCTTATTTTAAACCACTTTATATGTGTTATAGTTTCTTGCAACTGCTTATAAATTATATCTTACTCTTCACTACAAAGCGATCTTTCAACTCATTGGCAACCGTTATCTAACATACAAGTATTCGTGAGCAACCATTTCGTACATTGTTAGTACTCTAAAGACTTCGTTCCTCAAAGTGATTGTGTAACTGATCGCGCCAAAATGTTTTACCCATTATTTTTCTTTACGCTATACTTTTGCCAATTTTAAATACTTTGTAACTATTATGGTCACCTTTCGTTTCTTGCAAAACACTTTCCAAAGTATAACGTCTTCAGTAAGCAGGATGAATATTAATTTCTCCCTGGAAATCATACTTTAACATAACTGCCTCAATATTTGTTATTGGTGGTATTCTTTAAATACAGCTCATCATATATCTACAGCAATATGATAGGAAATATCAGCACAAAACCAATTGTCCTTATAAGCGTTAAAATTAATCTGGATAATTTTACGACTGGGCTCAATTCTCAATGCAAATTGCCTATTTTTGAAACAACAAATTAATTCCCGTGGAAATGTACTTTTAGTATAACTAATTTGTCAGCTAAAGAGAAAGTACATATAATTGCAAATATACCATGTTTGACGTAATGGAATTTTAATCACGTATTTTTAACAACATATCAGGAGATTGCAAAGTTTGAAAGATACGATATTTCTAACTACATATCAGGAGACTTGTAAGGATTGAAAGATACGATCAACAAGAAGATGAGGTGCATCCACGACAACCACATCAAAGATATTGCTTTATCCAAGGAAGAACAACAATAACGAACACAATACCTCACAAACAACCCTTACAATTTGAAATACTTTCAAATGCTGGAGAAGTGATTTGATAATGTATAAATTAGAAATGACAAATCAAAAACAGACACTCAATCTTATATGGTGTCGCATAAGCAGATTTTTAATTAAAAGTTATATAGTTTTAGAGAACAGTTCCAGTTATTTTCTGCTCATGTTGTAACTACCGAAGACCAATTGCGTATAGCGCGTAATATTCAGTTGGATTCATTACCCAACTGCATAGAAATAACTAATGAAGCCATAAAGTCCTCTCTTTTATTAAGTGGTATACAACAAGAAACGAATAGTAGTGTTTCTTCGGAAATATGTGGGTATGTAAACCAAAACTCGTATATTTGTCGCCGATGGGAAGTCTTGAAGTGATTTGCACCTAAACTGAAGAACGGTTCGCTTATGCATAATACTGTGCAAAAGGAACTGCATATTCAAAACGCATTCGATAGTGTGTATAACTAAACTGTGGATAGATATTATCAATTGCCTATAATATGCGTTTACCACACATATCTTCGCTTAAATTCTTTTCTGCCATTTATATTACCAATCAGTGTTAATTTAATGTATGGAGTTCATTTCATCTGCTTTCAAATTGCTCCAGTCTCTGTTTAGAATTTTATAGATTCAGGCTACTTAATTATGATAATCAATTTGAAACATTTGAATCGACGATTGTACACTGTTATGGGTGTTTTAAAAAGAATGCAATAAATAACTTTCCCAACTTAATGCAGTTAATATTATAACACATCCGCTATTTATTGCGTTGTAATTAAAGCAAATATTGATGAATGACAGTTCTTGTTGTTTCTAATTTTTGGCATATAGCTCTTAATAAGTGTAAGTCGAAATAAAATATTCACAAAAGCGTCACATAAACATTGTCGCAGTATTCGTGCCTAGAAGATGCGTTCAAATTATATTTCTAATTTATAATTTGTTATACAAACTTAAACAACCACTTTACTGAAACAGATTAGCAGAATTTTAATGGCGTTAGTAGATCTGCTTTGAAATATCAGGTATGTCATTTACATATATATTAGAAATTGCACATCTTTGTGGAAAAATGCAAGCTTTCAGGAATTAATTAACAGCGATAGGGATCAAATGGCAGATGACGTGATGTGTCAGTTTAGTTGAATATGCTGTGGGGGCTATGAAAAATGTTGCTAATACTGCATAATTACTTTGGATGTTAGGCAAGTAAACAATTGATAAAAGTACCATAATTTATTTCTTTACTTATCTTTAAATTTCTCTCTTTGCCGAATTGTGTAAGCGCACGTGAAGTAGATATGCGGAATGAACCTGTTTTGTGTTGGTGAATTTAGAATAATATTTTGAGTTAAAAAATTATAGTTACTTAATGCTACATCGAAGAGGCCAGGGAACAGAAGAAAGAAGAAGAAAGAAGACATGCACACAATACCAGAGCTGAAGACACCTCCGAAAGGGGGAAGCGCCACGTCAAAACCGTTGAGAAGTAAGGGCCGAAACCGGACGTGGTTCTTCCTGATGATGTCTTGAGCTGACTGGATCCTATAAAGGAGCTGTTGTGGTAGTAGACTACGAAATACGGTTGACATTCTTCCTATATTGCAAAAAATCAAAAGAAAATTATGAAATTAAAAGTTTTCAAGTATGAACTCATTTTGTGCGGAAATAAATTCCCAGCACAAATCAAAGAAGTAACAAAAACTTATATTTAAATGCCCAACAAAAATGTAATTTTGATCGATTAGCATTACTCTCGGATATTTCAGTCTTCACTATTTATACTTCGACCAGGCATTTAATAATATATAAGATGTTAATAATTGGATAGCTTGTAATATGACGCATGGATATTTCAGCTGTCTAACAGCAATGTTGCAAATAATAAACCATTAAGAAAGTTCCATACATAAATGTTACATCAGTATTAATATGTGGTTTTGTACTTTTCTAAATATATGAATTTTTTAAAAACTTCCTGTGACACCCTGATAAAGATCCTCCTAACACTCCGAGACAACATTACCACATGACTCATGTTTAAATCGTTTGATTAGAACAGTAAGTATTATCGGCAGATGGTAATGACATAGACGATATAAAATTTCCTATCGTTAGAGCTATCTCTTGAGAAAAACATATCGGAGCAAGGAAGAAAACTTGGTGAAACTACGCTATTTTCTAAAACTATGTATGTAATGTGACACATTGCATCTGCGACAAATTATACAAAAGTTGTGGTATAGAATACGTTTCAAAATATCGTGGCTGTGTATGCATTCGGTACCTCTCAAAATGTCCGGTTGAAATCTGAGATGTACTCTTACATTGATCTAGTGCATCAATGATGGCATTTTATATTATAATAATTAATATATTCTGCCATGTTGTTATGTGGTTATAGGGTAATATTTCACAACGCTTAAAACCATTGCTCCTACTCTGTGTCACTACCACAACTTGTCATGCAATGTTCATTATTAAATTACTGGAATTACTCGTAATTCTGTGGTGAAAAACAGTATAGTTCAAAGGCTAATACCCATTATGTAAACAATGCTGGGGAAGATATTTTTGAAGAATAGATTTCGCCACACTTGCCTAAACAGGCATGCCAGTATGACTAACTAAATATAAAATATTGTACATTTCTTGACATCGAAAAGTTAGAAATGTTGAAAGAGAATCTTTCATGAAATCCCACCAGCAGCCAAAAGGCAAAAACATTCCATATATCAAGTAAGCATTTTCCTAACTAACGCCTTAAACATAAAAATGACCGCAGTAATGACAATCAAGGCTGATACACATAATGAACCTAACCCATTCTGATGGTTTAGCTTTATCAACGCCAAAAAACTAGTCTTTCTCACTAAGCGAAGTGTAAACGTCACATAAAACAAGGGTTTTCTCAGGATAATACACTAACATCTGGTTTCCCTACTATCTACTGGTCCCTCCAACGCAACCTCCACTGAGACTCTCAAAATTGAGTTATTTTCCCTCTCTCCTCACACATATAGTTCCGCTCGCGAAGCACTTTATTATGTATTAATCATAATTAATTTTAGCAGGGAAATATCTCTGAAACTCTGTGCCTGTATAGATGTCCTGAGGTTGAAATGTGGGTAAAAGTTCAGAAAGAAATAAAAGGTAACGAATAATAGATGTATTGTATGAAAAAGATTTATTAATTGCAACTTCGAACACAAATATTGCAATGGATATACTACATAAAAATATTGTTGTATTTCGGGACGGTAATTTTATTTTGTTTTGTTAAATTAACACACGCACTATTTATATATTTTTTCTTCACTTGCTTATTACTTTTCGTATTTTATTATTTTACTCCATATCCATTGTCCGGAAATCTTTCGTCACACATTTGTGAACTATTCAGTGACACTATTCGTTTTCGCATGTGTTCTTGCTCCACTTATTCCATTCATTTTTTTTTTTTATGAAAGGCAAGGTCGACCTCAGCGGATTTTGAACTCAGAACGTACCGACAGGCGAAATATCAATATTTTGCCCAGCGTGCTAACGATTCTACCAGCTCACCGCCATATTCCATTCTGATCTTTTAAGATGTGTATCCTTATGTGCGCATGCGTTGTGCCCTTTTTGTGTGTGTGTGTGTGTGTGTGTGTGTGTGTGTTTGCCCCCGTATGCGTGTATGTGTGCGTATGCTTGTGTTTAAGTCATAGATTTTAGCGGCAGTTGGCCTTTCCCTCAGCCCCATCCTCTCACCCCATTGTGCTGCTGAAAAAATATGGTACGCTTCCTGTATTCCTCTGTGTAAGTGTGCTCACCAACACAATCGTTGTAGTTCTTGTTGTTATTGCCATCGTTGGCACCACCGCTGCTACCGACCGTGTTACCTGTGTTTTTGACATTGTTATGACCATCTATGAAGATTCCTGTGTGTGTGCTTGTCTGTTTGTATGGGTACGCTCCGTATGTATCCAAGCCCTCTACATAATTTAATTTATCTATATTATCTATTTCCGTCTTACATTTATCACAGGTATGTGATAGATATGCTTATATATTCATTTGTGCATGTATTTATGTATTTATTTATGTACTTCTTTTATTATTTTCTATGCATCTAACTCGATTTCTCATATCACAGATAAGTGCATATATGCATGTTGTGTGTGTTACACCCTGTATATTTCTCTGCGTTATTTACGGCTTTTAAAATAGTTATTCAGTTAAAGACCAAATGTATGTGAGTTCATTCAAGATTCTTGAGGTAAACCTCGTCATCTCTCTGTAAATCACCCCACTTTAAGTTCATTCATCATGGCTCTGATCCAATCTGTCACAAATTTAAATAAACCCCGGCACCGGTCCTTATAGACTGCTGCACATTCAAGTATTCCTGTTTACCGATGAAATGTTCTGAGGTTTCTATTCCTCTTTAAGTGGACTGCATAATTGTTAGAACTACTTATACTCAAAAACAGAATTAGAATATTATTAAAATTCTGAGCAATGAAAATCATTTAGTTATTTACAACGCATAACTATCAAACTCAACCTACTAGTCCATCTATCTCTCTGTGTATGTACATGTGTGTATGTGTGCGTGTGTGTGTGTGTGTATGTGTATGTGTGTGAGAGAGTCTTTTCGATCAAATATCCGACTAATTTACTTCGGATCCATTGACGACAATGTAATATCCATTTAACTAAGGTATATTCGGCCTGGTGAGTAGCTAGTGGAGCACCCCACGTTGAATAACTACAACGTCCAATGTTTTTCTAGCTAGAAAACATGTGTCCGGGATTTTACCTGCTCTATTTCCTATATTTGAATTTTTAGTCGCTAATATAGCAACCAAGTTACTAACGTGAACTACAAAATAAGTTTTTCCCCTTCTCTTACACTGATATGGGGATAATTTACAGTTTTCTAGGCCAGTTAACAAATATTGTTCCCGTAAATTGTTTTTTATACCTTCTACCTCCTGTTCGAAGCTTACTAACATTCTACACCAGGTTCCTGGCGGACTTTACATATGTATGTATTAGTTCATCGACAATTAAATAATGCTTCTGATACGTATTTTAGAGGCGCTCATAGTTAATTTAGAAATGCAACGATAGATTTGCAAATTCGAGTGGTGATGATCCTCTAATTCGGATCTCGTCTTAGAATTACCTCAAGAGGTATACCAATCAGAAAACATTTTCATAGCCCGGTGTATTTGTATTAGCGGAAAGCTTAAATATATGTTTACCGGATTGATAATTCGTTAAAATAAGTTGGACCTGTTTATATGCATACATATATATTTATTTTCTTTTTCATGTACTTAATAGATTTTGTATATTAATCACTCTAATTTGTTTATATATATGTTTGTATGTGTGTGTGTGATTTCTTACATAAATGCATACACATATTTCTCAAAAGATATTCACAAGAAGATATTAAAATGGCATTACGAATATTATATTCACTGCTGTATAAATTGTAGTATCATGTTGCTGCCGTGTGTCATATGAGCATAGGTTATAGAACGAATATCATTTAACTTTTACCAAGTTTATTGATGCTTACAAACAGTTATATAATATTATCCTTGTTTTCATAGGACAATGCTTTTATCATTTTATATGTGTAAATTATAAAATTTTGTCATTATTATAGAGGTTGAACTGAATAACTAATACGTAATTTGCTCTCTCTCTCTCTCGTCTTAACCTACTTCACTGTTTATTTCTAATTGTGCGTCTTCTCGCCTTCCGTACTTACTGCCTAACATTAAGCTCAGTATATGAACTTATCTCATTTCACCCGTTTAAGCTCTTTTGTTCATTCTTTCTTCGATTCTCCCTATAGATCTAAAGTGCAACTAGACAACAAACGAACAAAATACCATAATTATTTTACCAGTTCATTTAGAAAGTATAACTAGAAAACCAGTTATCTATCCTATTTAAATGCTTGATAATTGAAAAAAAATTCTTTACGGACTACCAACAGAAATAGATACCTTATTTCGGTAATATTCATGTTATTGATGATGGTTTCAATTATTTCAAAAGGCAATAACTATGTATTTCATCAGTGAAATACAGGTATACGAATTTAGTAAGAGTATAACATGTAAGGAAATAACAGCAGTTTGGGATATTCGAGTAATGGGACGTGAAATTCTCCACTTCAAGAAACTATTGAAATATATCCGTGGAGAATATATATATTATTGGATATTATTCTAGAAATTTATCTCTCAATATTTAACGACGTGATTTCCTAGCAAAAGGGTCACTTTGATATGGATAATGGTCAAGTTCCAGATGTCGGCTCCACAACGTTCTAAATTTGTTTACTGAAGAGAAAAGACTACTGAATACTCGCTAACGCCGAACTATATCGCTAGTTATAATGTATACATACATCCATGTGCGTCTGTATATGTGAATTTGTGCTTGAGTAAGTGTAGATGCTCTCGGGAGGTTTCACACACCAACTCCATTCATCAATATCTCTACGCCATATCTGATATCTCAATCTCTAAATACATATAATGTAGCAAAGCATTAATTCCAATGCAAATTGAAAGGAAATCCTGTATAACATTTCTTCTCTGAATCAAGGCAACTCAGTCAAGTAGTATTCTTAAAAGTACGTATAACGTATAATACTTTCTTTTCTTGTTCCACTACTATAGTTTCACTTGTTAGCGATGCAGAAACTGATAATGTTCTGTACGAACGTTAATATTATTCTCTTAAATAAAATAACTGGTGCTTGCAAATTATTGTATAATAATTCATAATACCACATTGTATAATACACATAGGAAGTCTAAATTAGTATAAATTCGAAATTGCGTCTGTAATTCGAATTATTTTGAGAATCAGTGATAATAGATCAATAAAATGCATTTATAATGACGTTATAGGGATTTATTAAAGATTGGAGCTTAATTTTAGAATCTACCTGAAACATGTAAGGGTGTATTTTATGTTCAAATATAATAACGAAATAGGAAAATTAGTATTTGAACATTTTCTGAAATACTACTAATACTTTCGTAATTCTACGCATTTACCTATTTCAGAACAAAACTTTTCTTTTGTTCAAATGCTATTTTCTAAAACTAGTGTTATTTGTGCTGATTTGCTTGCTTATTTCTTTTAGTATATTTATGTAAAAATATGTCCTGGAAGTTTTGTGGGTAGTGGGAATGGATATTTTGTACAAGAGATTACAATAATCTTCAATGTTGCCAACAGTGCAAAAATATTACTGCACCACTAGATGACAAATGCAGTGTATCAAAGCAAAATTGGATGAATCAGCCAGCAATATTTTGGCATAATTAAAATCGAAACCTTCAAGTAGTTTCTGAATTGTGTTCTTTCAAATTATTAAAAAGCTTACATCCGACAGAATTCAGTTGTACAAATCCAGAGAATAAAAAATCCGCTTATGCTGATTCTGACATTAATCATTTATTCTTATTGGTGATCATATCCTAATCATTTAATGACAATATTTACATTTATCTTATTCAAAAAATGTAAAATATGTCTCTGAGAAAGAGTAATGAATTCTGTATAAACAGTATACATAATTGTAAAAAAAGATAAAGAAAAAAAGCTAAGATACTGAAACATGACCAATGTAATATCTAAGAATATAACAGAGTAAATGAAGTAAATTTTGCTATTAAGTACTGGCTTCTTCTACACATTACAATAGAAAGAATTTCAATCCCTGTTGCAATGCATATACGATTTTAGCTATGACTATGTATAGACGTCGGTTACCGAAATATGGATCACAAAGATTTGAGTGATCAATATTTCCGTTTTATCAGATGTGTTGAAATAGTAAAAAAATTAACAAACTTAGCATCTTAATGATAATTGCTCCTTAAAATCACCTACTCATTAAATGCGTAAACCTATTTTCGCTACCCACAAAGTCTGCTGTAATCTTTTTATCTGACAATTCTACTACTCTGTCATGTCACATTAACATTTCAGAAAACAATACCGAATAGAAGTATGCTCTAGAGATGCGCGTATATTAGTAAAACTACGTGAAACTTCAAACTTAACCAGCGATATTTGTAGTAAAACTTTGAAATTACATTGCTTTTTTATTGTGGATAGTTTTTCGTGCTGTTTATGAGTACAATATTTATGAATCACTCAAAAATTCCCTTCGGTATTTCTTAATGACATGTATTTAGAAGAACCTATATTATAAACTAGCAGTATCAGCCGGCGTTGCTCGGGTTTGTTTCGACCCGCTGGAATTGGAACTTTTGAAAATTAAAAATTATGCATTATGTAGCTTGTTATTTTCTTCAAGTGAACATTTTTCTGGTTGAAATACACCGAAAAGTGGCGACACAACAGTGAAAAAATCGTACAAAAATAGGGATTTTCATAGAAAAAGCACCTTTTAGATGTAAATAATTTTTGGTGTTAACATGGTCCGATTTGAATTTTAACTTCTAAGGAAGGAAGAGCAACCCTTCTTCTATCATACTCTCAATTTTGGTCAACTTGCGCCGCAGGGTCTCGGAGGAGATAGTGTTAGTTGAAGGTTACCAAACCTGGCGCACACAGACAACTTCAGCTTTATATAAAGAGAGATAACACACATACATACACACACACACACACCCAATCGAATCTACTTGGAAAAATCATAGGTAAATTCAATTGAAGAAATTCTATACTGTAGAATTGTATTAAAAAGAAACATGGGAACAGGCAGAAAAAATCTGCCTTTTATCATAAGAGATATGGGTGGTAGAACCTTGTGTTAAGCCGTCTGCCTTGTTCGGGATAACTTAAAGAGAATTTAATTACGTTTCATATAAAAATACGGATAAATGCAGAAGTAATTCACATAAAATAGCGAAACGTGCAAACACGCGCGCACACACACACACTCACAAACATACACACACATATATATATATATGCGCAGCACGCGAGTGTATATAAATATATATGTGTGTGTGTATGTGTGCATATATATATACTTACGTACATACATATACATAATATTCATATGTATATATAACATATCCATAATGACCTTTACATCTGTTCAGACAATATTCCTTTCTTTTTTCGACTTGAATTGATCTTTCTTCATAACGTACTATATGTCTTGTAAGCACTCGTAGACAACATTTCCGATTGTCTCTTCTGACACTTGGAAATATTTTCAATTGACCGAATGGATTTTTGGAGATATCTGTAAATGATCTGCTGCGTTTGTTGGATAAATTCGAGTGTTGGAACTATTTTCTGTATTTCGATACTGGTTATACCTTCCCAACCTGTGGTAAACGTAGTAGATGAAAAACATAGCAAATTTGCAAGACTGAGCTTTCTCTAAATAACTGCACTCAGCATTTAAGGCCGCAATTACAGTATGCATCTTCATTTCTTTAGCAAGCTGAGTGTATGCCATTATTAGTTGCTGAAAAATAAAATCAGTAATACCTTACGCACACATAGTCAAATAGCTTATATACATTTTCTATTTATTTTCTTAGAATTTGTAAATATGTATATATATGGAGAATTATGGATTTTAAATAATTTATTTTTATGATACAATGAGATTGAAAGCAATTCGTCTGCATCCTTTCAACAAATATGTTTACTTCTATTGTATAAGCTCATAAAGCCCTCATGAGATTCTGCCTAATATATTTAAAAATGATTACCAATTCTTAGCATAAGACCCTACCTAAATGCTTAGAATTAGTAATCAACTAGGGACATGAATCGAAACATATATGTAGGGTTCTAGCATCTGTAATTTCTTTTAGTGCTTTATAATCAATAATTCATATGTATTGATTTTATAAAAATCATTAAACCTCATATCATTCAAATAAATTATTTAGATACCTATAATTCTCCCTTTTCTTCCTTTCATCCATAGCCATACATACATACATACATACACACATATATATATATATATATATATATATATATATATATATATATATACATATATATATAATATATATATATATATATATATATATATATATATATATATATATTATGGAGATGTACTTGCATAGCAAGAGACTTGATCTGAGATCGTGTGCTGAAGCAAAACAATTGCTCCGTGGAAGTCATTTAAAAACACACAAAAAGTATTAGATTCACTTCATCATTTACATTTTATTTTTAAAAACATTTTCGCCGCTTTCATACCGCGACCTCTTCACTGACAAAATTCCGTGCTACAAAAAGAAAATTGACAAATTAAATTCAAATGTTGAAGTAAATCTAACGGATTTTTTGTATTTTTATATGGCTTATAAACACCTTCCACGCTGCATTTGTACATATATATATACATAATATATATACATATACATACATACATATATATACATACACACACACGCACACACACACATATATATATATATATATATATATATATATATATATATATATAAATCTATATATAGAACTGAAATGCGTTTTTACCGCTTGGTTCGCTTTCAATGCCACTATATCCCGTCCGATTCGCTCCAAAATTTACAGGGACATGCAGAATGAGGTGACGATGCGCGTGGGCTACCTTAGAAATCCCTCTCTTAAAAGGTGTGGTTGCCAGGGGCCATCTTCCTACCTCACCCTATTTCCTCCAGTACTCTGTCACTCCTCTTCATTTGACAATGCAACTACTGTTATTTAATGTAAAGTCTTCCTCAAATCACTCTGTCGCTATTTACTCTCTTCCAAGAACATTTTCACTCACTCTTATCTCTTACCTTCCTATACATTTTACTCATGTATCTATCAGCGTTCATGGACAGTAACAAATATTACATCGCCATCCCCATCGCCATCGCATTCTTTTGTCTACCTGTCAACACACACACACACATATATACATATATCTAATATTATATTTTTATTTTTATGTTTGCGTATTTTTTACTGTTTCATTTCACTTTTAGTGGTTTGATCTCTAATTTAATTTCTACCGCATGCACACACACACACACACATGCACACACACACACACACACCACACACACACACATATATACATATATCTAATATTATATTTTTATTTTTATGTTTGCGTTTTTTTTACTGTTTCATTTCCCTTTTAGTGGTTTGATCTCTAATTTAATTTCTACCGCATGCACACACACACACACACATGCACACACACACACACACACACACACACACACACCTATATGTGGCCCCAGTACACCCGAATGAAATCGGGTTCTCTTCATCAAAATGGGAAAAGGGGTCTACAATTATCATCGACACAACTTATGTATGTCTTCCTCACTCACTCTTTAATTATCATCGCCACCACGAACACCACCAACACACAATCATGACAATCTTTCTCTTAAAACAAATCATGTTTACATTGCAAAATATTTCATTTTCCCGTTCTCTCTTTCATATATCAACTTTTCTTTCTCGAGCTCTCTCTTTTTTCGCCGTCTCTATTTATTCTACAACGAGTCTATCAATGACATCCACAAAAGTTTCAATATTCCTACTTCAGAAACGCAACAGATATTATTTTTTTGCCGGGGTTAAAGCCCACTACATCCCGTCGGATTCACTCCAAAATTTACACCTTCTCTTTCTACCTCTAACTCCCATTCAATTTCTCTTTATCACCATTCTTAAAGATAATTATCATCGCTACCACCACCACCACCAACACACAATCTGGAAAATCTTTCTCTTATAACAAATCATGTTTACATTGCAACGACGTCTGCCACCTCCGCCGTCTCTATTTATTCTGCAAATGACCAGAACTCGGGAAACTTGGTTGAGTGTTCTATGGTCTATGACCAGAACTCGGGAAACTTGCTTGACTGTCTATGGTCTATGACCAGAACTCAGGAAACTTGGTTGAGTCCTCATCTTATAAAATGTGGCCCCAGTAGACCCAAATGAAATCGGGTTATATTAACCAAAATGTGAAAAGGGGTCTAAATGGGGCTGGAAGGGAATTAAAATTTTCGACAGGTGGATGCCCTTCCTAACGCCAACCACTCTGTGAGCGTACTGGGTGCTTTTTTCGTGCCGCCTGCACAAGTGCCAGGGGGGCTAGCAGCGGCCACGATCGGTTGGTGCTTTTTACGTGCCACCAGCTCAGATGCCAGTCAAGGCGGCGCTGCAATCCGCCACGTTCGGATGGTGCTTTTTACGTGCTGAAAGGAAGCAACAGAAAGTAACAACCACACTCTTACCCGCGCGTAGAGCGGGTCACCTTCAGCTAGTATATATATAAAACTGAAATGCGTTTTAACGCTTGGATCGCTTTCAATGCCTCTACGACCCGTCCGATTCGCTCCAAAATTTACAGGGAGATGTAGAATGAGGTGATCATGCGCGTGGGCTACCTTAGAAATCCCTATCTTAAAAGGTGTGGTTGCTAGGGGCCATCTTCTTCACTCACACTATTTCCTTCTTTCCCTCTCTTACTCCCCTTCATTTATAACGTTGACAATGTCCACTCCCGTTATTTAATGTATTCCCCTCAACTCCCTTTCACTTTGCCTTTATAAGGTCGTCAGGCGGCTTTCTTTGATGTATCTGTTTGCATTCATAGGGAGAATTATCGCCACAATTTATGTATATGTCTTCTTCACTCACTCACTCTTTTTCCTAATGATAATTATCATCGCCACCACCACCAGCACCACCACCACCAACACACAATACTCACTCTATTTCATACAAACGGCCTTCTTTTATGTATCTGTCTGTGTGAAAGAGAGAGATAACTGAAATTTTTTACTCGGTTTTTGTAGAGCGTGCGTGTGTATGCATATATGTGTATATGTATGTATGCATGTATGTGTGTGTGTATGTATCTATGTATGTGTGTGTATGTGTATGTATGTGTATGTGTGTATGTGTGTGTATGTATGTGTGAGTGTGCATGTATGTATGTACCTTTGCCTGTTTATGTAACGGTCTGCTATGTAGAAATGAGGTTGACTCAATGGAAATGCATACATACACACACACATACATACACACACATACACACATACATACACATACACACATACATAGATGCAGACCTATGTTAAAAGTGCTGGCAAGTTTGCATGACAACTATTTTTTTTCCTCAAATGAAAGGCGTGACAAAATTCCTCATCTTATAAAATGTGGCCCCAGTACACCCGAGTGAAATCACGTTATATTAACCAAAATGTGAAAAGGGTTATAAATGGGGCTGGAAGGGGATTAAAATTTAAAGGAGCGGGTGTTTAGGAATTCTCTGTTGCATCAAGCTAAAAAATTTGCGCCAGCCTTTTAATCGTCAATGTGTTGCCGTCCATGATGAAGAAGTTTTGAATGCTTGCCATGGTGAGTCTACTGTTGTGAAAAAGAATCACTTCAAAACTTGGTGTTTAGGGATTTTCTTTTACATCAAGTTCAAAATTTTACGCCAGCCGTTAAACTGTCAAAACGTTGCTGTCCGTCGTTAAGAAATGCCAGCCATGCTGACTCTACTACCCTCAGATTCTATCCCTTCAAACTTTGGTTTCCAATATTTTATTATTTTTATTCAGCTCGCAAGTTCGTCTGTCCCTTTTAAATGTTAGTGTTTTGCTGTCTGCCTTGAAGCAGATCTTTCCGTTGTTACTGCCTGATATTTATGATTGATCTTTCCAAATATTTTATTTCTCAACTTACTCAAGATATTTTGTTGTTTATAAATGGGAGAGAGATAGATAAAGATAGAGAGTAAGAGAAGGCGAGGGAGAGTCCGAGAGAAAGGAAGAGTAAGAGAGTGGGGAAAGTGAGAGAGAAAGGAGAGAGAAACAAAGAGGGATAATCATCATCATCATCGTTTAACGTCCGTTTTCCGTGCTAGCACGGGTTGGACAGTTTGACCACCCCAACCACACTGTGAGCGTAGTGGGTGCATTTTTCGTGCCGCCGGCACAGGTGCAAGGGGGGCTGGCAATGGCCACGATCGGTTGGTGCTTTTTACGTGTCACTGGCACAGAAGCCAGTCGAGGCGGCGCTGCAATCCGCCACATTCGGATGGTACTTTTTACGTGCTGAAAGGAAGCAACAGAAAGTAACAACCACACTCTTACCCGCGCATAGAGTGGGTCACCTTCAGCTAGAATATATATATATATATATATATATATATACATATATACATATATACGTGTGTGGGCGTTGTGTGTGTCTATGTCAACCGCTCCGTATACTGCAGACACCCCACCTACGCACCCACCCATTCAACGCCCACACGCCCTCTCACACGCACACACTCTCACACACACACATATGTATACATACATATATAGACATAAAGGGGACAAACGAAAGAGAAATTTTCAGCATTCATATTTGTATAATTATCAACTGTGAAACTGGGGTGTGAGGAATTTAATAGTTCTGCGTTATAGATATATATAATTACAAATAGCGTCGAGGGAATTACAGAACTGTCAAGGTAGTGGGGCAAACAAATGTGTTATATACTTTAATATTATTGCGTATGGATATGTATGTTAATGTATGTGTATACGCGCCACGACGCACGTATGTGTTTTCTATACAAAAATATTCTTTTGTAATATATTATTTAACATGAATATATATAATAATTTCAGGTGACTACAGTTTTGAGAATATTATGAACCAAAGTAACTGTCTCATTTAGCCAATCATTTTTATATATTAACAGTACTGATATAGACAGAATTTATTAATTAATAATCGTTCATATAGAAAGTATTTCATTATTATTGAACATGGTGCATTCTTTCTTAAAGAACATTACTACTTTTCATTTAAGAACGTTTTATTTTAATTTTCAAATATTCACTGAACAGTAATGGTCGCATTTAAAGTATCTAAAATACGAGCATTTATTTGAATTAATTGCACGTAAGATCTACTAGAAATAGAAATTAATTGAACATATTTTTGGCAATAAACTCCCTCGAATATTATCTATATTCTGATCATGTCGTTAGTATTTTATACAAGCAATAAAATATTAATTACAATAAGATTTTGAATAAAATTCTCAGCTAGTAGAAAATTTTATTTTGAATAGAGAATGACTGATAATAATTGATAACAGTAGAAATAAAATTTATATTTTAATGATAATAGAACTAACTATTAATTACAGTATGTCCGGTTTGCCTATGCAATTATTCAAATATAAATCACATTAGAATATGAATGAAAAGGATGGTGATAGTTTCAACTTTGAAATTGAATCTGTAACTTTACCTATGCGCATAATAATAGTACGAGAAATTTATATCTATTTTTTATATTTCTTATCATACAATTCGAATGCAAAAGAAAAACTGCATAAGTTTAGATGCATTTCATTTATTTGAATTACTTAGCCAGAGGAGAAAAGTAATAATAGTGAGATTTCTAATGGAGAAAATTTGTCCTAAAATAAAGAAAGAATGGGATAAATGATAAAATCTGAGTCTAGCGAACTCAAAGCATTCAGGAATAAAATGATGGCGTTAAATGGAGAATGAATTAACACTCACTTAACGAAATTGTCACTTCAACAGGCTTTCATGTCTGTCGAATGCTATTCAGGAAAATTTTCTCAACTTGATGCTATGTCAGAAAATGCTCACATACGGTACGGTGTTCTAAGAGTAAGCGATAGTCATATAGCGGCAAAAGTTATGCTTCGAAATATACATTACGAATTATTGATGTTATCGTACCGTTTTAAATTCGATAAAGTTGTGGAATTTTCTCTTTGTCCTGTGACATATTATCTGCCATCAATGAAACTACCTGTGACACAAGTTTGCTTTTATTGTAGCTGTGTGTATACTTTCATTACGCCAGAACAGTAGGCTGCTGTGAAGATAAACACTTTTGTAAAAAGAAATACTGATGTATAATAAAAGAGGATAGTTAAAGAATATTTTCCACAATATATAGTGGACAGTACAAGAAAAATTATATCCAGTTTAGACAATACAGAAAACTGTAATTAAGAATTACAACTCACAAAGATGTGGTTCTGCTTTTGGCCTCATTTAGGAATTCTGCGAGCACGTATCTCCTACCATGACCCGGACTGAGCAAATTATTTTGGTCGAATTTGTTAGTTGAACAATCTACATCTACAAACAAATCAGAAAATGAATATACATGGGATAAGCAAATCTGAATTGCAAATTAAAAATACATTTGGAAAATATTTCTATTACGGTTATGTTGTACGCTTAAATTAACTTGCTTTCATAAATATACGAAATGTTATCAATTTAGTTTATAATATGAAATGCAGTATAAAGTAAAATATGTACTTGCTTTTTCCAGGTTGACCTATACAGGATCTATGTGGAAATGCATAAGAAGGTAGAAAAGAACTAATACAAACTGTTTCATGCAAGATGTATAATCTTATTAAGAATCGAAGAGCTAATACTGAAATATTATCTTGGAGCATGATAGCAATATACGTACGACAGAACAAGCTCTAAAATAACAACATCTGAGAGATATGTGTGAACGGTTTTTAAAAAATAAAATGTTTTGGTTTCAAGTGAATATCTCGCCAGGATCTTGGAAATCAGGTGATATCAATTTGTTTATGGGCAATGCAGGATGACTTTTATGGAAACATGCAGGAATAAAGCCATATGTCTATGCAACGGAGTATTTCTCTCTCACTCCGTTCTCTTTGAATAATATTGTATTATTTGAACATGTTGAATTCTCAGGTAAGCTGTTTTGTCGTTCACTTCGCGGAAAATATACCACCCTTATTAATTACTACACTTATCGTCACAGAACAAATTTTATCGCGGGATTCATTTATAATCAAGTATTGTATATAATTATTATAGTCATATTTGAGATGATAAGGTTTCATTTTTGAGCAATGAAAATGCAGATTAATTAGTCATGAATCTGCTTGCTATTGGACAAATACTTTCCCCTTTCCATCTGACTTCATCCTACCATGCCCATATATATCTTCAGAATACATGCTTACAGGTTACTAATTCCAATATTTCAGCAAATATACCTTTCAATTGGGGAGAACACTAAATAAGAACTATTGGCTACGCATTCATGAAAACATACATACATGCATGCGTTATGGAAGTACACACAAATGCACACATACACATGTGACATTACTTTAATTTCTTCGTCTCAGTATTATTATTGTTGTTGCTATAAGTGTCGTTAATATAATTATTACTAAGTTTGATGCAATGGTCTTACTGCCTCCCCGAAGTTGCTTGTCATGGACCAAAAATTGAAACAATTATTATTATTATTATCATTATCATGATCATTATTATTATTATTATTATTATTATTATTATTCTATGTTTGACTTTTGCTTTATATTTGTACAAGTTGGCTCCAAGTCTCACCCAGAGACCTCAAGAGACAACAGGGTTGGAAGTTCATGTTGTTGTTATGCCTAGTGTGCCATATATTGGGGGGTGGGGATGTTGTACTAATGATGTCTTAAAAAAAAAAAGTTTTTTTTTTTTTTTTAAACCGAAAATTATGTTGTTTTAAACCTTGAGGTTACATAGAGAGTATTTTGCGTAGGATATGAGCAGTTCCCATGAGCACTATCTTTTGAACTTCTGCCATTTTTGGGTTTCCTGGTATCTGAGTTAGGTAGCTATCAGCCCCTTTTGCTATCATTCCCAGGGCACCTATGACAACAGGTATTGTTTTAGTCTTCAGCTTCCACATTTTGCTGATTTCTATTTCAAGATCTTTATATTTGCTCAGTTTTTGGTAGGTCCTGACAGATACGTTTATATCGATTAAGACAGTCATATCAATCAGGAGGCATGTTCTTTGTTTGAAGTCTTTCAATATGATGTCTGGCCTATTTGCATCTATCTTCCTGTCAGTTTGAATGGTGAAGTTCCAGAGGAGTGAGATGTGGTCATTTTCAAGCACTGGAGGTGGTTTGTGTTCCCACCAGTTTTTTTCATGGGGCAAATCCAGGTTTTTACAGATTACCCAGTGAATATATTGTGCAGCTCTATCGTGCCTGTTGAGATACTCTGTAGGCGCTAGAAGACTGCACTTGGAGACCACATGGTCAATGGTTTCATTTTGTTGCTTGCATACACGACACGTTGGACTGCTTCTGATCTTTAATATGTTGGCCTGGTAGTTTCTTGTTGGTAGGCATTGATCTTGAGCTGCTATGATAAACCCCTCTGTTTCAGATTTTAAGCCAGAGGCCATTAGCCATTGATGGGTCAGGGCTTTGTCGATATCTGCATTATTATTATTATTATTATTATTATTATTATTATTATTATTATTATTATTATTATATTATATTATTATTATTATTATCGTAATATATGCTTTATTCGTTGAACGATATTTCAACAGCTAGCCTGTCTTTGTCGAGTGACACATAGAAATTCACATCAAATTCAAAATTTGAATGAGGCAACCAGTATTTCCACATTGATGGAATAATACCATCGGACTTCACTTTTTCAAGTTTACAACTGGCTAAAAGAAAAGAAGGAAAGAAAATAGAAGAATATTTAATTAAACAATTTTATGTAATTATGAAGAAATTCTCCCATCATTTTATTCATCCATTTAGGGGATGATGTTAATAACATACAAACATAATGTTCCTTATGCCTATTGAGGACTAAATGTGTAAGAAATTCAGAATATTTTCTGAGAATATGCACTTTCAATATGCGCTTGATGTAAAATATTCAGGAAGTTATGTCGAACTACTGTTACAGTTCCTGATGTCATATCTGTGTCCATTGAATCTTTTGTTTAAATTGTTCTACTATACAAACAACACAAATTATGTATTTTTTTTTACATTCTGCAGCGTACACCATATGGGAAACACTACACATCCCACCTTCTGTGTAAATCATAACATATATGTTATGACTCCTGATGGATTCAATTGACTCGTGTTGCTGAACACAAGGAACAGAGCTTTCCTCTCTTCCGGCTAATTTTCAAGGTACAGTGTGTGGAAACTCCAATGTTAGTTTTCTTGGAGTCAGAAGTAAAGATTAATAACTATTAACCTTGTATTTTTATTCCGTGTAAAGGCTACAATAGGTGACTGAAGAAATATATGTTTCAAACGAGAATATTCTTCCGCAACATTCTGGTAGCTTTCATTTAACACTTTTGAAATGCTAGCAAAATTTCAGTGCCAGTTAATCACTAAAGGAATTCTGTCACATATTGTACTTTGTTTGCTAAAATTATTCTTGACAGTTTGACTTTCCTTGTTAATCTTATCTATGTCATTTGCAATTTGTTATACTCGTGATTCACTATAAACGCGTTTGACATAATGGTGTACAAAAGCATTTTCATGTTTCCAGTAATCCCCATATCAGTACAAATCTGTCAAAAACTGTGATTTCGGATTTGACCGAATTATATGATGTGGATGATCGTAGCGGTGGTGGAGGTATAAATGAAATGACGTGCGTTAGAAAAAGTACTCCGTCACTATTCTTCCTTCAAAAATTCAACGATAGTTTTTGAAAAACTAGACGTAAATTTTACGTTGGACTTTAGCTTAACGGTCACAGAAATGCAAGAAGTCAATTAAACTATTCTGTGATCCTTACTAGAAAAAACTGACGTCAAATTAACCATAGTATTGGTTAATGACAATGTAGGGACTTGAATGTATTCAGTAACTGTGTTTCGAATTTTGTCATGAAGTCATTAGCAAAATTAACTAACATGGCGCAGCCCCTCGTCTGGTTGTAAAATGTTTGTCCAAACTTCATTTGGGCACATTATAGCAGAAACCTTAATCGACTATATAGAAAATAAAATGGGATACGTTTGTTTGGCCGTTTTTCGAAGGAATTCATGCATGACGCTATCCCTTCATCGTGGTCAATATTGGGATATAAGGAAGAAACATCCATGGTTACCAAAAAAAAAGTTTTCGACGTGGCACCAGCGCGTTAAAATGTTGCTGTTTTTAGACACAAAATCAATAATATCCCGAGAATAGGAACTTTTACAACAGGTAGTACAGAGACATCCAGCGACTCCGAAGTTTTAACTGTACAACATTCATATCCGCTGCAAACTGCACGCATTGGGGGAAAATCTTTCGAACATTTTTTTGTAATTTGGGGAGACTATAACATGCAAATTTTATTTCTGATCTTAGAATCCTGGATTTTGCCTTAGTAATGAAATCGTTTTTCTCCATTTCCAGAAATATTTCATCAAGTTCCTCTTTGTAATGTGAGTTTGGAATGGCAGGCAATTCTTCATATGAAGTTTTGTCACGTTTCTTCACAAACCGAAATATGCACACTTTCATCCATTATTAGAATAGCGCCACCCTTATCCACCATTTTAGTAACCATAGAGTCATTATTAACAAGATGACGGAGTGCGTAAGGATAGGAATTTGTGACATTATTCCAGGACGTCTTTCCATTTGCGTTAAGTCTTTTTCTAATATATGTCCCACAAGATGCAAGAAATCCCCGTATTTCTTCTGAACATCAATCCCAAACTGTATCTGGATACCAATGGGGATTCTTTTCAATCTATTTATGCCAGATTCTATCATAATCATTTATAATTTCAGTAAATGATAACGAGAAACCAAAACACCCTATTCTTACTGAGAATAAAAATGATGATGATCGAATCTTGAATTTCTTGCACAACAGCAGTAATTTTATTCATCTGAATACACGTCATTCATTGGTTCAAATTACCGAAATACTACAACTTTAACGTGAAATAACTTCCTAAATATAAGCTTTTCTCAAAAATGCTAAGAGTAAAAGATGTCTTATATGACACATGCTACCAGTATCCGAAGTTTGAAAGTGTTTATTTACCAAAAAACAGTTTTGAAATATGTCGGTCAAAAGGTAAAGATCCGGGGTGGGGTTAGAGGCAGTATTGGTAGTTGGGCCTCAGATTCCTGTGCTATCAGAATGCTTGGAGTTGTAGTAATAGCGGATGCATCATATTATCATTTTTACTTTTATCATTGTCACCATCACCACCACTACTATCGTTATCATTGTTACTATTTCCATTTATTATTAAAAGATTTTATTAAATGTCCTTTATTTTCAACTTTTGTCTTGTACTTGAGATAATCATAACTGTGTGGTTGTTGAAGGAAATAGTTGGTGTAGAGTAGCAGCTTGGTGAATAGATCGAATTCTACAGGTCTATAAATATATTCAGCAGATAGTGAGACGGTCAGCAAAAGAAGACAAAAGAATCTATGCATCTTTTGTGTCAGCAGAGGTAAAATGTGTTTACTACTACCAGTGACAACTGAGAGCGCTAACCTACGCCTTGAATATAGATATACTGATATTCACGTCGTTGAATTTTTGAATTTTTGAATTCAACTGTATTTTTGCAATAAAAGTTATGCTTACATATTTGGGCAGTCAGGGAGATAAGTTTCAAGCAAAATTTAATAAATTAAAGATTTTAAGTCTTCTTGAGATGTTCGTTTGTCAGTCCAGTTTGAGAATACAGTAGTATTTTTGCAATGACAAGAATGCTTACTTTTTCGAATACTTTTATTATTATTATTATTATTATTATTATTATTATTATTATTATTATTATTATTATTATTATTATTATTATTATATTATTATTATTATATGCTTGAATTTTGCTTGGTATTTATACAAGATAACTCCAAGTCTCGACCAGAGACCTCAAGAAACGAGTTAGCATTTCAAGTTGGTATTATGACTATGGTGCCATATATTTGGTTTTGCACAAAGTATCGTTCTGGAGAATGTGTATGAAAACGTAATGAAATTATAAGTTTGTATTAAAATTTAGGATTACATAGACAGTAATTTTCATAGGATATTGGCAGATCCTATGAGCACCATTTTTAAAATTTCTTCCACTTGGTAATTGAACTAGGTAGCAATCCGCTCTTTAGCTATCATTCCTAGGACCGTTAGGACCAGAGGTTTTGTTTTAGTCTTGAGGTTCCGCATTTTGCTAATTCCAATTTTAAGATCTTTATAAATGCTCAGTTTTCGGTAGGTCTAGACAGATACATTTATGTTGAACGGGACTGTAATATCGATGAGGAAGCATAATATTTGCTATTTGTATTATTATTATCATTATTATTATTATTATTATTATTATTATTATTATTATTATTATTATTATTATTATTATTATTATTATTATTATTATTATTATCATTATTGTTATTATTATTATCATTATTATTATTATTATTATTATTATTATTATTATTATTATTATTATCATTATTGTTGTTATTATTATTATTTTATTATTATTATAATTATTGTTGTTGTTGTTGTTGTTGTTGTTGTTATTATTATTATTATTATTATTATTATTATTATTATTATCATTATTACAATACGGTAGAGATTGTGCGATTGGAAAAACTGTACAGACATCGTAAAGGACAAATGTTTACTCGCGACTTTAGTTGTAATTGAAGAAGACATGTGTTGCATGCGTAGTGTATTTTTCCTGGCTGCTTAGAATGTGTTTCCAATGTAAAGCATCTGATTCATTAAAGATAGTAGAAACAGTACGCTATTTTTTTCTTTACAAATTCCATATGCTGCTTAAAGGTATTTCCATCAGTTTCACTGTATACTTTCTTTCTTGTAATGATTTCTTCCAAGGCTTTCTTGTTAATGTTAACACATCAGTTTAAAGATCAAATCGATTTATATCAAATTCATTTTAATGCTAATTTACTATGTTCTGTTTTTTAGAGTGTATTAAGAGAAAATATACGCAACTCACTCATATACTGTTATATTTTGAATACAATCTAATGATAATTATCCTTCTGTGATCCGGAGAAATATTCGTGGTGGTGGTCGTCGTCGTGTGTGTGCGCGTGGGGGTGGAACTTGTGGTACCCTTACAAATGAAGACAATAATTTACAGGAAGCAATATTATATAAAAAAAGGTAATGGAATTTTCAGTAATTTCTATGAATGTGATACTTTCGAACAGTATATTCCACTCTCTGAAAAATCGACAAAAGGAAACAAAATGAATAACCCACCGTCAAAAATTCTCCCCCAAATGCTCTATAGTCAGTTCAGCAAGCTGTTAATGTAAGTTACAACTGCGTAGATATTGTTTGATGTATTTATTGACTGAATCCTTACATGCACGTAACATTCGTGTTTATGGTGATATGATTAATGTTTGAAAAGTGCTGCAAACTTGGTTGCAAACCTCGTTCTGAGTACTTTCCTTTCTTTCCCGTACATTACATTTTCGTAAATATCTATGTATCACTCGTCCTACCTATACCTCTATTTATCTATATCCATTGCATTTGTGGAAATAAATATATTAGGAACAATTTCAGTCTAAAATTGATATTTATGCAGACGATCCTGGGAAACTCATGCGTGACCGTTTTCCCCGGTACAAGTATATGCAGGATCAGTGAGAGGGAGCTTTATGCTGAAGGCGTCGTGTTGAATGACGCATGTGTGCAGAGTTTTTGCCTTGACTTTAATCATAATACATACATTTCTTTTCCAGACTAAGAAATTAACTTAAAAATGCATTCTAATATCATTGATATTCTGTTCTAAGTTCGTTATGCCATACATTTTTCCAGTAAAATATTGATTATTTTGTCCAGTTTCTAATTTTATGCCATCAAATAAATTATTTTTTGGTACAGCATTTACAATATTACTCTTTATTCTAATTATGGCATTTTCTTATCCTATCCATTCCTTTATATTGTTCAGTAATCTGGACAAGTCTGATAATAATTAAGTTCATCAGTAAAATGGTATGAATCATTGCTCTACCCATTGAGTAAGCTCAAGATAGGCAGAATTTGTAAATATAAGAAAACAACTTAGACAGAGAAGTGTGAAAAACACATCAATAGGCCATTTCACTCTCAATTCTGGAATACTTATACACCTATTTGCACATACATAACTAGACGGTAAGATACATATATCTAAATTCATACATAGATAGACACAACATACACTCGCACAATAGACACATCGCGTGTCTAGATAGATACACGCAACACACATTTGCACAAAAGACACACAACGTACGCGCGTATACATGTATAGATATACATATAAATAGATGTTTAAACATCTATCTATTTACGTACCTATATACCTCACCCTCTCTCTCTCCCCTTCTATGCATATGCGTGTAAGATCCCGTGTGCTTATATCTGCATATAAACGTATGAATTTTATGTATAGATTATCAATTAATGAACGATATTCAGAGTGTTCATAAAAAATAGACATAGCTGATACTTTGATCATCCGCCAAATAATGCCGGTACGTGAAGAACGGTAGTTTTAATTATGATAAAAACGGTACGGAGTAGAAGAAAACATTTTCTATGAAGCTCAAACTGTATATCCCAAATTGTAAACAACAGGAGTGAATTGCTTTTACTTTGAAAGCTAAATTACAACAACATTCTGTAATC
The DNA here is from genome assembly GCF_006345805.1 of Octopus sinensis. Lineage (NCBI taxonomy): Eukaryota > Metazoa > Mollusca > Cephalopoda > Octopoda > Octopodidae > Octopus > Octopus sinensis. The sequence goes on from NC_043000.1 coordinate 43,903,866, forward strand.
AGATTCTTTTATTCTTTTACATATTTCAGGCAATTGACTGTGACCATGCTGGAGCACTACCTTAAAGGGATTTAGTCTAAGAAATCGACCCCAAGACTTATTCTTTGTAAGCCTATTACTTATTCTATCGGTCTCTTTTGCCGAACCGCTAAGTTACGACACACATATTTCTATCAACGAAATCCATTTAGAGTATACCTGTAATTCAATTAACCCTTATATTCTATACCGTATTTTATGACATTTTATACTTATCCTCCTGTAAATAGTTCTTGTTATTGCTTTAATATCTACTATGTTATCCTACTCATATAATAATTTAATTCAGTTATAGAATGTTTTTCATGATCTTTTTAACAAATTGTTTAAGAAAAGTCTCATTAGTTCTCTTTATACGGAGTATCCCATTTTTAGGTTTCAACTTTACTTTCTATCCTTATTCTGTATAGTGATATATATTTTCTCAATTTAATATAATAAATTTAAGTTATAAATTACTATTTCTTGAATCCTTTCAATTCTGATTTCGAACCCTAAAAGTTATGTTACTTATCTATTTTGAATTTTCATTATACTATCCTCGATTTGACAATCCAAATAAGTATTGGCCACCCTTATCCTTCTTTCTTCCTGTGACCACCACTTCCCCATCAGTCATTCTCTTACCAGCAACTTTACAACACACCCTTCTATGTAGATAAAGTTAGATATACGGTTCCGGTGCATTGAGAGTCTAGTAGATTATCTGACATTAATTGACTTATCACCAGCAACTCCCTAGAGATTTAATTGTAAATCGTTGAAGACTACATGTACAATATGTCTTCTAAATATAAGTATTTACGTCACTACTTCTTACATCTTGACCCTCACTATTTCCTCTACTACTCTTTAAATTATAGCAAACTTAACAAGGTATGCATTATTTTCTAAACTCATTCTGCCACAGGTATAACAATGAGACCAATGTAAATATTTTCATTTCCATTATTAATGTAAATTTGTTTATAAAAATGGTTTATGATTTATGTTTGATACTTATGCAGTCATCTGAAGAGAGCGGTTTCTTTCAAATTGATATTATGTTCTCATTAATTAATTAAATGGAACCGCTTCAAACGGCAGTAATGTATTGGTACCTTTACATCTTTATTACTTATATATATATATAAATATAAATATAAATATATATATATTTTTTTCTAGTTTCAGCTCAGAGCTGCGGCCATGCTGATGCACCGCCGTTTTGTGCTACACTGTTATTACGACGAACCTCGTCTAATATGTGGCACTTGGTGAAGAATGGAGTTTGATACAGCTACTCTCCTTCGCACCTCTTGCCGTGAGGTAGATTCATCTGGGACTCTTGACAGGAAGATGTCCAGCTTTGATTTAAAAACCGCTACATCTACTTTGTCCAAGTTCCTCAGACTCTTTGGGAGAATATTAAAAAGCTGTGGGCCCCTTGAAACCCAGGCTGTTGCAGAAGCTGGTCCTGAAGCGTGATGGCATTGCTGGGATCTTTGGCACTATGCAGTGTCGTCCCGATCTAACATTGGTGTAGCTTACAATGCCAAAATTTGGCACAATTCATTCCAGGATCTTCCAGACATATATTACTGCATACCTCTCCCGTCTTCTCTGCAGGGAGTAGAGTCTTATCTGTTTCAACCTTTCCCAGTAGCTGAGCTGTTGCAAAGAGACGATCTTCTTTGTGAATCTTCTCTGGATTGCTTCAAGGTCCGCTGTTAATTTTACACTGGTGGGTGACCATAGCTGTGAGCAGTAATCCAGGCGACTGAGGACGAATGTCCGCCAGAGGACCATCATCGTTTCCTTATCTCTGGTTCTGAATGTTCTTAGTATCCACCCAGCCAGTCATCTGAACTTTGTCGCCAAACTGGTAATGTGCACTTGGAAAGAGGTATCATCACTGATGGCGATACTCAGGTCCCTCACAGACTTAGGCTCTGGGATTGAAATTCCCTGTAGACCGGTGTATCCTGTAAGTTTAATATTCAGTTTTGGATGCTGGTAGCGCAGGGCTTGGAATTTTTCAGCATTAAACTGCATATTATTATCCTCAGCCCATCTGTAGATTGAGTCCAACTCCTGCTGCAGCTGTGCAACATCGCTGGGGTTCTGTATTTTCTGCGAGACTTTCGTATCGTCTGCAGAGCTGGCCAGAGTGGCTATCCGGGCATTTGAGGGCATATCTGAGGGGGCCACTATAAAAAGCAGTGGTCCCAAGACAGTGCCCTGTGGAACACTGCTCACTATTTGTGTGTTCATAGAGGTGGCTCCATTAACCACTACTGCCTAAATCCTATCTTTCAGGAAGTCATGTATATATATATACGTGCATATATATCTACGAGGTGGTAACAAATATTTCGCGGACTAGCTCTGTAGCGTGCCAACAGATGGCAGCACACGGATGCGTGCGAAGTGAGAGCTAACACTGAGGTTCATGAAACAGTGTGCCCAGCAAGACTGTTGTATTTACTTCACAAGTTATGAAATGTGGTTTAGGATTACGCGTATGTTGAAATCTACGATTTTTGTCAAGGAGAAGGAGATGGAACAAAGTGCCTACGGACAAGTTTGCATGAAATTCAGGAAGTCTGTAAAAGATTCATTCAACATGCTTTGAGAAACTTACAGTACTGCGGCAATAAGTCGGACGCAATCTTTTTAGTGGCACAGCTGCTTCAAATGATACAGCTGTATCAAGAGCATGCTCATCGTTTTCTCTTTCCAACATCTGCAGTTTTGTGCATCAAGAATTCGTGCGTCCAGGACGCTTCAAAGCATGTGAGAGAGAACATTCGACGAAAGCGACTGGATATATGGAACACCAAGAATTGCATTCTATCTGCTGGCAATGTATCCTTTCACCGAACTCGCCTCACTCGAATTTCTCGCCCAAAACAGTATGTTATCGCTTTCGCACCCGCCTATTCGCCATATTTAGCACCTGCGGATTTCATCACTGCTCCACAATGAGACTGCACTTGAAAGGCCGCCTTTTTAACGCCGTTGTTGAAATCCAGAGTGAAACGCAGAAGGTCCTCGACTCGCCTAAAAAAAATATTCCAGGCTGAATTTCAAAAATTGCAAAAAAAGCTGAGAGCGGTGTATTACGGCCACAAGGTTACTGTTACGAAGGAGATGGTGTTAAAACTTGGGTAAGTTCTTTTTAATTAAATATAACTAGACTGGGAATCGTTTGATACCATCTCGTGTACATACATACATACATACACACACACACACACATATATATATATATATATGTATATAACCGTACTGCTGTTAGATAAATCGTAGTTGAGCACTACTTAACCATTTGCTTTAAGTATCATCCCAAGAGGAAATAATAAGGATTATTTTATTCAAACCTCAAATTATTTAATAGATTGCATCTAGTTTCATTCCCTTTGTGAATTTCATAAATCAGCATATCATTCAACGTCAGCTAAAACCGAGATCGCTGTATTTATTACACAAGTATTATTTTTCTAATCATTCGGTACAGTATCTCCAATTTGCAATTTCTCTGAATACCACATTTTCAATTCTATAATCCAACATAGAGAGTTATTTGTTAATTTGTATTCTTTGCATTTTAAATTTTCGTAAAATTAATTAAATACCTTCAATCTATAAATGGGAACTGGTTATTGCAGTTATTAACTTTAAATCCTCCAAATTATATTAATTGTTATTATTCTACTAAATACTAAATGAGAGCACAGTGTTTGCTCGCAGATAACATTTGGTTTTATATTTTCACACTTGAGAATCAAAAGAAAACATTAGAAAATGCTATTATTATTACAAAACAGTGCTTTCACTGTTTCTGTTCCATTCAATATCTTCTTAGCTCTTTTCAATATATTTATTCATTTAATTTCAATTCTTCCAATGCCTAAATATAAATATTAGATAAAATGAAAACTATTATTGATTTGTCTTCCGGTCATATGTCATAAGAACTTCGTATATACATGATCAATTTTACAAATATGTACACACACAAGCATACTATATCTTATACATAATAATCATACCTATGTGTACAAGCAGATGCGCACATGATCACACACACACGTTGTGTCTCTCTCTCTCTTTCTATATACACTATGCCTGTGTTTGCGTATGTTTACATATGCACACGTATATATGCTAGTTAAAGCAAGAACAAGCAAATTTAATATTAATCTGTTACCATTATTATTGTTGCTGGTGTTATAGTAATAATAATAATAATGATAATAATAATAATAATAATAATAATGATAATGATATTAATAATAATAATAATAATAATAATAATAATAATAATAATAATAATAATAATAATAATAATGATGATGATGATGGTGATGATGATAATAATAAAATAATATTAATAATAACAATAATAATAATAATAATAGCAATAATAATAATAATAATAATAATAATAATAATAATAATAATAATAATGATAATAATAATCTCATCATTTTTATCATCACTTCATCACCATCGCGATCACCCCTATTATAACTACTACTATTATGACTGCTGTTGTTGTTCTTGTCTTATGTTTTGTGTATAAATTTAATATTCCGTCAAACGGTTGCTTGCTATTATTCTGAAAAAGCAGTTGTATAAATCGTAAAATCTAAACTAAAGAAAATACAGCACCTCGCTTACGACGTTGAGGTGTTTCAATCCTTCTAATTATGTCAGTAACATAAACCAAATATTTTACATGATTTTCAAATGATTTACGTGTACTTCTTAGATATATTAAGTTTATTTTCTTGGCTATTTCTCGCATTCGTTTTCAGGAGGTGAATTATAAATAAATATATTATTCTATAACATAGCTAAATACTACCATTTGATTTTATTAGACTACTCCCCTAAGCCCCAAATCTTGATCATTGTCATCCAGTCAGTGTTTCAATCTCTACTATTTAAAAGAAAATGAGATACATTGTCTAAAAATTCATGTTTACGAGTGTCTTTGAGGGAAGGGTGTTTTACATTTATTGCACGACATGTGAAGATATAAGGGTTTTTTTCTGGTGTATTTCCTCTATGTAGCATCACAATGCATTCCTTGAATAGCAAACTTAGAAAAAGATGGAATGAAGCGCTTCTAAACTAAAACCATACTGAAATAGCTTCTGTGCATTTGAACCGAATTCCCTTGATCTGTAGAGTTATGCGATATTCGTGTTGGTTCCATTCACATCAAATAGTTTTCGAAACATCATACATGCTTTCGTATTTATCAAGCCTGGTAACAGTGACAATGTCGTTTACGAAACAAATATTTCTTAGAAATTTGTATGCGTGAAATAATTAAGCGTTACAAAATAGTATGAATTTATGTATCTGAAATAGTACAAATTGTAAACACCATCTCATTGAAGTACCCACATAGTGCCCAATCAGCTAATGATCCAGTTGAAGTATCTTCATATATTTTCCTAAGCTACTGTGGAAGGATAATCACAGTGTATTCAAAAACAAAAATCTATAAACAACGAAAAACTTATAAAGGGCAGAAATACCCAATCGGTTGAATGGACTGTGGGAAGCTTCATCTAAGACTGGGTTAAGACCCAGTCTTAGTTGAAGCTTCTCACAGTCCATTCAAACGATATTGAAACATACAGAATTACGGCCAAATTTCTACATCTATAATTGCAGTGGCTGAAATACCTTTTGGAAGTAAACTTGAGTTTCATTTCTTTTTATCTCTGTATGTGTGAGTGCTTGTGCGTGTTTTTTGGTTTGTGCGTGTGGTTATGTGTGTATATGTGTGGGACTGTGGGCATTTGCGTGTGTATGTATGTGTGTGTCTGTGTTTTGGCTCAGTTACTAATATTGTTTTGTCATTGTTGGTGTGTTAATTTAGTGAATATAATTTAAGACAAGTAGCATAGAAAGCAAATGTAGAATCTACCTGCAAGACATGTCATACCAACCTGAAAAAGAATATTTATATTCTCTACTCTCTCTCCCTCTCTCTCTCTCTCTTTCTCTATCCCTTTCTTTCGCGCTCTCTTCCTCTCTTTCACCCGGTCGCCGGGTTTCCTGGTCAATAACCATTTTTGTATAATTTTTAATGTAGTCTAATGCCAAGTGAGTTATCTCGTTACAGGAACTCTTTTCAAACGAGGCATTTTACGTTGTGTAATTGTAGATTATAAATGCAAATGGTGATTCATTACTGTCCTCTAGCGTCCACGACTACATTTATTACCTGGATTCATGTAGGCAGCAATATTCTATGTGTAACGTGTTTTAAATTGACAATATGGAAGCACTTGCGTTTACAGGTGAAATAATAGCTGTCCTTTTTTTATGATCTAAATCGTTTTTGCTCACATATAAAACATTATGTATTAAAATATCTTTTATTCAGATTCAAGATTCCGAAATTCCGATTTCTATCAGCTATATGGCATTTAAATGACGTTATCAACAACAAAATATACATTCAAATTCGAAAGGTACACATCCTTACATATATGAAAACACACGTGCGCTCACACACAGTCATACACATACACACACACACACACACACTCATACACACACACACACATCGACACGCACTCATACACATATAAACACACATATATACAAGCAGAAAAGCATACGCAAAAACATAGAAACATGCATATATACATATGATATATGTATGCGTATATATATATATCTATGTGTGTGTGTGTCTGTAATATATATGCATATATATATATGTTTTTTATAATGTGTGTGTGTTTATACACACCCACAAACACGCACGCACACACACACACATATATATATATATACATACATATACATATATATATGTAAGTATTATGTATGTATATATGTATGTATGTATGTATATGTATGTATAGACATACAGGGTTGTAAAAAATTGCCTTAAAACAATTAGATTTTTAAACCATCGTTTAGTCGTGTCAACCATAAAGTCTGATAACATATTTTGGTGTATCACAATCCACCATTTTTTTTTTACTTTATACAGGGAAGTCGAAAAAAGATAAGAATATTCATAACATAATACCTTCCAGTTTTATAGTTTTTATATGACCTATTATTATTATAATTTTTACAGTTTCTTCGCCATATATATATATATATCTCAATTAAAGTATTATTGCTAACAGCAAACTTTAGATTTTCTTCTTTTGTTTCCTTGTCATTTGCATTTCTTTGCAGCTGCCAATGGAAAGTGATATGAAACTCCATGCTTGGCTATATTTTATCTTGCTAGTTTTTTCCAGTATCATGAAACGGGTAATATGTACGTGTAAGATGCGTCGATTTATTTCTGTGCCGGTATGTTTATATGTATATGTCTTTGTATATAAATATATATATTTATATATGTATATATATATATATATATATATATAAATATTTATACAAATATATATATCTACATATATATAAAGATAAATATATATGTTTATATATACATACATACACACACACACATACATATATATATATATATATATATATATATATATATATATATATATATATGAGGCTTTTCTGACTCTATGCCTTTTTACGTAACTGTTTCGTGGTGAAGGCTGCAATCTCGTGCATTACAATTAACGCAACGTGTTAATCCGTAATTTTATTCTGTCAGAGATTTGCTAGCTGTTAACAGGTGGTTCTATAACTCAAACTTTTTTTAACTGGGTTCTAAAAAATATATTCAAATACATTCGTTGTGTTTTTTTCGATTTAACATATTTCTCTAGATTCCGAAAATTACCTATACTTACCTGGATCAGATTTTCCAAAATTAAACATTGTGTAAATCGAGGTACATTGATAGAGCCATTTGGAAAATTTAATATGTATTATACATTTCATATGTATTATACGTTCTACTGAAATATATTTGGTCCTAAATGAACTCTACAGTTATCAGTAGAGTCAATGTTTCTCTGAGCTAATTCTTTAGTATATCTGTCAAATAGATTTCATAATAAAAATAACTGAATACGGTGGGTATAGGAGGAGAATATATATTTTACTTCCTTTGTCAACTATTCTGGATTTGATACCATATAGAAAATATTCAATGTGAAATGATTTAATTCTCAACCATATAAGCAAACCTCATGTCTAATTCATATTCTACTCGGTGACTAATTACATTTTTCTCCGATTTTAGCCATAAGTTATACGATCTTCCGTATTTGGATTGAAAGTTTCTCACAAATACACACGCACGCATTCACACACACACGCATACAAACGCAAACGAACACACACACACACACACACACGTACACACATAATTATACGCACACACAAGCGCACACACACACACTTCCGTTACTCGCAACTTTCCTTTTCTTTTGTAAGTGACAATACCACTACATCTCCACATCTCATAACAAAGGAAGCTGAACCAGTGTTTGACTTTATGATTATTGCCGTGATGATCCTCCCCAGATACAAGATATGATGGTAGCAGTATATTTGATGGTTATGTTTTTTTTTAAATAAAAGATAATGAAACACGCTACTTGTCATATGATATCTTTATGATGCTAAGAAATAAATTTAACTGTTATATTATTAGGAAGTATTCCCTAGTGTGTTTTATATTTAGAGGAACTTACTTCAGAGTTTTCTTTTTGTTGCGTTTAATTTTCCTACATTATTTAGTTGTTAGTGTAAACCAAGATAATAATAAAGTTCAGAAAATACAGAACAGATGTCTTAAAAACCTCTTAAACGTCAGACATGTCAAAACTATTATACTCTAAACACTCCGTCTTTATTTCTGTAATAACATCACTGCAAAATGCATATTATCGCATGGTTCCTATATTTACATTTAGATATATCTGACAGAAATCTCAAGTTTCATAACAGCAAAGCACTTACTTGATTCTGTATAATTTCGAAATCCGTAGCACAGCAATTCTTTCCGAATAAATGACATAACTACTTCTGTATTTTCTTACTGGCGTGCACTAAGGAACGTGTTAAGAAAGAACAAGCTTGGAAAAGATTAGTTAGCATGATTTGTAATGTTGATTGCAGCTTTCAGTTAGAATAAACCTACTATACACCAGTATATTCTCTATTCTCTATTACTTGTTTAAGTCATGTGACTGCTACCATGCTGGAGCACCGCTTTTAGTCGAGCAAATCAACCCCATGACTTATTCTTTGGAAGATTAGTACTTATTTTATCGGTCTGTTTGGCCGAACCGCTAGGTTATGGGGACGTAAACACGCCACCATCGGTTGTCAATCGATGTTGGAGGGACAAACACAGACACGCAAACTTATACACACATGCATACATATATACATATATACGACGGACCTCTTTACGTTTCCGTCTACCAAATCCACTCACAAGGTTTTGGTCGGCCCGAGGCTATAGCAGAAGACACTTGCCCAAGCTGCCATGCAGTGGGAATGAACCCGGAACCATTGTAGTGGTAAGCAAACTACTTACTACACAACCACTCCTGCGCCTATTCTGATTATAATATATGCAAAAATATTCATAATTATTAGCTTTATTACATGTGAGCTGAATTGGGGAGATCATAGCGAAGCTTACCTTATCTGTTTTATTATGTCTCTGATAAGTATATCATAAGAAGCTTTACAAGTATAAAATTCATTGTGACTACATCAACGTAATGTCAAGGTACAAAGGGCTGTAACTTAATAACGTAATGGTTTTCCTTTGATGTAATACTGATTCTTCTAAACAACCGATCTTTATAACTTAAACTATTGGTTCAATATTCTACATGTTTAACAAATAAAGTCAATTTTATACATTAAATATTTTGATATCATCAACAACAAATGAATGAAAACGTTTATCCCCACCTGTGTGTGAATCAAGAACTCAAAGAGTCAGATAACATGTCACAATAATTTCCTTATTACACATTGAAGCGCATGCATCTGATACTGGTAATGGTGATATGTCGATGTGTATATATGTATGGTGAGGGCGCGTGGCTTAGTGGTTAGGGCATTCGGCTCATGATCGTAAGGTTGTGAGTCCGATTCCCGGCGACGCGTTGTGTCCTTGAGCAAGACACTTTATTTCACGTTGCTCCAGTCCACTCAGCTGGCAAAAATGAGTTGTACTTGTATTTCAAAGGGTCAGCCTTGTCACTCTCTGTGTCACGCTGATTATCCCCGAGAACTACGTTAAGGGTACACGTGTCTGTGGAATGCTCAGCCATTTGCACGTTAATTTCACGAGCAAGCTGTTCCGTTGATCGTATCAGCTGGGACCCTCGTCGTCGTAACCGGCGGAGTCTTTAAATATATGTATGTATAAGTAAAAACTTTATGAGTCATATCGTCACCGAAGCAATGTACGGATTTTCCTCTAATTTCAGCCAACTGTTCATAAGATATAAAGCAGAAAGTGTGAGATAGCGAAGAAGGTTAAACAATGAGAAATAGGGGCGATAGGAAAATGCAAGTGCGTGAGACGGAGGATGCGAAGAAGGAGATACAAATGTTAGAGAAAGACGAAGAGAGGGGGGATATTTGAAGGGTGAAGCGAGTGAAATATTATTCGTTGGCAATTTTCTTCCACAGTAAATTTCCAAAACTAAAAACCCTAGGTGCCTTGTAGAATAGAGTAATGAGTTTAGGATTTCTTGTGAGTAAGCCTCATGATCAAAGCGGACAAAACGGAATAGCCGTGGTGTTGAAGGATGAGGGTGATGTGCTAGATTAGTCATCTCTGCCTCGATAGCAGTAAGCAGGAATGTGCCCTCGGGCCGGGAAGGCAAAAGCTTTCTACTGACACACTGAAGAATCAGTCAACTTGTAGAGAATAGCTACCAAAACTCTCACCCTTCAGTGTTTGCAAATGATCAAGCCAAGGTGTGGTTGTGTGGCAAGAAGCTTGCTTTTCAATCACCTGGTTGAGGTTCAGTCCCACTTCGTGGTACCTTAGGCAAGTATCTTCTGTAGTCTCAAGCTGAATAAAACCTTGTGAATGAATTTGGTAGACGGTGACTGAAGGAATGCCATCGTATATATATATATATATATATATTGGAAGGTTTGGAGATGATGTACAGGTATTTTATATTAGAAGAAATGAGATACTCAGAAATTCGGATGGTTTTATATTTACAGATATTTATTTATATATTGCATGTTTTTATACATCATATAACTAAGATCATTTGAAAACCCCACTAGAATGGGAGAAAGCGCTAATATATGATCTAAGTTATAGGATGTATAAAAAAATGTAATATACAAATAAATATCTGTAAATATAAAAACCATCCGAATCTCTGAGTACCTCATTTCTTCTAATATTTATATATATGTACGTGTGTGTATGTGTGCGTTCGTGTGTGCGTGCGTGTGTGTATGTATGTGTCTGTGTGTGCGTGTGTCTGCGTTTGTGCTTGTCCCCCACCACCAATTGACAACCGGCAATGGTACGTTTACGAACCCGTAACATGCTTGATCAATAAAAGAACCGATAGACTAAGTACCTTGCTTAAAAGACGTGTAACAGGGGTTGATTCATTCGTCTAAAAATCTTGAAAGGTGGTGGCCAGCATGCCCGCAGTCTAATAGATGAAAAAGTAAAAGAAATAAAATGTACATTTTCCTTCTTTATGCAATTAGATGGACAAATTTGCAACATCTCTGAAAGTATATTCTGAGCTATAGTTTTTTAATGGAGTTTAAATTTACAAAATATCTAAACCTCAATAAGTTTTTAAACATCTCCTTCATATGTGTACACTAAATTTAAAATGTATATTGTCTTCTAATTTAAGTTTGAAATTTTTTGTAGGGTAACGTTTAGTTGCTTCGGAAAGCGTTTACTCGACACGAATTCATGACTGATAATGCATATTATAGAAGAATACGTGAAAGTTTGGTTTACATCGGCTAGATTCAATGAAATGAAAATGGCCACTAGAATAATAGAAATTTTTTATGTAACAAAAGCACAGGCTTCTGATAAAATTTGTTGTTGAATAGTCAATGACAATTATATGTGCTGTACATTGTTTATCAATACCAGCATTAGGTATCGAAAATATAACCTAAGTCCACAAAATAACCATATTCGTTGAACGATCCAAAATTCTCTGCAAACACCATTGTATTCATATCTACCGATTCTTTGAATATTCAATCGACACTTATGACATTACAGAATATTTAAGCGTCAGATAAGGAAAAGAAATAGATTTATGACAAACGATTTCTTGGAAGAACAAACTTTTTGGGAAAAATAATGTGCACCACAGAATGAATGAAAGAAACATAGCTATTAATTCAGTTATGTAGTGGTTGTCAGCTTCTTTTATGTGTAAGGAAATATTAAAAGCGAAAAAAATGTATAAAGAATCATGGAATATGTAGCTTATAATTTTTTGCAAATGGCAAGCAAAATATTTTTTTATATTAGCGAACTCCATTCTCAATATCTAGAAGTGGTTAAATAAATAGTAAATGATTCGTTTTGCAAATATTCTTTTTGATATGCACAAAATGAAGTGGAGATGTCTTCAATCTTCAACAGACAGCTGAGTACAATCAAGCCCTTTAGCCAGTGTAAACTAATTTACAAATTATTTTTGTCAAAGAAAAAAGAGAGATTTGTACTGCCAAAATTGCAAAAGATTGAAATGTTAATGAAAAAGTTCGATCAAGCGTGTAAGCATGTAAATAGCTACAAATAGTTATGATTTTGGACAGAAGCATAAGATTACGTAAATACATACAAACACACACACACACACACGCACATATATATATAATAGCAAATATACCTGTCCTTTGGACGGTGCAATTATAATGGTACACTCCTGGAGACAGTTTTAGTTAGAAGTCATTTTAAATTGATACGCGTAAAATGTATAATTACTATTAGCAGCTTATGATATGGTATTAAGAAACTCGGGTAATGAATAAAGTTTTTTGAATAAAAATTTGACAGTTAGTAATAAATGAAAGTCTATTAAATGGGATCGCAATTGAAGTAGGCATTAGAGTTCCTGTATCTTACTTTAAGCGTTTTGCATCATGTACTTATTTTTCTCGTATTTCCTGACACAAATGCATTGAAACTTTCTTTCAATGAAAATCATACGTAATAGAGAAAAGCAAACATTTATTGCAAACACACAAATAGATTAATAGCATGTGCAAAAATAAATGCCAGAGCATGCTAATGAGCGAACAGCGTGCGTGAAGAAGAGTAATTGAATGTAATGTACTGTTAACAAAAATCAGAAAATGTAGCAAAATATCAATGAAATACTCCCAGGAAGTTTGATTGCTCACGTTTACAGTTTGGCGTAGATATGAAGAATGAAGTAGAGGAATAACTACTGTAGAGTTGCTTTGCAGACGACATTCATTGTTTTCCTTCAGAAGCATTGATGAATAAGTTGTCTGGATGGCCAACTCTGGAACAACCGACGTAGAACTGTCCATGTGAAAAGTAAGATGTTCGAAGGTCCAATCCGAAAACTTTCAGCTGCTGGCCTTGAGCTTTGATAATTGTCATGGCGAAGTTGAGTTTCAGATGGTACTGAAGTCTCTACATAGGGTACAGGCAGCCTCTTGGGGTTAGCGGAATTTTCATAATGAAAACGGCATAGTTTCTGCTGTGACCCGTGATAATTTGAGCTTCAATGATGTGGCCCATCATTTATTTGAGCAGAAGGCGAGTTCCATTTCATGGTGTGGGTGCGTTTGGATTGCGTAGGAAGATGAGAGGGCAGCTAAGTTTTAAGTGAAGTTCATAGGGAGGGAATATTGGAGGATCTTGAGAGTTGAGAAATTCTGTTAAAAATTGTGTAACCTGATAAAGATCTGTAACGGTGTCACAATCTGGTTATATGTATTCCGTTTTAAGATTTGGGTGACGGGAAGAACATAAGTCATCAGGGCTGGATTCAGTGTAGACAAAGGTGGTAGTGTCAATGTATCCGTTGTCATCGTCCGTAATTTGTCCATTGCCGATTTTAAGGAGCATTTCCGAAAACGGGGTTGTAGGCTGACCAGTCTCTAGGAGTGATAGTGAGTTGTTTTGATTGGACATGCGATCAAAGGAGGGATTTTTTTAAAGCAGATATTATGTTCATCAGCTTGTGTTCCTTTAGGCATAATAGAGTTTGTAGAAAATCTCAGCAAAAAGTACAGTCGCACTTCAAAGGATGTTGTTGTTTGATCTAAGGATTCTCATTGTGGTATGAAGTGCTCGTAGGGAACATTTATAGGCCATAGTTGCTTCATCCCAAACAATGAGTTTGTACTTTTCCAAAACTGATGCTTCGTCCGAGGAATGCAACACGTGGGACGTTTGGTTTTCTTGATGTGGCACATTAAAAGGCAATTTGAAGGTAGAGTGTGCTGTTCGTCTGTCATCAAGAAGTGTCGGGGCTATTTCTGAGGAGGCAACAGCAATAGCAAGGTCATTATAATGCTGCAACTTCACAAGATGAAGATTCAGGAAGAATGTTTTTCCAGTTCTACCGGCTGCGTCTAAGAAGATAATTCCGCCAGTGTGTGCGTAGATGTTTCGGAGGACGAAATTTGGCGATCGTCCGAGATTATTCGCAAAAATGTCAAACTAAGCATCTGATCCAACACCTCTTAAGGTATAAGGTTCTGTAAAATCTGTAAAATGCTATAATTTTTTTCTGTTTTTGTGAGTGAAACGTACATTTCGTTTGATGTCAGGATAACATAAAAGAGGGAGAAAATTGACAGGGACGTACGTATGTGTTATTGGGGGGGGGGGGCTAGGCAGAAAGTGTGTGTTGTGTGTATGTGAAAGGGAGAGAGAGAGACAGGAAGAAATATGTGTGTTGCTCTGTGTGTGTGAAGGAGAGAGTAACATAACCAGGTAACCTGGGGAAACACCACGTATGTAATTTGAATAATTAATTATGTATGTAACTGGCCACGCATTCATGTGCACATGTTAATATTTATAAGCAACATAAGTAATGCCTACATGACACATACACGGAAAATAAAAGAAAAAATACCGTACGAAACAAAAGCAAAGCGATTTCCCCCCCAAAAAAACGAAGATAAACAGGAGCAAAATAATCCCTCAGTTTAAAATATATCAAAATTCTTATACCAGGAAAAAGCTACCAAAAAGTGTAGAGGCAATTTTCAATCTATATTATAAATATAACCATTCGAGAAATAAGGAAACGGTGTCAGGTTAACTCTGAACAAACAGACCTGTCTCCTATTGTCACTGTCAATGCATTAAGGATAAGCCAAATCTCATGCCGGATCGGTCATCACCCGGGGCAACAAGGACCGTCTTACTCAGTGGTGAACGAGACTGAGGTTGAAAAGTCTGCTGCTGGAACAAACACTCTAAAAACTGATCTACTAGGTAATCATATACAAGATAACCCTAACCCTAGACCTGTAGTGCCGCCACCAAAAACACCACCTAAAGCAAAACACATAAAATAGACTACAGAGGATTATAGAAATGTGATGAATGTTTTATATACAACCCAGCTGAACACCAAAAATAACGACAGAGTACAAACTTACATTTCGTGGGAAATTTAGTAGGCAATGAAGTACGCAGGTATTTAGATGCAAATAAACTCAGTAATGTACATAGAGATATCTTTAAGAATAAAAGGTTAACTGGCGCTGAAATTAGCCAAATTAGGACACCAATATCTCCTGACACACCAAATGAAAACAGCAAGAATGCAGATGAAATAGGTAACAGATACACAGACTCCAGTGTACGATCAGTACTACCCAACGAGGAAGCCGAAGAAAGAATAGCGAAAAACAGATATGCGGGAAAAGAGAGGAAAAACTAAACCTACCTTAAAAAAATAGAATAGCTATGACTGTATTTGAAGTGAATAATAAACAGGATATCAAAGGTGCAAAAGAAGATATTATCAGAGAACTCAGCGAGACCGAGTCTACTGATATGATGAGAACCAGTGGTAAAGTTCTCAAACAATATTAAAAGAACAGCGTAATCATGATATATAATGTTGCTCTTAGACAGATCTTAAGTAATAAGTTAAATGATCTAAGAACCTTGAATAGCCTCACCTCATCTACTACTGAAGTTCTACCTGCTCAATTAGGTATCAGGATGACACAGAAGAGACCAACCGTGTCAATAGTCTTCCTATGTGGAAAGTAGCAATACAAAAAGAGATCGAATCTCTGCGGGCGGATGTATTAGTTCTCGGTGAAGTTGCTAAATGTTAAATGAGCTAGAAAAGTCAAGCAAAATATATAAGATTAAAGATTTTATAAACTTCCCTGCAACGAAGGAACAATTCAAACAACGAGTACACCAGAAAGTGCAAAGGCTTCGATGTTATGACAAAAGAATAAAATTTTAGCGACAAAACAAGTTATTTAAGACGGATACAAAGATTTTATAAGGGAATTTTCAAATGGAAGATAGAAGTAAAGCAGCGTCCTAAGGCTGAAGAAATGGAAATGTCTTGGACGAAGTTATAGAGTAACAAAAAAGAATATAATGCTAAAGCTGACCGGATAGAGCTCGAAAAAGTGAAACTGCTTGAAGTTGAAGAGCAGAAATTGGAAGAGATAGGAAGAGAAGGGCTAAGATGTGTTATTAGGAAGTCTCACAAACAGAACAGCCCAGGGCTGGGCCGATTTTCTAACTTTTGGCTAAATTGTCTGAAGGTGTACACCAAAGTTTCGCTGCATATCTGATTGATGTCATGCACAACCCAGAGCAAATAACTGCCAGGTTGAGCCAAGGAACAACATACATTCAGCCAAAAATTAAAGACAAATAATCCAAAGAAATACTGACCAATAACATGTCTCAACCCCACTTACAAGATCCCTACATTCATATTAACTGACAGAATATACACTTTCTTGCACAGAGATCTATCCTTCCACAAGATTAAAAAGGATGCAAAATAAATTCTTATTGGTGCAAAGATTAATTACTCACACGTAAAATGATTGTAGAGAAATGGCGGGGCAAAGAGAACCTAAGTATTGTATGGATAGATTACAAGAAAGTGTTTGACAGTGTCCCATTCAAATGGGTACAATTGAGATATATAATATCTCTCCTGACATCTCTAAATTCTTTCAAGGTAGCATGGCCAAGTGGAACAGATGTCCCCTGCGAAACGATAGTAATGTGATGAGCCAAACTAACAACATCAACATCAAACGAGATATCTTTCAAGGTGACTCTCCCTCCCCATTGCCATTTTGTATGTCACTGATTCCACTCTCAAATGAACTAAATAATATCAGGTATAGGTTCAACGTTTACAATACGAAAGTAAACAATTCTGTTTTACATGGACGATCTGAAGCTGTTTGCTAGATATGACGAAGTGCTAGTAGAGGTGTTAACAACTGTTAAAAATTCAATAATGACATCGGGATGGAATTTGGTCTTGATAAATGAGCTAAAAAACTGTTTTCGGAGGCAAGTTCAGGCAAAAAGCCTCCAGTAAATTAGATACCGACACTACCATCAAGGAGTGTGATCCACAAGAAAATTACAAATACCTGGAGATTAACGGAGATGGTATACAACATGTCATCATGAAGGTGAAAATAAGAAAGGCATATGACTGGCGTATAAGACTCATACTAAAACTTGAACCCAACTCTAAAAGTCGTATCGAAACCATTAACATCCTGATACTTCGAGTAGTCCAATATAGTTTTAATAAATTTAACTAGAATCTTCCAAAGCTACAACGCCTGAACAGGAAGACAAGAAAACTAGTAACTTCTAACAACATGCACCATCCAAAAGCAGATAATGATCAACTATACCTACTCTAGAAGTGAGGAAGCGGAATGCTGCAGGTAGGACTGTGCTATAAGACCTCCACAATAGCAATAAACCGGTACTTATCCAGTGCAGAGAAGTGGACGATGTGACTTGGGTGAAAACTTGAAAGTAGCAAAAATCACATTCCATTGTCGAGGAAGATTGCAAATCCGTAAGGGAACTTGGCAGTAATCTTGAAATATTGGAAGAACCTGAACCCATCGCCCATCATTTCCACATCTGCAAATTCCGTAGCACCAACTTTCGTCAACAGTGATGACCTTCGAAAAAAAACGTCCGCACTCAGTCTCGATTGCTTTTAATCGTCCATGAGAAAGCAGGTCATTAATTTTGCTGCAACTCATTTCATTCAAAATTCCTCGCTCAGTATTCGTTGGCTGGAGCTCGCTGATACGTCATTCATATCAACAAATTTGTCGATTGTTCAGTGACGGCCCTCCAAGTGCACTTCATGAATTTTCGTGATATTGTCATACGTTCAGAAGGTCGGCAGTCGCCCTGAACGAAGTTGGTTTTCAAACGACAGCTGAGCATCCATACAGCGTGAAAGACATTCGTAAAACTCTGTTTTGGTCAAGGCAGCCTTCTTGTAAACTATTTCAAATAAAACAAATGTTTTCCCTAGCAGAAAGCAAAATTTCACGGAACACGCTTCTCCTTCGTTTTAGTCATCACAAAGATCGCCGAACAGGGGCGAAACATTGCTAAAAAGAGAGACGCATACCGTAGCAGTCCGACATTGAACGACGCCGCCGGTCGGCGAACTGATGACTGAGGGACGTATGAGAGGTCTCAACAGCAACTAGCTTGTCCCACAGAAAACGCTTCCGTTTAATTGTGTGTACCCCTACGTGTATATACACACACACACACACACACACATATATATATATATATATATATATATATATATATATTATATATATATATATATATATATACTAAGTAATTAAGGGTTTAGCAACGATTTGCCTCACCACACGCCAAATTTAGAAACAGCAGTCAAACAGTTATGGCTATTCTTTCTACTTAAAAGGGAGATCACTTAAACCTTCCTTGAATGGGGCTTTTACATGCCGAAATCTACTTGGTGAAATTAATGATTATTCAAAATTAATTAATTTCACCCTATATTATTATTATATATATATATATATATATATATATATATAATATATATATATATAGATGTGTTTATAAAATGTTTGACGGTTTAGAAAATTTTAAAAAATAATATAATGTTGGAACGGAAGTTCACCTTAGTCCTTTGCAGACTTCGACCCCCGCTTCTGTTGCGGTTTGCCATTTTCGCTTGAGGGAGCATTGGAAACCTCAAATAATTTTTCGCTCAAGTAGACAGTATTCCTAACAATAAATTCAAAAAATCAGTAAATTCTTGAAGCTAAAATACATTGTTATAAAAGTTGTGATTCAAATTTAACACAGCCATCTCATAGTGTATGTGTGTACGTGTGTGCACGCATGTGTGTGCGGTGCATGCGTATGTATATACTTGCGTGTGCACGTGCGTCTGTTTGTGTGTGTGTGTGTCTGTGTGTGTATGGTGTGTGTGATTGTGTGTATACATATATAAATGAATACATGCACAGGCACCTTTTAGCTTTCACTTGTTCCAGTCATTGGATTGCAGCCATATCGGGACTCACTCTTGAAAGTTTTCACTCGAAGTGATCGAATCCAATAGGTATCGTTATTCTTTGCTGAACCTCTATTTTCACGACTGGCAAGCGGTTGGCGGAAGGAAACAATTTATGAATGCACATACACACGAATATACATACATACATAAACACACACGCATGTATATGTAAAACGGTTCATCGGTTACACACACGCATACATACATACATACATACATACATACATACATACATACATAATATATATATATACATATATATATATATATATATATATATATATATATATATATATATACATATATATATACATACATAAATACATACACACACAGAGATACGTATACATTAATCTGTCTGTCTATCTATGTATCAATCTACATATATATATATATATGTATGTATATATATATATATATATATATATATATATATATATAATATATATATATATATATATATATATATATATATATAATATATATATATACATATACATATATATTCGAAAGAAAGTCAAATGTTATTCGCACTTTCGCCATAACATATCTATTATAGTCACACCGCTTACTGCGCATATATGTTAATAGCTAGTACAATTGTGGCCACGTGATCGAAGTTTGAACCTGACAACGCCATTTTTCTATTTTGCTTTGCAGTGTAAGCATGGCCACACTACTAGCAATGTGCACCAAAGAAGAACAAGGAGCTGTGGTCAGATTTCTCTGGTCGAAACGTGTTAGGTGCTGAAATTCATCGGTGGTTTTTAGCACGATACGGGGACCGTGCACTACCGTGTAGATGTGTGTGTAATTGGATCGAGAAAGTTAAAAGTGTACGGTATAGCATTGTGCACGAGGAGAGCACAGGGTGTCCGTCAAGCACCACCACTGACGAGAATATTCAGCGAGCTAGAGAAATAGTAATGGTAAGCCGGTTCACCATTAACATCACTCGAATCACTGCTCTTTATTTTTTTATTTTTTTTTAGTGCATTTTGCTATTGGGACGGCTATGCTTACACTGTAAAGGCAGATAAAAAATGGCGTGATGAGGCTCAAACTTCAATCATATGACCACAATAGTTCCAAATATAGGCATGCACAGAAGACAACGTGACTAAAGTAATTATATTTTAGGGCGAAAGTGTGGATAATATATTACTTCCTCTCGTATACACATGCATATATATACATACATGTATATATATAAATACATATATAGCTAAAAACAAACAGCTTACATACATACATACATACATACATAATACATACATACATATATACACATGTGCGCATTCATGTAAATGGTTTGTTGAAGAAATATACTTATGTTTCAACAATTTACGTACCAATTTTAATTTTCAAGTATTCTTTTTCTTGATAGATGCCTTATATAATCTAGAAGGCAGCTCGTTCATAAATGATATTCGTAACATTTTTGGCACCTACCAAAGATGAAATAAATATCTGCCCGTTTTTGCGAAACTTAAACTTAGATCTCTATCATTAACACAGAACTGCTACCTACATAACTAGAGAGTGGGAACAATTTAGTTAATTATATCCCGACTGCGCGGGCTACATATTTCTTTCCATGGCTTTTCTTTCATTTATCAAATCGTTACACTCTATGCTTCAGCATATTCATTTTGCATACTGGCAAACGATCTTAAAATCCTTATACCTCTTCTTTTTGTTTCTTACTCGCTCTTTTGTCTTTTTGCAAACACATGCACACATACACCCACATATACATATTAATATAATAAGCACGTATATTTTTTGATATACCGATATCGATATGAAAATTTATTGATATTATTTGTATGCTGATATATATCTACCTACTTATCTATCTTCTCTCTCTCTCTCTCTCTCTCTCTCTTCTCTCTCTCTCTTTCTCTCTCTCTTTCTCTCTCTCGCTCTCTCTCTCTCTCTCTTATATATATATATATATATATATATTTCTGTCTGTCTACTTGTCTGTCTGTCTTCTGTCTGTCTCTGTCTATCTATTTATCTATCTATAGAAAGTATACGTTTATATAGATGATAGATAGATAGATAGATAGATATATAAATAGGTGTATATTACTGTGCCATTAATACCTGTCTTGATCCTGAGAGAATCTCTCTTCCTTTTTTCTCGTTCCTGCTTTCCATATACCCGAAAACAAAGAAAGTAAAACTACTTATCGCCCTACGGGTTCTTCGCTTTCGATGAACTTAATGATTACTGTCGACTTAAATGTACAGCATTTCAGTTCTATATTTAGAGGGATTACGTAAATCATTTATATTATTTACATTTAACACGTTTCTGCTGATATTACCCTCCTGCCAACATGAGATGTCTTGGGGAAACTTAGAACCAGGTTTCTCATTCCTAAGGTATTTTTCCGTTATTATTGTTGTTGTTGCTGTTGTTATTATTATTATTTTTATTATTATTAAGGTCACTGCTTGGAATCTTGGGGTTAGTATCCCGCGCTCTTAACCACTACACCATATGCCCGTGGGCAAATATGGATTGAATTTTAGGGCTTATAAATCTAATATTTCCCTATCCTTCCGTAATACCGGTTCTCATATGCTGCTCATATCTGTACTCGACCTGCTTGGGAGGATGTTGTGCCCTAGCATACGTGCTGCTTCTTTTAGTTTTCGTATTTTCCAGTGGGGTTCTCTGTCTATTATTTTCACTTCATCCCACAGTGGTAGGTGGTCTCCATTTTTCCATACATGATCAGCTATACCCGATTTATCAATATCTCCTCGTGTCACAGCTTTAGGAGTTTGGCTTTAGGATCAGCACCATTAAAGCCATCACTGTGGCTACGATATGTGGATGACACCTTTATGCTCTGTCTCCACCAGGAAGATGTCCAAGTGCTGTTAGATCATGTGAACTCAATAAAGCCATGCATACATTTCACAATGCAAAAAAAAGAAAAGATAATCAGCTAACATTCATGAAAGTAGTAATAACACGCACTGAGTGTGGATTCAGGACATCGGTATGCCGCAAACCGACCTTTACTGGACGATACCTCAGCTTCAATTCCCACCATCCATACAGAGTAAAGAGAGGGATTGCTCAATGCCTAAAACATTGTGCAGAGAAAATAAGTAGCGGTCGTGATACACACCATGAAGAAATGATCAAAGCTCAATATCAATTTGTTAAGCAATAACTACTCCAAAAATATACTGTCCACTCCAATTATGAAGAAGAGAGTCTGTCTACTCTATCTCTAAGGCCTCTCCGAAAGATAGAAAAAATATGCGGCCCATATGACATCAGGACAGTATTTAAGAGTATTAGAACACTTTGCAAATATCTCTTTCGAGTAAAACACCCAGTAGAAGAGAATATGACCGAAGACTGCATATACTCCATCCCATGAAACTCTGGTAGGTTATACAAAGGCGAAACATGCCGCTCCCTCAAAATAAGGGTAGACGAATGTCGCAAAGCTGCGACACAAGGAGATATTGATAAATCGGGTACAGCTAATCATGTATGGAAAAATGGAGACCACCTCCCCTTGTGGGATGAAGTGAAAATAATAGACAGAGAACACCACTGGAAAATACGAAACCTAAAAGAAACAGCACGTGTGCTAGGACACAGCAACCTCCTAAGCAAACCGAGTGCAGATATGAGCAGACTATGGGAACCGGTATCAAAATTCACTTCATAATTGCCCACGCGCCTATGGCGTAGTGGTTAAGAGCGCGTGACCTGAATAATAATAGCAATAATAACAATAATAACAACAACAACAAATGCAATAATAATAATAATAATAATGATGATGATGGTGACGATGATAATGATGATGATGATAATAATAATAAACATAAAAATAATAATAATAATAATAATAATGATCATGATAATAATAATAATAATAATAATAATAATAATAATATAATAATAATAATAATAAATAATAATAATAATAATAATAATAATAATAATAATAATAATAATAATAATAATAATAATAATAATAATAACATTGAAAACTACTTTAGGAATGAGAACTCTGGTTCGGAATGTCCCCGAGGTACTTGATGATGGCTGGAGGGTATATGAACCGAAATGTTGTGTTAACAACACACAAGATGAGGACAAATATCCGTTAAATGTACATAATGTAAATAAAGTACTGCATTTCTTTCATCTTCATTTCGCGTGATAGCGGAACTACCATCGTATGTCTTAGTGAGATGAAGTGTGTGTTTCTAAATAAGAGTTTGAGTGTACTTGTCTCTTATATCTGCGTTCTTAAGTGAGCGGTTAAATGTTTTGAGGACACATTTACCGTAGCCCTCACTATGTTTGCATTATTCATACTATGAAACACAAACATACTAATTCGTTGACACCGAATCACTTGTGTTTGGACGACCCATGAGCCAATTACATAAACGTCAAAGAAAGACAAAACATAAAATAGTTCATGCTGCGAAGCAAAAATGAATAAATACTTAAGAGAATTCCTTGACATATCTTTCGCAGGCCAGTAACATATTCCAGTTTTCGTCTTATTTACTGAGTATGTTCTGACGTTTTCCTTCTTGTGATTTAAAGTTATTGATTATTGACATCAGCTTTGTCCATTCAACTCCCACGGAAGTTCATTTCAGGCAACTGTACTTTATATAGCTCAGCACACACTGGACTCGTAGTACATTACTCCTGGATTCCAAACCTTTTATCACCTATAGTGATTTACTCTATAGTTCTTGTAACATTTCTTTTGTACATCGATTGTAAATCCCTACTCAAATACCTCACAACGGTAAGATTTTTCGGAAAACATTGTACATGCTGTGCTCCACGAAAGAAAGAACAGCACATCTCGAACTAATAACCAAGCAACTTACAAACACACATACACACACTGTGGCTTCTCAAATAAATTCGTCCTTTATTTCTGACTATTTTAATCAATGTGTATAGTCAAAAATTTTGACATTTCTGTCACTAATATATTTTTCCTTCATATTTCACGACATCTTGTCTACGTCCCAATGGCTTGAGAATACCTAGACAGTATAATCAGTGAGTCTTCACTCGAAAATTAATTGAGTCAATTTTTTGGTTTCAGGGACTTGTTGAACGGAGCACATTGTAGACTGTTGTAGTGTTACAACAAAGCAATAATCTGGAGGCACAATAATAGAAGAAAATAATCGGTGAAATAGAACTTCTCAGTATTGCTCTTGAATAGTTAGAATTAGAGATCTTGAAGCGATCAAATTAGCAGCATGTTGGCAAACTATGTCGCCTTTCAGTTGGTCTGAGCTGAACTTCCTCGTTAATCCAGGGTATTTAAAGTTGTGCATTGATCGTGTCAAATAATTCGTAGTCGACCAGCTCTTTTCAATCTCAACAAACTCAGATCCTTTCCTTGGAAGATGCAGATCCAGCTTGAGGAACTGCTTGCTTGTCCGGACTCTGCCATTCGTCACTCTACTTCATATTGACGTAAATTCTCTATTCTTCACTATCCGTAACAAAAAAGTAAAGACGATTCTTTTGGTTTTCCCGATTAGCGCTTATATACGAGCCGTATGGTGGTGATAGATGAATGCGATATACACACACATACATACATATTATTATTATTATTATTATTATTATTATTATTATTATTATTATTATTATTATCATTATCATTATTATTATTATTTTATTATTATTATTATTATTATTATTATTATTATTATTATTTTATTATTTTATTATTATTTTATTATTATTATTATTATTATTATTATTATTATTATTATTATCATAATTATTATTATTATTATTATTATTATTATCGAGTTAGAAAACAGAGCTTTAATGCATGAAAATTAATTTATTTATTAGTTAACATATTCACCTATACTTGTTTCATTCCACAAACAAAATTAAATTTTCATAATTTTGCATTTTAAGTGCCTGGTATGCAAAATGATGAGGGTGTACAAATGGCAATAGAAGGTATACATTAAGGTACGTGTGGAATACTCAGAATATATATATATATGTTAATATATATATATACATATGTTAATTTATATATGTGTACTAATTAATTAATAAATTAATCCGTATCCATTAGATATCTGTTTTCTACCTAGATTATAATGTTTGATATTTTACGACGTTTTATATAATATATTCTTCTCTTCAAAATATATTATATTAAACCAGTATATCTCTGATAAAATATCCCTATTAGAGATTTTAATATCGTCACTATAACTATATATATATATAATATATATATATATATATATATACAGAAAGAGAGAGAGAGAGAGAGAGAAAGAAAGAAAGAGAGAGAGACACACCCACCCACTCATATACGTGTTTAATATATATACATATATATATTTTCATATATATACATGTGGGTGTATGTGCATGTATACTTAGATCGTGCACGTTATTGTTACAGTAATTGTAGATTTAATGGCTTGGAGAATGTTGGTAACAAATAAAGGACGACCATAAACACCATGTTCTGGCTTCAATTTAACAATTCTCCGAAGCTAAATTATATTTTAGTTGTAAGGAAGGAAACTCAGCAAAATCCTTTCATTTATAAAGTCGAATGATAGTTCAAAGATCCACCTGTCTTTTCAGTTAATGCTATTCAGTGAATTGTGTTTCCTTCATAATTTACATCACGTAAGTTATATGCGGTTGGGAAGCTGTTCATATCCTGAGATAAGTTATGATATATATACGATTATCAAAACATTCCTTTATACGAAACGATATCAATATCTGGAATCTCCTTAACGACACTGAAGACCCTCCATGTTATTGTCCTCATCATGAAGAATAGCATCAACTGCGTTAGTAGGAACATAGGATTATCAATGTTCGGGTATTTCGTAATAAATTATTTTAACATTGTATCGAGTTTCTATTTCGGTTAAGCGGGAAAAGAAATGGAGTACTATATTTACGTGTTATTGAATTTCAAGGAATGCTATCAAAGTTTCAAAATCCACCTTTAATATTATTACATTTCCCAAATTACTAGAGTTCATACGTGCCATGCTTATATTGCTTAACTTTGATTTCATCCAGTGTTAGGCATTCGCATATAAGCCACATTTCGTTAGTAAGGTAACGTTTTGTAGTAAGATTTATAGACCAAATCCTATTACATTAGTTATTGGCAGGTATATAATTTGAAGTATGTGACAATAAAGAACATATTTTAGTAGGTTCAGTTGTTATGAATTCAATGTAAGTGAATAACAGCGAGGGATTACATTTAGAAAACAAGTTAATATATTCGAGCGCGTACGAAAAATAATCTAGCAAATGTATATATAAATAAAATGAGAATTCCATTTTGAAATGATGTGTGATTTAAGAGTGTAAAATATTTTAATGAATTACATACAAACAATATCAATTCTGACTTTCGTAAAAATAACGCCTACCATTACCGGTGTGTTATTGCGTAAATGGTTTCATATTATACGCTCGTAGAACTAATGTATATTTCAAATGTAACAAAATCAATAAGTTAAAATGAGCTTATAGAGAAATATGAGGTAAGGAGAGCTCTATTTCAACACATATAGATTTATTAATTATAGTGAAATAAGTCATATTTCCTGATTTCTACCATGAAAATCATACTTAGCTGCATTTTTGAGTGCTAACAGAAACTCGTTTTCATTTGTATCATAAAATAACACAAATGCATTCAATAAACACAGGATTTATTACATATGTTTGCATCCTTAAGTTGCTTAAGGAAAATATAAGTAGAATATGTGGCAGAAAATCATTGCTCATTGCGTATTGAACAGTCTCACAACGATGGAATACAATAGCTTATGTATGCTGGGTTTCTAAATGAAATGTCACCAGATGTGTGAACACATCACAAGGGTGTCTAAAAGCAGTGTATATAGTTACTAATCCAGTAAACTATTTGTCAATGCATATACTTGTATCGCATAGAAATGAAATTCAGTTCCGCATGTATACATAATGGTGTATTACAACCATAACTGTAGCTTGAAACAGAGCAAACCCCATGTTGAAAAACAAACGTAATTGAAGTCGTGACTAGCATATATTCATGCACCAAATTTTGGTTCCCTTTCTAAATTATCTGACGTATATTCAACTAAACAATTCTAAACCTAGTGGTATAAAATTGCAGCCAACCTCTAAGAACCTTGAAATTATATAATTTAAAGATCAATGCATTAACAACCGAAAAATAATTTGCCTAGCGCTAGCAGGTTTATATAAAGCTTCTGAAATATAAGCGAAAAATTGTGCTGAATAATGATGGATTATAAAATCTTATGCAACATTCCCTTGAATTCATGTATAATTGACAAAGCAAAAATGAAAAGAAAATATCCTTGCTTTATATCGAGTGTAACGAAAATGCTCATCCATAAACTATGTTTTGAAAGCAATTATTATACATTCGATATAGGAATAAAATATGCTGAGTGTTTAAAGTGTAACTAGAAGTAACATTATCTTACGCAGCAAAGGTAAACGTATTACCAACTTTGACATGTAAAACATCGTATTTTCCATAGTATACTACATATGATCACAAAATGTGCGTGGTAAATATGATTATATATTTACACACTCACATGCAAACAAACACACCAAAAATATACTCCCTCAAACACACAAATGTGTATATATGTAAAAGTGTATATGTATATATTTATATATATATGTGTATATATATTTAGATGTATATATATTTATACCTAGAGGCAAACAATCGCGCGCGCACACACGCGCGCACACAAACAAGTACGCATCATCTAAAACTGGAAAATGAAATAATCTGAAAAGTATGACTGTAATGCAAATATATATGCAGATATCCAGACACCGACATGTACATTAAAACAAAAAAATACACAATCCTACAAAATGCAGCAACAAACATTTCCTAAATATTCTATATATTATTAAAATCAACCTGCGAAGGAGTGAAGTGAAGAAAACATCCCGAATAGATTTTTATAAATATGCAGTTTAGATGAAACACACATGCAAAGCAGTATCATGCATCTATATGCAAATTTACCAACATTATTATTCGTGCAAAATAAATGAATACAACAATATCACATCTAGTGCATTGGATAGCAGATACATATACAAAATGAGGCCTAAATACAAGCTACACTGAAACATAATTACGTAAGGTACGGAGATGATGCTTCCTCTTATGCATCTCATTCATAATGAACGTGTATTGGTAACCGATATATACCTGCCATGTAAGAGGAATGTTGTCTAGCGCCTTTGAAGGAATATCTGTGCAATCACTCGACAAGTTATAAATAGTAAAAATATTCCGGTTAATAAGATATGGTTCTCTTAAACGAATGACATTTAACACTATAAATCTATATACAATATTTAGCTTGTTTTGTGGTACTGAAGCTGACATAACATTAAGCTATAGCGTCCAATAGATACAAATTTAAAGGCACGTCTCTGTGTATATGTTTATGTAGTTCCGATTTAAATCTTTCTTTCATAAATATGACATACTAAATGGAATGGAGCAATAATATGAAAAAAAATAGAAATTAGATTGTAGCAATCGTCGTTACGGCTAAATAATGATAAAAGGAACAGATCAAAGTTAGGTGCCCTCATTCTGTTGTCGGTAGTTGGCGCTTTGATGGTACTGTACTTATAGCCGTCTTTGCGATATAGCATTTCTGCTGGAAAGATGTATAAACTCTAGACGGACTTTAATCTCTCTTATTCGGTGTGACTCTCACTGGACTGAGCTTTGACCCTGGCTCTCGAAGCAGTTGGCTCGCTTTACTCATAGCCAATACAGCTACCTTTTTATGTAGCTGGCGCATTCCTTACACTCTTCTGTTCTGGCACGAATCACATAAGATGAACCTTTATCCATTAATGCCAACTGGCGTAATCTCCTGCCAACTATCGTCCAACTAATTTTCACTACTTATGAAGCAACAACTTTTCCACACATTTTACTATTTCACATGCACTTTTTTTTAAGCACAGTTATATAAAAAAAATCTTGTTATCTAAACTTAGCCTGAATGTTATTTCGTATACCAACGTATGCGCAGCTTAACACAACGTAAACAAGAAAACTGGATTAATGTTCGACTCCTCACTGAAATTTGCGAAGAAATGTAAGGATAGCAAATTCATTACTTTGAGAGATCATCAATACAGGTCATATTTAATTTCAAACTTGGATATAGCAAGTTACTCATTGAAGGCATTTTGTATGTTATTTGCTGATAAGTTTGTTACAATAGGCGTTAACATCCACGTTATAATTAAGATACAAGTTGACTAATACAAGTTTTCATTTCCGTTTGAAATTGTTGATATTTAAACATTATCGTGTATTTCAACTCGAGAAACCGGTTGGAAGCATTTTCATGAAATAAAAATCCAGAAAAGTGTTGGGTAT